>NW_023458567.1:4863508-4891616 GCF_013731165.1 Rhagoletis pomonella | reverse complement strand
TTAAGAAACTATTTTTATTCATAAAAAACTCCATTTTTGGATATATTTTTAAATCGGTCCAGCTCACGTAAATCTTAATATTTTTCCGAAATATTTTGGTGGAAGTCTTAAAATATAATAGATTTTATAATTCGAATGGAATCACAGTACCTATGTTTTTTTTTGTATGGGGAGTGATGCAGTATAATGTACATACAGTATTGGACATATCTATAGCACCCCCCATTCCAAAGCGATATTGTTTGCCACTTATGTTTAATTATTTACTTTTAAGAATCTTCAATTAAAATACAGTTCATTCTCTAACAAAACTCATATCAAGCCAAGTTTTAAACTTTTTAAAAGTGCAACAAATTTTCACCAAAATTTCAAACTTTTTTCTCAGTATTTTTCTTTTTTTGTCTCATTTGCTTCGATATAACGAATAACACAATTTATTTTTATACGGAAGAAACCCGCAACACCGGCGAAAAAAATTCTAAAAAATCAATGGTGATTTCTAGTCACTTGAAGCTTGCAGATTGTTGGACTAAAATCTAACGGGCTATTAAACTGCGTGCCCAAAACAATTCTAGCACTTCTGAGAAAAAATTTGAAAATTAGGTTAAAATTTGTTGCAGTCTTTTACAAAGTTTAAAACTTGGGTTTATATGGGCTTTGTCAGAGAATTAACTCTATTTTAATTGAAAATTCCTAAAAATAAATAAATAAACATGAGTGGCAAACAATATCACTTTGAAATGGGGCCAATACTGTATGTATACTCACCTTATTTATGTTTTTAATGTTCCATCTAATTCAGCGTAGTTTATGTATTTTTGCATACGTTATGTTTTTAACATGTTTTTTTTTTAATTTTTTTCAATCGCTTTCGAATAAAAAACCGAAATTTAGAACCAATGTTTTTTAAGTTCCAATTTTCGTGGTTCGTTTAACATTGAAAAAAAAAAAAACAACATGCGCTTAAAATATTATTTACAACACCAAAATCTCACTTCAAAGAGATGCAAATGAACAAGTAATTTTTAAGCAAAAAACCGATTTAATTTCTCGTATAAAATTTTAAGATCGGATCTAAACCAATTTAGTATGGGACCACCTCTGAGGTACAACCTTTAATTAAAAAAAAAAGAATTATATAAATCGGTTAACATGGTCCAAAGTTAATTGATAACCTACTTTTATTAAAGTCGGTTAATAAATCGATGATTTTACTGATTTCGAATATATGTACATATAAAGGCGTACTCAAAACGTAAAAAAATCGATTATTTTTGCAAATACCGCTAAAGATTATACTGTTTTAATTCGAATTTCCGAATATTGAAAAAATATACTATTTGTAACACAATAATTAAAAATGCCACTTTCATATTAGAAATGTTCCCGAATACAGTACAAATTTTTCGAAGTTCACTCGCCCCGTTGCTGTTGTCTGATTAGTTTAGTTATTGCAAGTTAGGGAAACGTTTAATCATTAATGCATGTTTTTAAATAAGTATAAAGAAAGAAAATATTAAAAACATATACTTCCCATCTACATATTGAAACTAAAATCTACGCCATATTTATTCGATGTATGTATTTATAGTTATGTATGTATATATGCACTTGGTAAACATATATGTATGTAATTTTAAGTTTATATTAATAAAGATTTTTGTGTTATTATGTGTATGTATGTATGTTATATAAGAAGTATATTTTATAATTAAAAAAAAAAAAAACAATCAATGATATACAAATGCCACTTAACACTTAAAAATACGCGTACGCAATAAAAGACGGATATGTGGAAAGGAAGGGTGCTGCCGCATGCGCGTTTTCTTTAAGAATGCACGAATTAAAGTCCAATATTAAACGTTTGTGTGTCTGTGGTCATAAGCAATAACCGCCTAAGTCGAAAAACCAGAATTCGAGAAAAAAACGTTTTAAACATTTGGATTGTATGTAATGTTAACTTTATGGGGAAACCGAAAATTTGTTCGTCTATAACTTTTTAAATAGCCCAGCTGGCGAGATGTGGGGATTTCACATAAGCATGGAATAGTAGTTGCAGAATACGATAGCATATATAACTCAATTCTTTCCTAAGTCGACTTTGGCGGTTATTGTTTGTGACCACAGATGTATGTATAATAATTTCTTAGGATCTAATTACAATCGGGCAGGATCTGAATTCACTTCCGAGTTGAATTCCAACCAAAGCCACTTTGAATTCAAAATAAATGGGGTTCAAATTCACTCGGAAGTAAACTGCAGAACCTGCCTGAATACAATACTTTTTTATAACAAGCAAAACTAATTTTTTAATGTACTTTTGTATAATCTTTTTTCCTACTAAAGGGAATGTTTTTTTTTTTGTCAAAATTGAGCACAATTGTCAGGAATGTTTGAGTAAGGGGCGCGGACGACGCATGCTTTTTATTTAACCATACTTTGATATTATGTATTTTTTTAATACTTTTCCTTGTTTGATTTACTAAATGACTTTGTTGTTTAAGGCATTATTTTAGTAACAAGAAAAAAATACTTGTGATTAAGTACGAAAACCGAAAGTGTATTGTTTGATGATTTAAGTTAAACAGTGAGGTTATGTTTTCATTCCTAACATTTTTTCGGTAAAAAAGCAATTTTTAATAATCGTCCGCTTAAGGCAATTCAATTTTGAACTTTATTTTTCCGCGTGCTAAGTTCTACAAATTAATATCTAATTTAATTTTTGTTTTCCGATTTAAAGCTTGCTTCATGCATACATAGCTGTGTTTGTAGTTTCTATATTTTTTTATTTTGAAATAGTTGAATTGAAAACCTGTAGTAGCTGCCTTTTGGGCATTTCGTTTTGAAGATAAACTAATTTGCCGTTTACAACAAAATTGTAAACACATATGGTATGTATACTTATCTTTCTGAGTAAATCCATTATTATCCGACTTTTTAAAGACTCTTATGTAAATTTTCATTATTGAACAAAAAACACATGCCCAAAACTCCACACGGAATCAGCTTAAAAATAATTCAAAAACGAAAATAAAAACGGGAGGTATACGTTTTTAACTATAATAATAAGGTATTTAAATAAATGCAATATGCTACGAAAGTAATACTTGAAAATTTCAAGAATTAAGTAGTTGCCGAAATGTTACCGCCTTTTTATATACAATGAATTAGCACCGAAATTCATAAGGCGCAAACAATATCAGTTTGAGTTTCGATGCTAATTCATTGACCACAGATGTATGTGTATTCGAATTGGAGTGGAATTTTCTTTATATGTATGTATGCCGTGCATGGGTGTTTGTAAGGAAGTTATGAAGCGCGTCGCTAACTAAATTATATTTTACTTGCGTATATTCGATTTTCATTTGTCGGTTTTCCCTTCTTTTTTCACTGTACTTTTCTTCAATGCTGTCTTGTGTTCCGCATCAGAGGTACCAATAGCGAGGGTGGGCCAGCCTGCCGCAAGAATGGATGTACCAATAGTTCAGCTGCTGTTGCACGCTGCGCCGGATCACGCACCAGCATACGATCCAAGAACGATTGCAGCCTTGGTGAAACTTTATGTGCATTCTTTAAATTTGGCGGCTGCATATCGCGTATGCGACGCATCGCTTGTAGTGGCGGTTCGTTGAAGAAAGGCGGCTCACCGTCCACCATCTCGATAACCATGATACCAAGTGACCAGATATCTACTTCGGGACCGTATGGCAAACGCGATATTACCTCAGGTGACATCCAATACGGCGTGCCAACAAGCGATTTGCGCTTTGGCAACTCCTGAGAGACCTGCGCACAAAAGCCGAAATCTGAGAGCTTAACACGCCCATCGGCGGCTAGTAGAATGGAATCAGATTTGATGTCGCGATGAATGACGCCCTGAGGATGAAGACAAATATTGGTTGAAAAGAGCTTGTCTCAGTTATAGTATATGTATATAAAAAAATTATGAATGCGATTTGAGATTTTTTCTTAGCACTCCCTAGATTTGAAATTCAATCACTGACAACGCCCAAATCGGACTGGATGTGAGTAAGCATAATATAAGCGAAAGTGAAAACTCACAAAAGGTAATAAATTAAAGCGTAGAAATCGCTAGCATTCTAAACTCTGACTCATCGCCCATGCTGTGCACGTACTACCTACCAACGAACGTGTTCAAACATACCTGCGAATGCAAATAGGCCAATGCTTTGAGACATTGCTTGCACACTGTGGCGATTTGTTCCTCATCCATACGTGAATGTGTGACGATGTCGGTGAGTGCACCGCCTTCCAGATACTCCATAACCACCCAGAGTTCATCGTTAACCAAGAAACTGGAGTAAGTTTCCACAATGTTAGGGTGGTGATAGTCGCGCATGATAACCACTTCGTTGAAGAGCAATTCACGTCGTTGCTGCTTACGTAAATCCATTTTTTTAACAGCCACTTGACGACCTGTACGGGATTAAACCATAAAAAAATGTGTAAAACGGGTTAAATGCTCGGAATATCTCATTAAAATACCTGTTGACTTGTCAGTGGCTATGCATACAGTGCCGGTTGAGCCTTCACCTATTTTCATGAAGTTGTCTAAATTTTCACGTGGATCTCCAGCCGAAACAACCATTTGCAAAGCTGCGCGGAACTAAAATACAGTTTTTTTTTGGAAATAAACCATATCGTATACAATTTATCAGGGCTATCACAGAAGCCATCGCATTTTCGTAGATTTTACGAAAATCGTACTACGATGAATTTAGTGATAATCCCGTATATCCTTTTCTCCCACTCACCTGTTCGTGTGTCAGCCGTTGCTCCTGCTTGGGTGGTGGCACGCCTACACCTCCCGCCCCGCCAGCGCTTCCACCAACACCACTGGCGCCACCGCTTGAGCTTGATGCTCTTGACGCTGATTTCGCATGCAAATGTGTATGCGGATGGTGAGGATTCTGATTTTGATCTCCACCGGTGCCCAAATTCTTTGCTACATGTTGTGCAGGTTGCAAAGCTCCCGGTTGATATGGCGTAAAGCCGCTTACACCGTTATTGTTGTTTAAATTACTGCTATGTGGGTGCGTGTGCGCCGAGGAAGCGTGCGAATGCGTGGAACGCGTCCCGCTTGCCACTGAACCTACTGGTGACGACTGTTGCTGCTGACCACTGGCAATTAAATGGTGCGGTGGTGGTGCCGGCCGGTAGTGCAGAGCACCATGCACTGAAGTGCCGCCGTGTGGTGGTAGTGGCTGTACAGGCGGATGTTGTTGCTGGCCGGGTGTGAAATCCGTACGCACAGCAAGTGGTCCATGACCACCGCCATTCTGCGCACTATGGTGCGTGGCATTTTGGCTGGAATATATGCCGTGCGTTGACTGTTGCGGGTAAGTTGCTGGACCACTCTGTGCTACATTGCTGCCAATACTGGTGGCACTAGTGACCCCGCTACCTACAGCTGAAAGTTTATAGCCACTGAATGGTGGTGTTTGACCAGGCACGGGTGTGGGCGCTGCCGTCGATGCGCTTTCTTCTGGTACGGAAGGAGGCACGTTGGCATTACCACGCAAATCTCGACGTACCCGCGGTGGACTTGAGCTGCGCAATGAATTCGAGCGGGCTACGTGTGACGTTTTCGGCAACACAATTCCACCTGTATTGGGGCCAATGCCACTTGTTGCCGCGTTAGCTATGATGGAGGCATTGTTGTGTTCTGTAAAGTAATGCGCATGCGCTGTTTGATGGTGTCCCAACGTGGCGCTGGCGTTCGGAGCAATGCTGCTATTTAATGAGGTCGTATCCGCCTTGTTGTTGTTGTGATGTGGCCGCACAATTGTTTTCAAGTCAAGAATTTCGGTTGGAGTTATTTCCGAGGGATCGACTAAAGGTAGCGGCCTATTTGTTGATTTTAGTATTTGATTGTTACCAACTATGGAAGCCCATTGCAGCGGTAAGCCCACATATCGCCCCTCACGTTTGTCGAAACCCGTGTGCACGCGATGCTCAAAATCACTGGGCATAGAAATCAAAGGTTTCTTCTTCTTCTTTGAGAACATTTTGTCGCACTATTTGTAGGTACTTGCGCCGTACTCAATGGCAAAATGTGCTACAAAGAAAGGAGAAAATTCGTGAAATTCCTCCGCGAACGATGTGAATTTCTCGTCGCAGTTTGTTGACTTTATTATTTACCTCCGACCGATGCGCACGCACCGCGCTCTTCTCCAAAAAGCAACAAATTTCTTTTGTTGCACAGCTAAGCTCCACACCCGTTGCTGGTAGTGGCCGTTGGTGCTTGGCTTCCTCCCTTCAACTGCGTTTTATGGCTTGTATTTATTTTCATTTACAAAATAAGGCTTTTTTTGCACTTTCAACTTACACTTTACACTACACACGTTGCAAATTCATTATTTTTCACATTTGCACATATTTTGTAATTAACTAATAAATTTTACAAGGAAAAAAAATAAAATAAACCAAAAGGAATGTCTGAGCGCACTAATTTAATTTTGCATTTTCTCTTTTCGATGGCATTTCTCTCCCTCTGCATTTTTGGCCACCGCCTTTGGACTAATTTTCGTTGCTGGCTGTCAATATGGCGTCTAAGGAGTGCTGGAAAGCGCTATATAAAATTTTCGTTAAATCCCATTTTAGCAAAAATAAACTTTCGAATGCATGTAATTTATATTTCGTTAGTTTTTTCTTTAATAAAATTTAAATTGTTACTTTATTTAAATTATCACACACTCCAAGGCCGGCAGTAGCCTCAAGGTTTCAACGCCGCCATATTTAATTCTTTCAACGGCCCGGGATGTTTTTTTCCCCCAGGGTTGGGACCAAATGCACTACCGGAATCGGTTTAGGACCAAATGCACCGTCTTTGACATATGTCAGTTGCCGGTATTTCTGTCAAACGCACTTGAATTTTTTGCTGAGTCCTCTTTTCCACATTGTCGTTTTATTGCTAATAGTTTTAAGCAAATAACTTATTAAAAAACTAGAAATGTCTACCAATTCCAATTTATCCGTGGCTGTAGTTTGTTCCTCAAATATGAACCGTTCTATGGAAGCGCATAACTTTCTAGCGAAGAAAGGCTACAACGTGCGCTCTTTTGGCACAGGCGAGCGTGTCAAGCTGCCAGGCACGGCAATCGACAAGCCTAATATTTATGAATTTGGCACACCATATGACGCAATATACCAGGATCTGCTCACAAAGGATAAGCAGTAGTAAGTGTGGGCGTTAATCCAAGTCACTGCGGAAAGTGTATTTTTTTTATGGTTACACCTTACCTAATTCTAGTACTTTCTATTACAGCTACACACAAAACGGCTTACTGCATATGCTAGATCGCAATCGAAGGATTAAAAAGTGCCCTGAGCGTTTCCAGGAGTGCAAAGAACAGTTCGATATTATTGTGACGGTGGAGGAGCGAGTCTACGATCAAGTGCTCGAACACATGGAATCATGTGATCCCATCGATAATCGACCTGTACACATATTCAATGTGGACATTGAGGACAATCACGAAGAAGCACTTATGGGCGCTTTTGTTATAACGGACATGATAAATATGGTAATGATCGTCATGATGAAGAGAAACCACAAAATATGCCCAGTTGGACTACTTGTACCAATATTGATGTTAAGCTGTAGTCTGGAGGTGACAGAAGTATATGGGTTAAAGGGTGTGATTGAGAAAGTCTTGGCATACGTTTTCCACGCACCTAAAATTTTAACTAAGTTAAATTATTGGTTGCATAAATATACGGTACACTCCATCCAAAATGAACGTTTTATATTATTTTTTCATTCTCTTTTAGCTGGGCTACAAGATTATTTGCGCGAATGCTGTAAGTAACAATGTAAACGATTTTAGTACTTTGAATGGGTTTGATAACTATAGAGAGAATAGAAAAAAAAGTGAAATTAAATACCTGAAAAAATATGGTTAATTAAAGTAAATTCAAGTTTGTTTGCCTTAGAAGAGGCTCAGTTATATTTGCTTTGCTATAAACTATTCAACAAACAAAATTCTCCGATAACATGCAGTTTTTAATCAAAACCAAGTAGTTTCATATTTGAATTTTTATGAACCTTTCGATAGAGCAAAAAACATTGGATTTTTGTGTTTATGGGAAGTCCCCTACGTATCTAAAAGCAAAAATGTTAAAAAAAAAAGTCAGTAAACATTCGAATACTGAAAGCAGTAGGATTCTGTTAGATCCAAGCAATCCCCCTCACATCCGCAACTCATAATCGATGCACCTCCTCAATTTTCACACCTCGTTACATTTTCTATATATTTTTCTACTATCTCAACTACCTCCATACAGATGGCTAAATCTAACGACCTGGACAATGATATTGATGAGCTGCTGCAAGAATTCGAATCTCGGCGCAATAAAACTGTTCTGCATTCGGTACTTTTCTACTGACAATTGTACAACCTATAGACGGAAATCAAAATAAGGCATCGTGCGATACCATAACAACACGGGAACTTACATATGTTTTGTTGTCATAGTTTGTTTTGCTGATGCAATAGTGTTAAACGGTAACAAAAACTATCCTATAAATGTATGTAATATCACTATAAACTTAAAATTGTATGGAAAGATAAGAGAAGAAAGAGGGCAAAACAGAAAACTGTTTGCAAAACAAAAAAAGCGACATTGTGGCATACAATTTACAAAGGAGTAGATAACAAAAAAATAAATCTTTAATTAAAAGCAGTTAGTTTTGAAGATAAAAGAATATAGTGGCGAGGGAAGAACTAATGCTATGTAAAAAAATAATAACTGTAAGTTAGTGATAATAACGGGAAATTTACGGAAAGTTAAATGCTTTCAAAATATTCACCAATTAAGTTCTTCATTGCCAAAGAAAATATGACTAAAATAAATACATACAGTCAGTCAATAAAGTTTAGGTACAGCGAATTTTTTACAATACGGGCAACTATTTTTTAAATATTTTATTTGAGTATGCAGTTTTTTAGCCCATTCAATTTTAGTATAATAAAGTGCAAGTATGAGGAAGCTAGGACTTACCATTGATTTTTGGGGATTTTTTTTGTTGAAGGTGTCGCACATTTTTTCCATATAAAAAAATTATCAAACATTATTTTATATGGAGAAAATTAGCGACACCTTCAACAAAAAAAAATTCCTAAAAATCAATGGTAAGTCCTAGCCACCACAAACTTGCACTTTGTTATACTATGATGGGCTAAAAAACTGCATACCCAACTTCTTTCTAGAGTTGCGGAATTTTCTTTAATTTTGCACAAGGTTCGGAACCCTAATTTTTTGGGTTTTTGTTGTAGAATTGACCATATTTTTATAAAAAATTATCGAAAAATAAAATATTTCAAAAATAGTTTGTAAAAAATATATTGTAAAAAATTCGCTGTACCTAAACTTTATTGACTGACTGTACATATGTACATACTAGATGTATACATGCTTACATTTGTACGTATGTACATACAGTGGTGGAAAAGTAAATAGGGACTCGACATTCTAACAAATTTGTCCTAGTTTTCTTTTGTTTATTTAATATTTATTCTTTTTTTTTATAAAAGTAAAGCTCACAATCTAATAAAAACCATATAAATTAATATTTCAAACTTTGTGCACAAATTATAAAAATTCTGCAAATTGCATCTAAATTATGAACTTTTTATTTAGATTTTTTAAAATTTTTTTGAGTATGCAGTTTTGTAGGCTATTAAATTATAGTGGAATGAAGCTTTAAGTTGCTAAGAAATCGTGTTCATTTTTTGGCAATTTTTTTTTTAACGCATTTTCTTTCATACAAAGTGTGTTCGACAATTTTTTTTGTATGGAAAGAAGTGCTTAATACATTCAGAATAAAAATTATCAAAAATCAACACAATTTTTTAAGAACTTCAAGCTTACACATTGTTCTACACTTTAATGAGCTACATATAAAACTGCATACTCGAAAAAATTCTAAAAAATCGGATTAAAAAGTGGAGAATTTAGATGCAATTTTGCAAAATTTTCATAATTTTTGCACAAAGTTTGAAATATGAATTTATATAGTTTTTGTTAGATAATAAGCTATACTTAAAAAAAAATAATAATAAATATTAAGTAAACAAAAGAAAAATAGGAATAATTTGTTAAAATGTCGTGTCCCTATTTACTTTTCCACCACTGTAGGTACAAATGTATGTATATGGATATAATTTGCTTCAGTGAAATTTAGTTATATGTATGTAAGTACATACCTACTTTTATTATTTTTATTTCTCAAATTAACTAAGTATTTATACAGATATTCTTAAGGTCATTGAACTACATATACATATACATATTTGGGGGATTTACTAGACGTGTTAAGTGTCGTAATATCTTAAAGTTTAAAAATTTTTCCATTTTTTTAACTAAACCATTTTTTTTTACTGACAGAAAATATAATGAATTTTATTATGTACATGTATATATGTACATATCGTCGTTTAAAGTACAAAACCGCGTATCAAGAAAATGCAAAACCTTGTATGTGAGGTTGCCCAAATTTTATAGGAGAAAGTAAAACACGTTTTATTTAAAAACGGTTCTCTCTTTTATCCCTAATAATCTCTTCTTCTTATGTCTAAGAATTAATATTTTAGTATGAATGGATAAGGGCTTGATGCCAGGAGCTTCCGGAGAGCAAGTATCTTTTTTTGACACAAATGCCAGTTACGAGCTTTTGCAGAACCACGATACGCGGTTTTGTACTTTAAACGGCGATATGTATTAAGCGCTCTTATCATAAACAGGAAATATCCTAAAAAAATATTTAACCCTTAACAACACGGCACATAAAAAAAAAAATCGAATCTGAGGTCCGTTCACCTCCAAAATTTCGAGCAAATAACGAAAAATCGAAAAATGGCAAAAAATTCGCAACTTTCGCATTGCAATCGCAATTAAGCTATTGCACCGGCACACAAAAAAGGGGTCTGTGCATTTAACCAGACCCACCTACCGACATGTATTTCGTCCCACTGACACGTCTATTCTGCACGTTACCGATAGTTTTGTAACCGGAAAATTGTATTACCAAAAAATGTTACCACTTCTTATCACTGCGATTCTGTGAAAATTGTGATATTGCATATTTCACGGGGCATTATTTTGTTACCACCTTATGAGATGGCAACAATATAGATTATAGATAGATAGATAGATTTATTTATTTTTTTATTTTTTTTGATATTGAGTTTATTCTCTATACAGTTACGAAAGATCGAATTTTAAGTCGGGCTCGCGGCCCGTCATTTTACATAGAAACATTTTAAGACTGTAAGACATTACGACGCTTAACACGTCTTGTGAATCCTATAATTGACTGGTATAAAAAATCAGACGATGTTTTACAGTCTTCTTTAGTAAAAACTATAGTAAAAAATAGCGAAGAAATGGAAGAAAATTCTATAAAAGAGCAGATTCTCTAACTCTTATATTATCGGCATTTTTCGAAAAATTCATTGAACTAAAAAGACAAAATTAAATCTAAGTATAGATGTACATAAATATGTATATAGAAAATTAAAATAAAATCAAAAAAATTTTGAAAAATTAAATTAGTACATATACATAGTATATACATACATACAAATGTATGAGCGATTCCAGCGAAAAGTCTACCGCGAAAAAAAAATTAAAGGTCCTATATCTAATGGCGTTTTATTTCTCGAAAAAAATGTCACCTTCGTGTATGGCAACATTATCAGAGTGCAGCATTTTAAAGAAAGAGCACGCAATATACATGTGAAGATGCTGAGAAAAGAAGACGAAAACTTGTTAGCCCTGGCGCAGGGCAGAAAAAATGCAACATTATTTCGAGAAAAGAAAACGCTATAACCGATTTGCGAAAAATGGGATTGCTGGTGGCGCTGATGTCAAAATAAAAAGTATATTCGACATAAAATGCATGTTTTCTTCCCGTTAAAAATTCGTTCAAAAACAATATTACAAAACTTTTTCAATGGAAATTTTATTAACGTAACGTCACGCTAGATATTTCAGTCGATTAAACAAAAAGCGGAAAGGATTTTTACATTTAAGAACTTGTGAAAATTAACTTTAAACATTTAAAATATTTCTACAAAAACTTTTATACAAATAGTCTTGCGCAATTCGCAATGTTTTGCAATTTTGTAACCCAAGTCAAAATCCACTTCCGTTTTTTGTAACGTCACGTCAGCGCGTAAGTTTACTAATATTTGTAAATGGTTACTTAAACCAACAGTTGTATTTTTTTACCGAATAAACATACATACATATCTACACTGCCGGCAAAAAGTATTGGCACAGGAAATTTTTCACATCATATGCATAAATTTTTTTCTAATATTTCTACAAACAACAAATTTATTATTCCTAAACATTGTTCAAAACTCCCGAAAGTTCAGCAAATTTTCAACTTTTTATTTAGATTTTCTAGAATTTTTTGAGTATGCAGTTTTGCAGTCCATTAAATTATAGTAAAAAACTGCAAGTTCTGAGTTAGTCAAAAATCGCTTTGATTTTTGAGATTTTTTTTTAAGTGTTTGCTGTTTTTCCATATAAAGTATTTTCGAAGAGACTGCGTGAAAAAAACAAATTCACCCTCATTGCGAGAGTCGTGTCGAATGCCAGTCGTTTTTCGAGAGTCGAATCGTATCGAAAATTTAGCGTCATTGCCTAAAATTTCCACTCGACTAGTGTATTAAAACGGAAGAACTTGGCAGCACTGCATAGTTTTCGACAATTTTCGTCATTTACTTATTTCAGTACGACAGTAGACAATGCTAATGTTGTCGAGTCGTACAATTCAGCCTAATTTACGACTTACGCAATGAGGCTGATTGCCAAAAATCAACGACAACTCCTAGCTACATAAAACTTGTACTTTACTATAATAAAATTGATTGGGCTACAAATCTGCATACTCAAAAGAATTAAAAAAAACTGGTTAAAAAGTTGAAAATTTGCATGAAAATTAGCTGAATTTTCGTGAGTTTCGTACAAAGTTTAGGAATTATATTTTAATGTTTTTTGTTGTAGAAGGAACCATATTATTTAATATTAAAAATATTAGAAAAAAATTGTTGCATATATTGTGAAAAATTTGCTGTGCCAATACTTTTTGCCGGCATTGTATGTATATGCGTCGGTATGGCAAGCGCAAATCATTGCAATGCCAAGAGGGACGAAATTATAATAAATCGATTTCTCGTTTAAGCAAAACTTATACAAAAATGAGACTTACAGTTGGCTGTTCCATTAAAATGATCCGAAATGCCAGCAAATGAACTTCAAAAATAATTCAATTATAACTGCTTAGAGAAAATTACGATTTAAAAATGCATATATAATTTAGAAAATATCATTTGGGCTGACCAGTAGAAAAATAAAGGTGTTCGAGACCACATTTGCTACCATACAGCATAGATTTGTTTCCGTCTGTCCACAGAAGGTTTCTCCATTGGTATACTGCTCTTTTAAATGTTTAGGCGTAATTTAGGTAAGTAATAATGAAACAAAGTGCAACTTTCCTAACCTCATTTTATTATTTCTAAATTTATAAGCTCTTTCTTTCACTCACTTAAATTTTGAAGTGTATATTTCCTAATATGTTCAAATACAGTCTTTTAATTTAATTTAATTTTATGTTAGATCATTCAAACAAAAATTGTAAGTATTTTTGCAATAGTATTTTATTTACATATTACACATATAATAATAAAGAGAACTATTTCAAAATTTAAATTTTGTGGAAAACGCAACTAAAGTTTGATCGAATTCATACAGTTGGTATACAAAAAGACACAAGCCTTCGGAATTTTCGGGACTTAAAAAAAATCCACATTTCATTCATTCATTCATTTTTTTAAATTTTGACCATCGCTAATTTCCATAATATCAAAATATGTAGCACTATCTAAAATTAAATCTATTTTTAAATAATCTGATAGCCTATTTATTGCTATCGCATACAAATTGTCGAAGTTAGGCGACTTTTCTTAAACAGGGCCTTGAATTTATATTGTTTATGTACCGGACTTTCTTGAAAACCACTTCTTTGCTAAATAGCGATTGTATACATAAATTTTGAATAGGCCTATATATCATATCATATTCGATCTATGAAATCGAATCAAAAATAGTCACCCAAAAACTCATAAATCTACAAAATCCTATTTTCCGACCTAAATCGAAAGGTCACGAAAAATCTATAAAAATAGGCAATAATATTTCTCATAAAAACGAATAAAATTAGAGGGTAGGGTCTGGAAATTTCAACAAAAAAAAAAACATTTTCGATGGGCACCCTAATATACGTACACATTTATAACTCTACAAAAAATTCCACAAAAATTATACATTTTCATAAAATCCAGCTATATATTAGTCACTTTTTACGCTGCCAAAGTTAAAAATTCTTCAAATAAGTTCCACATACTTGTTTTTGGCCACCACTGTTCCATAACAGCGCCAGCACGCTAGACAACATTAATGCATTAACATTCTGTTAATTTAACATTTCAGTTAACAGCGGGCGCTCTGCCTGATTCTGGACGTCTGATGGAAATTGTACCAGTAAAAATTCGGCTGGGGTGACACGCACGATCAGAGTATCCAGGCTGGGACGGTTACTTGAGTGTTGCATACTTTTAGGCGTTAACTGTGAATGAAGCGCAAAATGCTCGCAGCCAATTACTAGCCTACTTTTTATTCAGCTTATTCTTGACTAAGTCCAAAAAATTGGCTAAACTAAGTTAAGTTGAGTTGGAGAAACCAGCCGTATGTCTTTATGTTAGTAATTCATTTATTGAGAGAGGATAGTATCGCTTTCTTAATGCTAAAAAGCGGATCTGATATAGAAAACGTGCTGGAATGATAGTTAAAATCCTGGCATAAGCAACGGAATTAGTTTTACAAGTTTTAAAAAATAGGGGACAAGAGGGTCTTGATACACGAGAGGGAACATTAAGGCTAACTTCACCCAAAAGAAGCGGACTTGAAATTGAGCCTGTCAGTAATTTAACCATAAAAATTGTACCAAGCATTTCCCTGCCAAAGCGTAGGAAGATTAATAAGTTTTAATCTGCTCATATAAGGCGGAAGGTTATATTGAGAAACCCAACGGAAATTTCTTAAAGCAAAAGGAGGAATTGTTTTTGAATAGATTCTATCTTGTCTGAGTAAATTTGACACCTTGGATTCCAAACCACCGAACCGTATTCCAGAATCGGTCTAACTCATGTTTTAAACAAAGTTTTAGTGATATAAGGGTCACTAAAATCTTTTGGCCATCGTTTCACAAATGCAAGTACACCTTTAGCCTTGTTGACTGTTAAATTAATGTGAAGATTAAAATTAAGTACATTACTTTACATTTTTCCAGATTTAGAGGCATACGATTTACATAGCACCAGCTAGCCATGCTGTTTAAGTCTGCTTGTATGTAGCAAAGGCTTTTCACATCACCTGCGTACATTAAAATTTTTGAAAACTTTATACCTGTAAAAATATCGTTTATAAAAAGCAAGCACAGAATCGGGCCTAGGTGGCTATCCTGCGGGACTCCTGAAGTAACATCAATGACGTCAAAAATAGTATTTTTAAACATTACCATAGACCATTACCTTTAAAACTTGGGAAAGGAAAAAAGTCCGCCCAAGGTAAGTGTCCGTTAGCAGAGGTTACACTGTATAACCACACAAACACAATACTCAGTTATAACTCTCGCATTTTTTCTGATATTAGCCTCACTATCCTCTCAATTACTTACTCCACCAACCACTTGCTCCACATTTAGCTAACCATGTGCTTAGCACGCTTAAATCGTTCAATAAAACAGATACACATACATACATGTATTTTACATTTCCAATGCTTTAGCGTAGCACGAATTAGCTTTGGAATCGATCGTGAGCGCTGAGCCCCCTTTAACCTTGACATAGGGTACTGCGAATTCGCAATGAAATATTGAATGGAAGTCAAGTTCAAAATTAATAGATATATACACATTTCAAAACTGAAAATGTTTCCCTTTCGTTTTGTGGGGCATTAGTTAAAACCGTACTTAAAAATTAAATCTACTTTTGATAGCTGCTCTGCTGAAAAGGTGATTGGTGGCCTGATGTTGATAACAGAACCGGCAAAAATATTGAAGCCCATAAATATGTAAATATTTATGTACATATGTACATTAGACTGCATCACTCCCCACAGAAAAAAAATTGGCACAGGGTTTCCATTGGAATTATCAAATCCACAATATTTTAAGACTTGCACCAAAATATTTCGGAAAAATATTAAAATTTACGTGAGCTAGACCGATTTGAAAATACCTCCAAAAATGGAGTTTTTTATGAATAAAAAGTTTCTTTAAGAATTTTTTGAAAAAAATCCCTAAAGTAACAAAACAGTTTAAGCTTAAAAAATTAAATTATTTAAAATTTTTTTTCAACGAATTGTAACAATGAGATTTTTGATTTTTAACTCTTTTCAAAGATTGTTATAAGAAAAACTTGAATAACTGCACCAAAACTATTCCGATTTAGACTTGCGAAGTATCATTGGAAAGGTATTTATTTTTATTTTTTTGCAAATAAACTCACTCAAAGTGTGAAAGAACAAGGTAAGATGAACCAGCGTCATTCCAAGTTGAATTAAGATGTGTTGATATTTGAAAAAAATAAATAAAAAATGGAAGTGAAATAGTTTATTTGCAAAGAAATGAGAAGGGTTAGAAAATACCTTTCCAATGATACCTCATAAGTCTAAATCTGTAAAGTTTTGGCTGAATTATTCAAGTTTTTCTTAAACCAATCTTTGAAAAAAGTTAAAAAACAGCGTCAACAATAATATTATTAGGAATCTGTGGAAAAATTTTTTTATTATTTTTATGCAGATTTTTAAGCTTAAACTGCTGTGTCATCTGAGGGGATTTAAAAAAAAAAAAAAACTTTAAGAAACTATTATTATTCGTAAAAAACTCCATTTATTGATGTATTTTCAAATCGGTCCAGCTCAGGTAAATCTTAATAATTTTCCGAACTATTTTGGTGGCAGTCTTAATTTTTTGAGGTTTATAGGGTTCCTATGAAAAAATAGCTAATAATAAAAAAATATTGAGTTTGAAGACTTCCGTAAGGCCGTAAAAGCATAAACAGACGGCAGCGTTGATTCGGATCAACTCGGGAATTTACTGCAGTTGATCCGGATTAAGTCCGAGTTAGTCCGGATCAACGCTGCCGTCTGTTTAAGTTTTTACTTAAGAATCTAAAATCTACAGGTTCTAAGGTTTATTACCGTAAGCTAAGTTTTAGCTAATCGCCAACACGTTTTCTCATACGACAGGTTGGCCAAAATATTAAGTTAAGTTACGTTAAGTAAATTAAGTCTAGACTAACTGAGCTTTTATCGCTATTTAATTGAAATTAGTTTTAATAGCACAAATGTCTTCGTAGTTATTGTTGCTCAAGTTGTCGAAATATGGTCCCATCCGCCAGCGCACGGTTACCACGTGAGATTACTATCACATTTTAAAGAATTACTTCCAAATTTATGTTTTGCTTAATTTCACAAATCGAACATGAACATTAATAAATTAAAAAAAAAGATTATTTCTATCGCTTTTTGCCTTTTGTTTTTTTTCGGGCAGTTCTTATCAAAATTTTATAGCTAGTTTTCAGATTGGGCGGTACTAAGAGTGATACATATGTACATATTCGTCCTATAAAGGTTAGATTAGGAGTGTAGAGAAGTATTGAAAATCAATCGAATGATAGGCAAAAATTTAAAAATAAAAGTCATGCCAATTTAAAAAAAAACACATGTATGTATGCATGTATGTATCTACATATACGCAAAATTACATACATATATATGTATGTACCCAGTATGTATGAACTAAGAATCTTTTAGAAGAAATTTTGATTTATTTCATATTGGTTATTTCTTTGCGACAGCTCACGCAGTTTGGTAGCAAGTTTTTTTTTTTTTATAAAAGTGGTGCTTTCGTTTGTTCAAAAGTCATACAAATACCTCAACAGGTATGCAAGAGTTTTAGCAAAGATATATTATGTACATACATCATTTGTATGAATGTGTACGCCCATCTACTTGTGTATTCACTTATAAATTTGTTGTAAAACAAAGAAAAGTGTTAAAAAAAAACGGAAAAAGGAAAAATGCTCCGTTAAAAGTTTTCGTGATTTTCTGCCTTCACCATTTTTTACCAAAAACCAAAATAAATTAAAATAACCACGAAAGAAAAACAGTTTTAAATTTCTGACATACAATATCTCTTGAATACAAAAATAAATAACTGAAAAATAGAAAAAATGCACGGAAGCCGTTGCAGCCTAGTAGTTAGAGATGTGTATTTCCACCCGGCAGAGCCCACGCTCGATTCCTGCTCCGACATTACAAAAATTATAGTAAACAATTTTTTCCCCACTGTTACCCCTCTGCTCGGAGGCAGCGTAAAATTATATGTATGTATGTAGTTCTCTCTATTTGGTGACATCAAGGTAACCTAAAGGTATTGGAGGAGAAGCTCGGTTAAGCAATTAGTAAAATTTGTGAAAAGCCTATTGTTTTTTTTATGTGTGATAAGAGTCATATTATCATAACAGCATATAATTAAAAAAATGTTAAATGTCTTGCTGTTGCCGTAGTGAATTGCTTAAACATATTTTCAATAGTTACATTAAAAATATATGACAATTATGAAAAATATAAATTTTTGTTTCGGCACATTGCTAAATCGAATCACGTGTTGTTTTTTTATTTTAAAATTACTCAGAGCCGAATTCACAGTGCTTAGTTAAACCAGGAGCAAAGCATTTTAGCTGAAGCAAATTAATTTGCTCCTTTGTTCATTTAAGAAAAATTTTCATTATTTTGTTTTTGTTATTTTCTGGCCTGGTAACGATTTATTTTGAAATATTTTTATTGGTTTTTTCCTCAAACATTGACAATAATAACGGCCACAAGCTTAATAAAAAAATATTAGTTAATAAATTTACTTAAATTATTATTTTTGTTGCCACTGAAAATAACCATGTTAACTAAATTTCCATTCTATTTAATTTACTTGGCAATTTTGTTTTCTTTTGGAGCAGAAGTGCTCCTAGAGCACCTAGATGCATTTCTGCATCAAAAATGAAATGTCCAAAAAAATTTCGCCCAGGATTTTTTGGCGTTTGGGATCGATATGTAAGTTAATAAATAAATAAAGAAATACACATTTTTTTATTAGGAGCGGGAGCGGAGCTAGAGCGAAGCGATGAAAAAAAAACCTTTGCTCCGAAGCCCTGTTTTGTGTACATATTTATGGCCAAAAAAAAAAAGAAACACGACACTTTGGCCAGTTCGATAGTTTTCTTTTGTTTAGTTAATGCTTGTTATGTTTTTATTAAAGTTAAGCACAATATCTAACAAAATCCATGTAGGTCCAAATTTTAAATTTTAGTAATAAATACTCGTGCATAAATACGAGCTTCTGAGTTTAGAGTCCCTTAATATTAAAAAACTAAATTAGTCGTTCTTTTTCGATTTCGCGGAGTGACTATATACATATGTTCATATGTCAAACAATGGGAGTTCTTATAAAAAAAACTTCAACAAAAAAGCGATCAAAGGGAATGCTTCTTCTTCTTCTTGTTTGGCACTACAACCGTTTGTCGGTTTGGGCTGAGACCAGAAAACTTCGCCACTTCCTTTGCGCCAGTTGTTCATCCCAAGTGCGGATAGGTCCTTCTGCACTTGGTCCTTCCATTGCATTCGTGAGCGCCCTTGCTTTCGTTGTCTACCCATGGGTGCGAAGTCGAAGGATCTTTTCACCGGAACGTCGTCATCCATGCGTACAACTTGTCCAACCCAATTGTTGTATTTTTATGCGCTTAGCTATGGCGGTCGCTGTGGTGTAGTGGTTAGCAGAGCGCGCTACTACTCCGCATGGCCTGGGTTCAAGCCCCAGTCAAAGCATCATCGCAAAAAAATATAGAAAACATTTTTTTTTTTCTTAACAGCGGTCGCTCCTCGGCATTCAATGGCAAACCTCCGAGTGTCTGTCATGAAAGACAGCTTTTCATAAAAATACAATCGCCGTTCGTAGCCGGCGTAAAACTGTAGGTCTCTTTCCTTTGTGTGACAACATCAAGGCGAACGCCACAAATCGGAGGAGAAGCTCGGCCAAATACTAGCATAACTAACTAAGTCCATGTCGTTAAAACAGCTCGCACAGTTCGTCATTCTATCTTCTTCGGTACTCGTCTACAATAGTTCTCTCGAAAGCCCCCGAAGCTTTCCCATCTTTGTTAGACACTGTTCACGTATCTGAGCCATATAAAAGGACGCGCATGATGAGAGACTTGTAGAGCGTGATTTTTGTTAGTCGAGAGAGTACTCTGGCTCTTCATTTGCCTGCCGAGCCCAAAGTAGCACTTGTTGGCAAGAGTTATTCTTCGCTTTATCTCCAGACTTTCATGTCTTGCCCGTTATACCGACCTCGTTAGATTTTAGGAAAAGGTATTTTTAATAAAATATTAAGTTAAAAATATATTTAAATTGCTTATAGATATTCCGCCGAAATGCACGACAAAATCTAAATTTACGAACTTTGGTCCTAAAATTGCCACGTCGATTTTAGAATATTCTTTGAATTAAAAAGTTGCGGAACAATTGCTGTTAACGAAGGGATATTCCTTTCAAATCCGAAATAAAATTTGCGTTTTGTTAACTCTAGTCCTAAAATTGCTACGCCCATTTCTAGGGGTTCGACGCCTTAAAGAAAAATACTGCCATACAAATATTATTTCTCTAAATATTTTTTGATTTCAAAATAAAAAAATACGGGTATATTTTTTCGGTGGTGAGAACAATCCTAGGGCGTGATAGCATTAAGATTCTGACTTCACTTTTTTTTGGACCACCCTAATGTACATACATATATGGAAGACAGCCAGCAAAAAAAAAAATGCCACAAATTAATGTTTTTTTTACCCCTATACTACAATGGACTGCAAAACTGCATACCAATATTTTTTCTAAAGATTCTTATTGAAAAGTTTGATGTTTTGTTGTTTTTATGTCATTTTACATTCGCTAGTTTTTGTTATTAGGTTTTGTTTACATCGCACAATTGAATGCAAAGATGACCTCACTATGCAAACGTTTAACTTATTATACATAAGAGCATTCATGTGTACATATGTATGTATGTATTGTAAGTATAAGTTGTTGCAAATTTATTTATTTTTTTATTAACATTTCCTTTTACTTTTTGGTATAGCTTTTTTAGTTTTTTTTTTTATCAAACGATCCCTTTTTATGCCATTTTACATTCGCTAGTTTTTTGTTATTAGGTTTTGTTTACATCACGCGTTGTTGCTCTGAGAGTCAAATGTTAGTGATTTTTTCTTTCAAATATTTTTGTATGTTTTTCCATTTACAAATTAAGCTGCGCACCCAGGCGTGTTTTATACGAGGGTCCGCATTTAAGTTAAGGGAATGACGAAGCTGTATGTAAGTACTTTTACATATGTACTAGTTGTGGAGAGTAACATCTCATTAGTAAAACTTTGCGGGAACATATGATTTCAAACAGAGAAAATCTAATCAGCACTTTACAATGTTTGATAATTTTTTTATATGGAAAAAATGTGCGAAACCTTCAACAAAAAAATTCTTCAAAAATCGATGGTAAGTCCTCATACTTGCTCTTTATTATACTAAAATTGAATGGACTAAAAAACTGCATACTCAACTTTTTTCTAGAGAGCGTAAATAAAAAGTACAATATTTGAATGAAATTTTGCAGAATTTTCTTTAATTTTGCACAAGGTTTGGAACTTTGATTTTTGGGGTTTTTGTTGTAGAATTGACCATATTTTTATAAAAAAGTAGCGAAAAATAAAATATTTAAAAAATAGTTGCCCGTATTGTAAAAAATTCGCTGTACCTAAACTTTATTGACTGACTGTATATAATTTCAGAACCAACAGTAAACTTTTGTTGCTATGTATAAAACTGATTTGAAATTTGAATAAAATTCTAATAAGTATTCAGAGTCGATAAAGTATTATAGTCCGTGGAACATAAAAGTATAGAAATATAAAATAAAACATATTTCAACATTTAACCGCTCTTTTTCTCCCAAATCGGCAAATAAAGCAAGACGCCCTCGTAAATTTATAAATATACACGTGTTTACTTGTTGCGCGCTCTTTGTTTTATCGTCTTGGAGCGCCTTGCACTCAATCGCCACCTTTCAGCGGCGCTGACTCCCCAGCAGTTGGTGGCTAGTTGGATCGCTGTCATTTCGACAGTCGTTAATTCGCATTGTACGCTGGTAGACGATTCTTTGTGCAGCTAAGCCGATTTGTTTTAACCCAGTAATCCCTCGGGCTACACGCGATTAATTGGTCAATTTTTATTGAGTGCACTGAGTGCTGTCGTCTATAACTGCATAAAAAAAAAACAGTAAAGCTCCTGCGCAATCGTTGGTTGACAACCAAGTCGCGAAAGTTCAAGCACTAGGCAGCGTAGTTGACTTCGCATTATACAATATTTATTTAATATTTATTAGTTTTTATATCACTGCGGCTGTGCCTTGGCATTTCATTGTGAAAATCAGAAGACAAAAAAAAACAGAAAACGCTGAATAAGTATCAAATTCGCACAAAACGTGTTTTTGGTTGCAATTAACGTCTGCTTAAGCTGCCGCCGCTACAGTGATCCGTGTGTCGCTGCTCGAGCAGGCCTTGTAAGTGTGTTAGATACGACGAGCGAATAATTGCGTCTTGCAGCAAAATTGGTGGAAAGCGTTTATAAACAATTTAAGTATAAACTAAAACGCTTTTAAGTGAAGAAGAAAATATTAATTGCCGCAATCATGGCCACTAAAAACTTAAGCAATGGCAACAGTAACAATCATGGTAAGTAGATCACGAGAAATAAAAAAAAGCAATAATAAAAAATGCGCAGATGTGAGTGAAAGACGTTTGCTTAATGGAAACTCTTTAAAATTAAATGTTAAATTTAAAATCAAAGGAGTAATCAAAGAAACCTAAACCATTACCTGTACAATTATTTTAAATATCCAATAATTTCTCCGGCGCTGGATGCCAGTAGTTGTAGAGAACAGTGTTATCAAGAAAATAAGACCGATTTAAACTGTTATTACCAGTAGAGTACCAGAGATCAGAGATAAAAAATAATAGAAAACTGATAGCGAATTTTATTCGCTTCACATTACCTATATTTTACGCTGAAGCTTTATTTTCTGATTTTAACTGTCGGTTTCAAGAGTGATTTAGGTGAGAAATTATTTTTTCTATTCTGCCAGTTTCAAATTAAATTGAAAAAAAAAATTCGCTAAGAAAAAATCATCTATACTTTGAAGCTTTTACAATTTCGAAACGGAAAACATTGTTAAACAAAACAATAAAAATATTCCATTCAATTAAAACTATTTAGCCTTGGACATACAAAAATAAAAATAAAATTTTTTTTTTACTTTCTCCAATTTTTAAGAAAAAAGTTTATCTTGTCATTCGCACGTAATACTGTGCGACAGTAAATTTTATATATTCGCGAAATTAAATATAGTAATATAGTAAAACTGCGTTTTTAGTTTTTTTCTTTGACGTTAGGATTTTTTTTAAAGGACTTTGAAATTACTTCAAAAAATTATTAAAAAAATTCAGTGCAATGTAGAAAAACACTATGACTATCAAGTTAAAGAGCAAATTCTGTAGAATTAAGGTCAATTGTTTTTGTCAAAAATTTGGTGTATAAGGACGATTAGGTATTGAAAATTTCCTTTTGATATTTTATCATTGAATATCCTTCACATTTTACAATACGAATATGCACTCGACCGCATCCTAGAATTTCGTCCTTCCAACTTTATTCGCCCAAAAAAATCGTTCCACAACACATCATACTCCTACCCAGAGCTGCCAACTTGGTTCAAACCGTGCCATTTTTGGCCCTATTTTACTTCATATGCCACTTAATTTTTCAATTTGACACACAGTTAACACAAAAATGTAATTCCTAAACTTTGTGCAAAACTCACAAAAATTCAGCAAATTTTCATGCAAATTTTCAACTTTTTAATCAAATTTTCTAGAATTTTTTGAGTATGCCGATTTGTAGCCCAATCAATTTTATTATAATAAAGTACAAGTTTTAAGTAGCTAGGAATTACCGTTGATTTTTGGCAATTTTCTTTTGTTGATTTTTTTGTTGAATTTTAGCGAGTTTTGCACAAAGTTTCGGAATTATATTTGTATGTTTTTTTTTTGTTGTATAATGAACCATATTTTTATACAAAATTGGCGGAAAAATGTTAGAATAAAAATTGTTGCATATATTGTGAAAAATTCGCTGTGTCAATACTTTGTTCCGGCAGTGTATGTATGTATTATAATTTCTTTACATTAATAGAGTTCAAAATTTTGATGACATGCAAATGATAACCTATTACTCATCAGATTTCAGAGGCAATCAGCTGATCGGTAATAATATGCAATTGTACAAAAGCATTCAATCATACGCAGTTGCATGCATACACATACGTACACACAACTAATAAACTTAAAATCTTTCATACAAACAAGTGAGAATAATCTCACAATAGCCCCTTATCTGTGCACTTATCAAGCTATTTATAGGGTAATGTGGAGTCTTGTTAAGCACAATAAAATGTGGAGGCACTGAGCAAAGCCCTTAAGAAAGCATTGATTGTAGTCACATACATACATACATACAAATGTGCATACATATGTATTTGTAAATAAACATACTTATGTATATATGTACATACATATATGTACTCATGCGTGTCTATTTGACTTTCAAAATCGAAAGAAAGTTATCTGCGACTACATATTTAGATTACAGGGAGTATGTTGGAATATGTGTAAACATTTGTTTTTGTTATTCGAGTTTAGTAGCTTGATAATAAGCAAAGAAATCACTTTTGAATATCATTGAAAAAATCGCACAACAATTTAACCTTATGTCGATATTAATTTCAAATTTGTTTCACCTTATTTTGACCTTCGATTTTGCAATTTCGTATAACTTGGCATAATTTAGTAGATTAAGCTAAGTATTAGAGCTCTGCTCTCTCAAGTAGGTATGACTCAAATTAATTGAGTTATGGTCATATTTACTTGAATGTATGTACATTTGTATATGAATTTATATTTAATTTTTTTTTAGCCGGTGCACTTAAAAAAAGTATAGTTTTATTTTTATTCTACTCAGTCTATACAAAATGGTATTAAAATATTTGAAAAATTGGCAAAAAATATGCGGTTGGAAAGAAAAGTGACGCCCCCAGTTATACTTTCTTTTTTTCTATTTTTCGAAAATTAATAAAATTAATTGCGATCATTTTCTGGACATTACAATTAATTTGCTTGCTGCTATTTCAAATCAGACGCTAAATATTACGCTTTTTACATTATTTTACCACATTATTCGCTTTCGAAATTTGATTACGAAAAATATGTACAGCCCTGGATGAGGTAAAGACAAAAAGTTTAAAAGCAGGACGACTATAAAAAATTTCGCACTTGTGAAAAGCATTTTCATTGAACGATAAATTCTGCCCTTATAAAAAGTTTAAAATTTAATTTAAAAATAAAAGCTTTTTGTCGCAATATTTTAGTAAGCTTTTACTATTAACATAATCAATTTTTAAAAATTGTTGCAAAGAGAATTTTATAAAAATGAAAGTTTGTTTCTCCAACATATTTTTAGATTTCGAAATAAAAAAATCCCTGCAACAAATTAATATGTAAGAATTTTTCGAAATCGGCTGACGACTTCCATCTTTTTGAAAGTCATATGGCGCTTTTTTTAAATAAAAATATTTTAGGTCCAAATTTAGTTTCCAGGTTTTTTTTTTTAGACTAGACAAATCATCGGTAAGCAGAGACCGAAAATTACCGCTATTGTGAAGGTTTTTTTTTTCAAAATCATTGTAAAACCGAAATCGATCCGAATTAGAAATTTTTAGTACATGCCTAATGCACTGTTTACACGAGGCGATTTCACAGGCAACTTTTAGTTGAAAGCAACAATCGCCTGGTGTAAACGGCCTTTGAAATAATCGCTTCCAATGAAGTTGGGGGGGTTGGGGGCAGCCAACTTTTGATTCAACTAATCGCCTCTTAAAGTTACCTTATAGGCTTCTATCGCCTCATGTAAACACCCAAATAGTCATTTCATACCTCTTGTGATTAAATGGCCGGTTACTTGTAACCGAATGCATCTGTACATAGTTATAGCGTCATAAACTAATGACAAAACCAAGCGAATAAACGACGCCTTCAGACACAGGTACATTTTCATTCAAACACAAAAGGTGAGAAAATATTTAAGACAACTTTCGAAAATATTTTTTCGAATCATTTACTTTAGTTGCACTCATAAGCAATTTTAACATTGAATTGGTCATTGAATTGGCGAAGCGGTCGGTAAAGTCATTTTTTAATTTAGAGATGTATATATGTATGTACATACATAAATACACTTTGCTTTCGACTTTGACCTTTTTTGTTTGCTTCATTTTAACCTCAACTACCTTATTTAAGTATTTTTCTAAACGCCTATTCTCTACTTGCGATTTGCTTGTAATTTTCACGCATTTGCATATACGCCACCAAGGGCATAACAGAGCAAATACTTTCCAATTGTATATCAAATATGTACATACATATTAGGGATGTATCGAATGTCGTATTTTCGGAATGCGATTGCGAATGTTAGGAATAACATTAAAAAAGCTATAATCAACTTAACCCTGGAAATGATTCTTAATTTTTTTATAAGAAAACAACACACGTTGTCGGCTCGTCGATTCGACGAAGAACGTACACTCTAGAACATTGCACGAGTACTTAACCTATACAGTGTTTTAATCTAGTAGTCAAAGTTCAAAAAAAGTAATTTTGCTGCCTTTTCTCCCATGAGGCGATTTCTTAGAGGCTCGTACATAAGGCCGGCTGCACTGAACAATTGCTCACTTGGAACGCTGGCGGGTGGAGTGCTCAAATCTTTGCGGGCCAGATTCGTCAATTAGTTGTATTTTAGTTTTCCACCAATTGAGATGATTTTCAAGCCTTCAATCGAGCTTTAATTTCAAATTTTTTAATGTCTCCAGATTCTACATCTGAGCCTTCGCTTTCGCTGAAGGAATCTAAAATTATTTCTAGGTTACTTATAAGACTTTTAGCAGTACTTGTTGAAGTCCCATCAATTTGCTTGATATACTACTTAACAGTTTAGCGGTTGAAGCTAAAACCCGGTTATATTGTCCGCACCCGGGTTAGACAGACTTAGAGCCATTTCAACAATATTATGCCTATGTACACGTTCGCATCCGCAAAACATTCCTAACATTTGTTGCGAATGCGAAAGTGTGAAATGATGCGAATTATTTGCATAACGAATGCGAATGCAAATATTCGCAACATCCCTGGTATGTATGTATAATTACAAGCCATTCACACTAATCGCATTTCATTACGTTTCACGCGATCGCACGATCACGTTGCTTGACAGCGTCAATGTCATTGCCAAGCGCAACTGGAGAACTTTCATTAAAGCTTACAACTACACAAGTGACTAAGAAATATGAAAGCTTGGCTTGTTCTTTTTTCTTATATTTTAACAAGTGACATCATAGAAAAATTTACCTGCATATGTACATATGTACATATTTTATTTGCAGTATTCGGACTTACATATTTACATTTGTATGTATGTACATTAGGGTGGTCCAAAGAAAAGTTAACTCAGAATTTAAATGCTCTCACCCCCTAGGATTGTTCTATATCGAGACTTCCAATTTTTTATTGGTCTCTTTATTGCCTTTTCTGGGGTTTTTTGGGGGACTTGTGAAATATAGTTACTGTGAAAAATTGGTTAAATAAACAATTGGTTATTATTATTGGGAATCTGCTGAAGAGAAAAAAAAAGAGTTTTCCGATTGAAAAATATTGATTTTCAAGAATTCTATACTATTTCTACGAAAAGTTGTTTTTTTTTCATACAAAATACATGGAAATTTTTGAGTGTTTTTAGCGACCGGTAAATA
>NW_023458567.1:4843126-4858508 GCF_013731165.1 Rhagoletis pomonella | reverse complement strand
ATCAAAAAATATTTAGAGGTCGCTCAAAACAACTTTTCGTAGAATTGGTATAAAATTCTTGAAAATCAATATTTTTCGACCGGAAACCCCTGATTCTCTTCATGAGATTCCCAGTAATAATACCTTATTATTCTTATAACAATAGTAATCAGTTGACTTTGGATCACAGTTATGCGGTAACATACAAAAAAAAAATATTCCGACGAATTGATAATCGCCTATTTTTTTTTTGAAGTCGGTTAAAAAAAATATTTGGTGCCAAAGAAACTTATATACATACATAGTTAAGTTTTAGATAATTAAGAGTGGAGCTACTTACGGAAGCAAGTATGGGACCACTTAAGCAGTTAAGAAAGCGCTTAAGTGAGTTTCACTGAATGGTGAAATATGAAAAGGCAAATTTTGTCTACTAATATATATATACATTAATAGTCATGTTCTACATTATATTTGCCGGAAAGGTTGAAATTTAATTAACACTGAAAGTATCTCTCAACGGTAACTGCGGGCGAAGTCGCGGGAAAAGAAAATTTTATTCAACATTTCTATGTGGTTATCTTGCATGATTCAATTTATTTTGAATTTTATGCTTGTCATTAAAGCATTGCACGGGTTGTCATCAATATAGTTTATCTACTTTAACGAAGCATGTAAAACAAAACTACGAAAACCGTTTTTTGATAAGAAAACGATAGGAGCATTTTGCAATAACAGCCTTTTCACGTATGTATGTAGTACATTATAAACACATATAAACAAATTGTACGCGTTGCGCATAGTTAGTTTACATGGTTTGACGCCAAGAGTGTATGGGAAAATATACAGCGACTGAAACAAGTATTATATGTTGATTTTTTTTTTAATATTCCCAATGATTTTCAAGTTACAATTTCATTTTTATTTTGTTTTAAATATTGTGGGTGTTCGCACTTGCCTAGTTACCACCCTATCCGTTTAAAAATTATTTTTTTTTGTAGTGTGGTTTATTGTTGTGAACTATATAATAAAACAAAAATTACCACATAACCAGATAACCTGATAACCAGGCTGGTGTGAACACCCACATTGTTCATTCCCTGCAGGAAGTGGTGTTAGCTTAATTCTGACTTTTACGCGAACACTAGTGCTGACTATTTACTGTACAGCGTGTAAAATAATAACGGCCGCACAGGTTTTTTTTTTTGGTAAAATAAAAGGGTCCTTTATAGATTTTGAGAAAAAAAGTATTATTATTATTAATCCTTATTTGCATTTGCCAGCAGTGTAAACTTTGAGATATAAGTACATGTAAGTCTTTTTCAGGTGTATTTTTTCTTACACTGTGTTTAAAAAAAGACAAAAAAAGGGTAGTAGAAAGGACTCAAAATGGAGAAAATATGGAATAAACTAATCGACGAAGACCGCTGGTAAACCCAAATAAAGGTTCAAATTTAAAAACTAATAAATAAAATTAAAGTAAAATCTGTGGAAAATTAACAAGTAAATACTTTTTTCGCAAAATCTATAAAGGATCATTTATTAAAAAAAATCGGTGCGACAGTTATTATTGTACACTCTGTATATTTTGTTCGAAATAAACTAACTTATCTTTGTGGGGCGCTGGCCGAAAAGAGTCAGTCCTGTTTTTCCCCTGCATTTGGTGTCAACTAACTTATAAATAACCACTTTTGGACATACTTTATTTAAAATTACATATCTGTTTAAACATTCTGCTGTGGGTGAACCCATATAAGAATTTCCGTTAGGATATTCAAATTGAAACTGCATGACTCTACAACTCACTTTAAGTAGGTTGCGTCATAGCTCATTAAAATTAAAGCTAACTACATACAAGTTGGTTGTTTTTTCCAATTGATAATTTTTCACTGACTATTTTTGATACGATTTCAAAGATCGAGATCTGGGAAGAGGATATATAGGCCTTTAAAATTGTATATAATAATCTATTTTCAGATTAGGTTTGTTGGGATTTTTTATCCGGTAAACTAAAAAAAGACCCATATTTCTCTTAATTTTTAAAATTTTTACCATCGATAATTTCTACAGTTTCAAAATATGGAGTACTATTTAAAATTAAATCTATTGTCAAATAAACTGATACCTAATTTATTGCAATCGCATAAAAATTGTCGAATTTAGGCGACTTTTCTTAAATTCGGCCTTGAATTTATATGTGTGTATATAGCGGAATTTCAGATTTTTTGAGCAGCAAAGGGTTCATCAATATTTATTTAAAATTGACATATACAATCGCTCTTTAGCAAAGAAGTGGTTTCCCAAGAAATTTTAGGAAAATGGGGGTGGCACCGCCCACTTATATAATATATACTTATCTCAAAAACTACTACACCGATCTCGACCAAATTTGGTATACACCATGCGCTTGTACATTCCCCAAATTGGTTTCAGGGAATAATGCTGAAGTGAAAGTCGAACCTTTTTTACGTTTCATCAACGCGTCGTTTTTCGCCGCCAAAACAATGGCGCGCCTTTATTCGTGTTTAGTGACGATTTGTTAAAATTCGTCGAACTTTTATAAATGTTCTACAAAGTTTAACATACTGATTTACATGGCTTCTTCAGATATTAAGATATCATAAAAAAATAATAAACATTTTTTAAACAAAGAAAAGTAGCCAAAACTTGCTAAAATTAAATTATCTCTTTCCTGTTTATATTTTCTCCACCGTTCATATGTATGTACATACATACATATACGAGTATGCACATTTATTAGATATATTATGGACAATCAGTGCTATTTAGGCCCTTAAGTAATGAATATTAACGACTAAATTGATCATATAAGACATGTACATATACATATGTATGTACATATAGTGGTGGAAAAATAAATAGCGACATGAAATTTTAACAAATGTTTCGTATTTTTCTTTTGTTTATTTAATATTTGTTCTTTTTTTTTATAAAAATATAGCCCATAATCTAACAAAAACCCTAAAAATTCATATTTCAAACTTTGTGCAAAAATTATAAAAATTCCAATCTAAATTTTCAACTTTTTAATCAGATTTCTTAGAATTTTTTGAGTATCCAGTTTTATAGCCCATCACGCGGTCCAAAGTTATCCGGTAACATACAAAAAAAGTTAGATTTTCTACATTAATATATTTTATGTTAACCCTAAATAGGTCAAAATAAAGAATTTACATAGAATACAACGTCATGGTTCCAAAAGCATTAGAAATCCATATAAAGCTCAGTTCTCTTAACTGGCTAAGCAGAATGGTGAGGCTGTGGCATGTAGCAAGAGAGCTGTCAAAAGTTAAAATATTCTAAATGCTCTAAGCTGCTCACAATATGTAGCTGTGGTTGTGGTGTATTATTGCTGATGTAGCTAGCGAAATAGCTTGTGGCTGTGGTACTACATTCTGGTTAGCTAGTAAGTCAATAGTCCGGAGATAATATCTTTTAGCGTATGTATAAGTATATATGTATTTATGTATGTATGTACATGTGCACATATTCAAAAAGTTACTAAGCTAAAGATATTTGATTAGTGGTTGAGAGATTCGCGCTCGTAATTAGCTGAGAACTTTGATGGTAACACCCTCTGCATAAATTAGTGGCACCCCTTATGTGCCCAACGTAACGTCTGGTCACGCATTTCGTATTGAACTATTAGAGCATTTGAATGGAGAAAAGTATATACATACATATGTATGTATGTATGTATGTGCTTATTTTTATTTACGTATATACATCATATGTACATGTGAGCACGTGTAAATAAAAATAGATATGTATGTATCTATGTACATAGATACATAAGCGATCAGTTCGATCGATGAGCTTTCAAAGTTTAGCGCTACAATATTTCCTTTTAGTTTTCGAAACACCGCGAAAGGGTCAATTTGTTGGTTATATCAAAAGCGGAAGTGGTAAGAACTTAGGTGAATCGAAAGCGTGATAGAAGTACATACATACATATGTACATATAGTGCATAACTCCTATACGGTTAAAAGGTGAAATTTGTGATTTTTTATGTAAATATCAGCTGATATTAATAAATTTACACTTGATTTCCTATTTTTCTCATCAATTGTGTGTATGTTGTAAGAAAAAAAAAATATATTAATTAACCACCTTCTCAATTATTTGCGCTCATTTCAGAAGAAGAAACCGCACTTGAGCACATCATCAAATCACTGGAGACACCGACAATGAAATGCGAGGGTACACACTTCGATTCTCAAGTGCCACACACATTTGTCATCTTTGGCGCTTCGGTGAGTGACACTCAACACTTTAAAAATAAAACCAAAGCAATAATTATGTTAATTCTTTTTCGCCTTTATTTATACTTTGCTTAATGCAGGGCGACTTGGCCAAGAAGAAAATCTATCCAACTTTGTGGTGGCTATTCCGTGACAATTTGCTGCCGAAACCAACTAAATTTTGCGGTTATGCACGTTCAAAGCTTAGTGTGGCGGAGTTGCGGGCGAAATGTCATCAATATATGAAGGTTAGTGCGCTGCATAGCTGCATAGCCTTCAAAAGCACTTGGAGGGTTTTATGATCTAACCCTTTGTTTTTTTTTTTAATTTCCCCATTCAGGTGCAGCCACACGAGCAGGCAAAGTATGAAGAGTTCTGGCAATTGAATTCATATCAGGCGGGTAGCTATGATCAGCGTGCAGATTTCGTTGCCTTCAGGGACCATTTGGATCGTTTAGACTGCAGTTGTAGTTGTAATCGCCTATTTTACTTAGCTTTGCCGCCATCGGTTTTCGAGCAAGTTACAGTGAATATCAAAGAGATTTGCCTTTCACAAAGGTAGGTGAACACAGCATCGTCATAAAATAGTATATCTACAGCAGACTTCATTACAATATTTACACTTCCGACTTCGTTTTTTTTTATTTCAATTCTCAATTTTATGCACAAAAAGTCTGATCTACCGAGGAACTTCGAAAGCTTGAAGAAAGTCTCATGCAGCGGGCTACTAAATTAACATTTCCTAAGAAGATATATCATGGAACGATTTTCCGTAATTTCTTGTCAAATTTGTTTTGGAGACAAACGGGTTCCGGCGTTGTGCCAGTGTAATTTTTCGCATGGAAGTGGCACAACGCTGAAACTGGTTTTTCTACAAACCAAATATGGTAAGGGAAGATAGAAAATCGTTAAAAAATACATCATATTTCTGCCCTGTAGTGAAACACCAACAACCAAAAAGTAAATTTCCTAACAACTTTTGTGCGTATCACTCCCGAATATTAGATTACACAGGGCAACACTAATTTTGGTGCGGCAAATGTTAGTTGTATTTGAGAAACTCTAGCGAAGAAAGAAAAGGCTTAAATTAAACCCTTATCATTCGTCTACAATTCCTGAAAATGTCTTAAGACAGCGTTTAGGTGATGCTAGTAGACACACCGCTTCGCTTACGATCGAGAGAACGTGCGCAAAAGCTTCAAAGGTCCGAGGCCTTTAAATACCAGTAATCTCCTAAACGAACTCGTCAAAATCCGAAAAATGCAATTTGAGTCCCTGCAGCACTCATTTATCTAGCTTTATAAGACCGAAACTAGTTCTGGAAAATCTTAGTTTTCGCTTCTAACTGATTTTTAATGAAGTTAATATGGGTATCGGTCGGGTACACTAAACTTAAAATTTTCTGAGCTCAGAGCCCTTGAACAGATGGGTCCCGCACATTAGCTCATTTTCTTTCATCCCTAGAAAACAACCTGTAGTGGTTTTCTATTTGGCTGACAACCAAATGGTCTGCAAATCTTGCCGATTGGTCCTCTCTATTCCATTTTCATCAGCACAAAACATCTTTTGTAAATCACTTCAACTTTGGTATTTTAATTAAACATTTTTTTTTTAATTTCTCTTTCTAGTGGCTGGAACCGCGTTATCATCGAAAAGCCCTTCGGCCGTGACGATGTCTCATCGAAGAAGTTGAGCGACCATCTCGCTTCGCTCTTTCTCGAAGAACAGCTCTACCGCATCGATCACTATCTGGGTAAGGAGATGGTGCAAAATCTCATGACCATTCGGTTTGCGAATAAAATTCTCAACTCGACGTGGAATCGCGAGAATATCGCGTCGGTAGTCATCACATTCAAGGAACCCTTTGGCACACAGGGGCGTGGCGGTTACTTTGATGAGTTTGGCATTATAAGAGACGTCATGCAAAATCACCTACTACAAATACTATCGCTGGTTGCCATGGAGAAACCATGTTCCTGCCAACCTGACGATATACGTGACGAAAAGGTCAAGGTGCTGAAAAGCATAGCACCGCTTACTTTGGACGATATGGTCTTGGGCCAATATGTGGGCAATCCCGAAGGTAAAGGTGAAGCGCGCGAAGGTTACCTTGACGATCCGACCGTCTCGAAAGATTCCAATACGCCCACCTACGCAGTGGGTGCGCTCCACATTAACAACGAACGCTGGGAGGGTGTCCCCTTTATACTGCGCTGCGGCAAGGCGCTAAACGAACGCAAAGCCGAAGTGCGCATACAGTACCGCGATGTGCCTGGTGATATCTTTGAGGGCAATAGCAAGCGTAATGAGCTTGTCATACGCGTGCAGCCCGGTGAAGCGCTCTATTTCAAAATGATGACGAAGAGCCCCGGCATTACATTCGATATTGAGGAGACGGAGCTGGATTTGACCTATGAACACCGCTACAAGGACTCTTATCTGCCAGACGCGTACGAACGTCTGATTTTGGATGTCTTCTGTGGCTCGCAAATGCATTTCGTGCGTACTGATGAGTTGCGCGAAGCGTGGCGTATCTTCACGCCTGTACTGCATGAGATCGAAAGGAGCAAAGTGAAACCCATTCCATACGTGTTCGGTTCGCGTGGTCCCAAGGAAGCCGATCTGATGAAGGCGGAGAATAATTTCAAATACTATGGCTCGTACAAGTGGCATGGAAAGAAGTAGGTGCAGAAGTGAAGATGGTTCGACGGTTTCGATGAAATATATACATATGTACGTACATACTTGAATATGTGTGTATGGGCCAATGATAATTGATAATAATAAAACGGCGTAGAAAAGACATTACTTAACCAATTTGTGCAAAAACAAATCAAAACTGGTTGTATATTTAAGAATAAATAGTTTCTAGGTGCATATGTACGTTTTTTTTTTTATTTACATACATATGTATGTTTGTTTGTGTAAATGTACTAGTAGCATGTAATTGTTGTAAATGAATGGATCGTGCGAGTAAACACTCAACTTTGTACTCGATGCTGTGCATATGCGATATTTTTTTTTGTATAAAATAAGTATTTGGAATAATGGATTTTTAATACATACATACATATGTTTTCAAGGAATTGAAAAGAAAATGAAATACTGAGTAAATTTTGCTGGAATAATGAAAAAAATAAATGTGCATTTTTGTTAAAAAATATTCTACAATAGAGGTTAAGGTAGAGGTAGGGGGTTGTTTTCGCAAATGCAAAACTGGGCAAGAACTGCCAATCGGTGTTTTTTCAACAACAAACCAACTATTTTCCATAACTAATTTGCAAAATTTAAAACTTTGCAAATAATTTTCAGTTATACAAAATCGAACCCATGAAAAGCTTAAAGCACCTGCAACCACGAATGTTGCTAGGAAAAATCACCACCAAAACAGTGTTGCAAACGAAAGTCACAAAATACCCCCAATCGTTGAGCTGACTTCTCAAATGTTTTTGCCTGTAAGCGAATAGAAGCGAAAGGACCTTCGGACTGGCCACAACAAAACCAACGGTATAGTGCGGTAATTTCGTGCGCTCTACACTAAGCTTCCGCATGTGGGGGAATAAGCGCTGCAAAATGGCAAAAAATATGTGAAAAATAATGCTTATTAAATTTTCTATAAGGCAAGGGAAATTGTTTATAAAATTTGGCAAACAAAATAAACCAGCGAAGGTGTAAAACTTGCATTGGTTGTGTGAAAATTGTGGAGTGAAAAGATGAACGAAGAAAATTCTCACACAAAACAGTCGGAGGTGAGTAGTACATAGTGGAAAGCGAAAGCGTAAAGAGTGGGAGAAGTAGACGTCTATGAGAAAAGAAACCGCGAGCAAATGAGCATGGAGATTGGCGATTGAGAAAAGAAGTGTAAAATCAAAGCAAAGCTGACTGTCTAATAAACAAACTGTAAAGTTAAATTGCTATGTAAATTAAAAATGTTAAGAAAATTTAGTAAAAAACGATGGGAAAAATAAAACTTACATGCACTATATACATATAATAATGAAAATAAAACGTGTGATTTAGACTGATTTACAATTTTAGGGTTTTCAATAATTAACCAAAAAGTTAATTAGTTTGAAATATTTCAAGGGAAAATAACGGAACAACTGCTGATCCAAACTAGTAGGTAACAATACTTGAAAGAGAACTGAAAAACAAGAATTAAGATTTTAAAAAATCAGTGAGAATAAAAAAATAATGTTTATATCACAAATAAAAATATAACCTCAAAGTAAGGCACAACATCAAAATTCTACACAAATAGTATGAATAAGCATAAAATTTCGAAAAATAATTTTAAATTTTTAACCAAAAACTACAACGAAAATAAGGAACCCATTAAAAATAAATATTTATGACGACAAAAGCCTAAATTTTAAAATCGAAACAGAAAATCCAGTAAGGAGTCCCAAAAGATATTAAAGGCATAGGTACATATTTGTAAATTACGAAATTAATAAAAACAGTCATAATTAATAAAAAAACACAAATTACATTAAAAACTTGCAAATGAGTAATTAGAGAAAAATATTAAAACAAAAAAATGTTCAATCCCTGAAACTGCAAGTATTAAGTATCAAACTTCCAATCAAGAAAAAACCATGAAAATTCTAAATTTTTGTTTAATCTTTAGAAAAATAGCATAAAAAAAATACAGTTTATGTATACATACATACCGTCACCTGAAATGCAAAAAGACGTAACATCATCGTAAATGGAATGGCAAAAGTCGGGACTAATATTTTAATTTTTTTCATAAAATGATGTGGGGAGTTGTAATCGATGAAATCCATCATATAAATCAAAAAGTGAATTTTGAATTTTTTATTAGTTATGACTTTTTGCATTTCAACGACAATGACTGTTACGTCTTTTTGCATTTCAGGTGACGATATGTATGTACGTCTGAATTAAAATATAGTTACATATGTATGTATAATAGATTTTCTTATACATTTTTTTTTGTTCTTAATGAAAACAACGACAATTTTTATTCTTTGATAACAAAATCTTTAGAACAAAATATTTATTTGCAAATTTAAAAAACGTCGTAACGTAAATAGGGACACGACATTTTAACAAATTTTTCCTATTTTTCGTTTATTTTTTTTTTTTTTATTTATTCTTTTTTATAAAAGTATAGCCATAATCTAACAAAAACCATATAAATTCATATTTCAAACTTTGTGCAAATTATAAAAATTCTGCAAAATTGCATCTAAATTTTTAACTTTTTAATTAGTTTTTTAAGAATTTATTTTTCAGTATGCCGTTTTATAGCCCAATAAATTTTAGTGAAATAAAGTTATTTTTCCACCACTGTATGTACAAGAGGCACAGCTGAAAAATCAGACCCGACAATATACATACATAAGTACTCGTACATACTTGTGGATGGTACAGAGACAACAGCAGATATAACAGTAGTTTTATAGTTAGAGAATATAATCACGAAGAAAAAAATATTTGCATTAATTGCAGATCAATCCTACGAAGTGATTTATGCAAAATATCCTTAAAGAACATTGAAAGTTGCATAAAAGATAAACCTCGCAAATAAAAAATAAATAAATAAAAAAAGGTAGGGATAGAATAAAATAATCTTTTTAATAACAAAATTAAATAAAAAATAAAAAACATGTATGTTGAAAAAAGATCAGGAAAATGCAAAACCTATCTACATAATTTCATAAATCATTTTGCAAAAATTAACTCAGTGTCTCACTAAAGCCTCCACCCGAAGCCATTGAAAGCACATCATAATAGCCAAGCAAAAAAAAAAAACGCGAAGCGCTTGAAAACAAACCTCACAGCATGAGGTGTGTTTATAAAAACAATAGGCACACTACAATAACAATCTACAGTTATAAAGGAATTTGTTTGCCAAGCAACCAGCCAGCCAGCCAGCCAGTCATCCAGTGTCAGCGGCGCGTTTTGCCGCTGTTTCCTCTTCTGGGATTACCCCATTCATTCTCATTCGTTCGCTCCTTTTATTAGTGTATTACACATCTAAACAATTCCTTTTTCACATTCGTTAAATTTTCGTTATTTAGGGTGGAAAATGTGCCACTGACCGTACCACAACAAAAGCGAATTGTCCCTGCAGCCGAATAAGCGACTGAGCGGACAATGTTGGGAAGGAGTTCGTTTCCAGTCGCAAAAGGTTATTACACGGGCAGGAAGTGTGTGCGATAAAAAAATGAACAAATTTAAAATGTAAATGAAAAGTGAAATGAAGAGTTAATGATTTGGAAAAATATTAAATGAAAATTAGGCAAACGGAAAAACGAAAATTATGTACATACTTACATATGTATCCATTAGTGATGTGTGGGATAAGACGCTTTAACCAAAATTTTCACGTAAAGTAAATATTTTACTTTCCTTGAGATTTCCTTTCGTTGCGCGCTGCCCAACCCACAAAAGTGCTCAAATCACAACGAATATTGCATTTATCAACTGAAAAATTGTGTTTGACCAAGAGCAAAGAAAAATAGAAAATCCATCAAGAAAATTTATCATAAACCAAATAAACATTTTGTAAATACATATTAATTTCGCTCGACGCTAGGCTGCTGTCGTCGCAGTCAGTTTCGCCACATTTTATCTTCATACTCACGCACGCCACGTCGAATACGCCCAGTTTAATCGAAAAGTAGCAAGTAAATAAGAAGCAAAGTCACAGGTCGCACTCACCGTCGATTGCTTTGACTGACGCTGGGGGCTGCAGCATCTTTTCAGTTAGCTATTTAGTGAAAGCAGGCCAATAGCTTTGGCAAATAGCGTGAAGGGAAAGAAAACAACAGCAACAACAAAAACAACAGCGACCAAGGTGGCAAGAAAATGCATTCGGTGGACTTGTATGAAAATGAGGATGAACGACGCCACGGCCATGATGACACACGCGAATTGCAGAATTTGGATTGGCCCTTCTTGATAAAGGTGAGTGTATGTATGTGACTGCATGACTGTTATAAGTAAGTGCGCCAACGAGCTAACGAACGAGCGCGATAAGGCCATGACCTGGCCACCGCTGCAGTGCCAACGTTTGTGTATGTGTGTGTGTGTGCTTATATGCACTCACTTCACTTATGGTTTGCACGCTTGCATGCATGTTGGGAAATTTTTTTTATTTTTTATTTTTTTTTTTTACTTTTTATTTCCACTATCAGCTTTGATGCAGCAGTGGAATTAAGGATGTGAAAAAAGTGCCAGAAGTGTTGGCCCGGCAGCGTCGTAGATTGAAAGGATTAGAAACTTTTTCAGCGCCACAAAGACAGTTGACTTATTAACTTTTGCGAACGATGTTTTTGTTTGTTTTTTACTTCCAGAATGCAATGCCAATACATACATATGTATGTAGAACATGTCACATGGCAGTGCGTATGAACCAATGAAAAAAATGTTTTTCCAAGAACTTGTGTAGAAAGTTGAGTACATACTTTTTTTAAGAAACTTAAAAAAGTTTAACTTTATTAGAATATATAAAAGGAGTGCAGTACCAATGTAGTGTAACCCACATCAAATAAGTAAATGCCCTGCAGGGAGTGACGTTAGCTTATACCTAACTTTAGTCTGTTTACGCGAACACTAGTGCTAACTATTAACTGTGTATTTCGTTCGAAAAAAGCTAACTACTTTTGTGGGGCGATGGCCGCAAAAAAGTCAGACCTGAATACCTCTGCATTACATGTCAACTAACTTGTAACTAACTACTTTTGGACATAAAATATCAATAAGAAAACAAAATAAAAAATATTTTTTTGTTTTTTTACTTTTTTATTTACTTATTTATTTACTTTATTTTATTACATTTCATATTTGTTTACATATTCTGCTCTGGGTGGCCCCATATTCGAACACCGTCAGACATAACTTCAAAATGATAGAATAAAATTTCGATCTTCCTTTTATTTGTCCTGAATATGAAAAAGAATCTGCGAAGTTCAGAAAAAAAGTGTATTGAAAGTAATTTTTGTATGAGGATATTTAATAGAAACTTGTAATGAAAACCAACTCCCGATTGCGTCTGCATGACTCCTGCACGACTTTACAATTCACTTTAAGTTGGTTTTGTCATAGCTAATTAAAAGTGAGGTATTAATCGAAATCTCGCCAAAAAGCTAACTATAAGTTGGTTAGTTTTAACAATTGATAATTTTTCACTGCAGGGTGAGAATGGTTTGGTTAGCCATGCCCAAATAGCTGGATGCCTGAATCTGACCACGCAGTCGGTGCGAATGACATTCCTTAAAGAATACTGCGTCTAGGAAAACATCTTGTAGCATTGCCAACGCAATAACGTACGGAACTACAGACATTCCAAAACACGGCACTCCGGACCGCGACTGGATGCCTTCTGATGTCGCCTCAACACCACCTACATGACGAGGTCCAGATGCTCCCATCGAGGAGCATAACACAATGCTCTGCAAGCTGTTCCTAGTAGGGTGCCACAGACGCGGGTACCCGAAGAGACAACTGTTTGCACAAGGTACATTAGGCGGCATCTCTACGAATTGATGGACGAAGTCCAGAGGTTAAAAAAAACACCTCTGGACCCAACTGCATACCTTACAGGCCTTAAACGGCATTGACAGGGAGTCGGTCTCGAGTTACATAGACTCCTGGAGTTAGAATGCCGTTTTGGGCCTACAACCGCACCACGAGGACGAGACAGAACTTTGTCTGCCTCGGGAGAGTCGACTCGCACCACAATAGCCCAACTTCGCTCTGGATAATGCAGCAGGCTAAACTCGTACCTGAGCAGAGTGAACGCAGATGTGCCCAATGAGCGCCTAGCATTCGGAGAGTCGCCACATGACTCACGGCACCTCTTTGCATGCCCCCAAAACCATACCTAGCTAACGCCCCTGTCCCCATGGACAAACCTAATGGAAGTTGCGCAATTCTTAGGCCTCCCTATAGCTGAGCCTGTCGACACCGGTGATGGATGAGCCGACCCGAGTTGGGTTTAGTAGCCGCACAACAACAACAAACCTCAACAATCTTAGGCCAAACCTCTCCCATTTGCCGCGTGGGTCTTGTTTAATGTGACCAACCGTACTTCTTTCGAAAGTACAGTACTTCTTTTTGAGTCGATGTACTTCGTACTTAGCACATAAAAACAAGAAGATTGTTTCTATGAAAAGTTTCTAGGCTAGGAGAACAGGCGAAACAAACAAAGAAAATTCCATAGAGATTTCTAATTAATTTTATGTTGATTACACACGGGGCAACCGTTGAAGCAACGGGTTGAGGCAACCTATTTTCCTTGTTCAATACACACGAGGCAACCATTGCGGCAACCTCATTAGTGGGTGTTTTCTACCAAAACACCTTTTCAGCTCAACTGCTTTCAATGAACTAATCCAATAAACTCAATTTATGAATTTGGGTATAAGCTTGTATTATTATGTATTGAATAAAGTTTAATTTTTAATTAACAAAATTGATTTGTTGAATTGGTATACTGCCAACGTTTTTGTATATTTTGCTTTTACCAGTTTCTCATTGCTTTCATACTATTTTTGGTTGTCAGGTCTTGTATTTCTTTGAGCTATGAAATAGTTGGTCACGTTAGTCTTGCTGAACTGGATCATAGAAATGGAATGACACATTCATGACATTGCTGAAAATATCTTTCATGACAGACTTCGATTGCCTTTTATTTAAAAATTTTAAAGAGGGATCACATAAGAAGAGATCAATATTTGGACTGAAAGAGGTACTTATATGGCAAAATATATAACTAAGCAATGCTTTCGGTTTTGAGCTGCACCTTCCGAACCTCGTAGCTACTTATTCAAAATCTGAGCCTCGACTACAGGTTTTCCATGTCTAACACTGAAAAAGTGTAACAGTTAGATACGCAGTGGAGGGGCTGAGAGATTTGTTCCAGTGCCGAGCCAGCACACCGACGTTGAGGATTAGTCTTGTGACAAGACATTGAGCTAACTGACTCTTACATACGATTCGGGCGAACGTAAATTCCATATGGGAAAGCGGCGTACAGCCAACGCAATTTTGAGCTACACATATTTTTTTTTTGGAGTCGATCAACAGAGTACTTATTAGATAGACCTACTTTAGTTCTTAAACCCTTAAATCCGTCAGTTTTTTTTGGTGAACTCGTGACCTTTTTTTTTTTAATATCTCTTCCAAACAGCTTCATGCAACATCGTAACTATCGCTTCCTCCGTATTATCGGAAAGATGGAAACGGAGGCGTTGTATCATAGAGTGATGCAGTCAGGGTCCACCAAAGATTTTTTGTACACAAAATTTAAAGGTTTTATGCTGTTGAGCTTTGGTTTACGTAATTGGCGTACCATAGCCGCTATTTTTATTCACCAACCTTCACAAAGCAACTGTGTCGATCGATTGAATGCAGTATTGGCTTTCGACTTGAAAGGGAAAAATTTATTCGCTTGCCTACCCGAATCCACAGTACGAAAATATCCAATTACAAATATTGAAATGCTCTATTCTATTTACGAGATAAACACATTTTTACCTAAGGCACGGGTAAATATGGAAAAAATCTTAAATATGAGTGAATTTGTGGCATTGAAAAAGTATAGAACTTCCTTAAGCTTTTGCTTCGGCTAGTTCATTCACAGTCATTACGTTAAAAAAGTTAAATATTAGTTAACCCCCATAATAAATACTACATTTCATTCGAAATTTTATCTCCTAGACCACTTATGCCGCTTTGCATTCGGCTGACTGCTGACTAAAGTGTGCCATATGCACTTTTTTCTCAAGTCAAACAGTTACGAGGCAGCCACAAAAGTGCAAAAACGAGCGAAAAAAAATGGGGAAACGAGGAGCGTACAAAACAAAGCACAAAAAATGGTCAAAATTGTCATGAACTGTGGAAGTGATAAATGAGCCGTAGAATTGGGCGAACTGCGAGGCATTCATTCCTCCTTAATTCCGCGTCTGTTGCGAGCATTCATATTTGTTAGTGGGTGTTCGCAACGGCTTTTTTATTTGCAATTTTCATTGTTTGCTTTGTATTAATTTTTTGCATAATATTTTTTTGCTAAACATGGTTGAAAGCGAGTTTGCTGGCTTGCTTGTCTAAATACATATATGGCCCATAAAGGAATATACTCGTACATAAGTATGTGCATACGTATGTA
>NW_023458567.1:4827831-4842726 GCF_013731165.1 Rhagoletis pomonella | reverse complement strand
GTTTTTTGCATAGCGAACACTCTTATTTTCTCAAACAAATTCAGCATTTTATTTTTAATTTGCGCTCTTTTTCTTAAGAAGAAAACATGCACTAATCTATTGTTTTAAATTCTTAAACAATTCCTACTGTTGCAGTGGCTATTAGCGTTCCATTTATATTTTGCCAACGGCTATTTTTGCTGTTATTATTGTTGATTTTTCTCTTGTAAACTGAGTAAAATATTTGCTCCCGCATTTGTGTTTTTTTTTTTGCTCATTTAAATACTACATAGCGCATACAAAAATATGCCAGTTGTTTACATTGTTGGCCACTTGCATTGCTGCACTGCTGCGCTGCCACTGGCGTTGCTTGATTGCAAATTTTCGAGTGTCCTCCGTCGACCTGTTTGCAACAGAAGCAGCAGGCAACCAGCGCCTCCACTACTCTATGACTCTTGCCAAAGGAATTGACCCACTTTCCGCGCATATTCCATGTATGAATGTTGCCAATGCGGTCGGCCGGTCGGTCGGTTGTTCGTCGCATGTTGTTGCCGTTGCCGTTGCCATTGCTGTCGCCAACGCCAACTTTCTCGACATCCAGCAGCAGTCAGCAGTTAGCAATGCTATTATTGTTGTGGTTGTTGCTGTAACTGCTGTTGGCATTTGCTTTGAATGCATTTAAATGCGGTTATCACGCACTCCTTGCCACTTATGTTCATACAACACCACGCCACTTATGCCAAGTTGTCCTTAGCGGGAGAAGTAACGCTTAACGCCCACACACTTCCAGCGCGCTTGCTTGAGAGTGTTTTTTTTTTGTTAGCCAGCATTCTAACTACATACACAATAAACTAGGCGGCCGACTTTCATCTACATATTCACCCACAGCATTGTTGTAATATCCGACTGGATGTTTTATTTGTTTGCTTACCTTTCGGATTTGCTGCTGAAAATAGTGCGATGAAGTGGATAAGCTTTTAATTTCAACGATTGAAAGTGAAAAACTCTCGATTGTAGTTTATTGATTCCATGTCAAGTTGATTGATTTAGTTTTCAATTATGTAGGTACATAAATACATAGCTGCACGTGGTACGCCAAAGCTGGCGCGCTATTTCCATTATAGATTCAGAAATTCAATTTTTTAATGGGTTCTCTTTTCAAATTTTCTCTATATATTTTTGCAGGGCATCCTCGAGAGTCCATCGTGTGTAACAACAACGCCTGACACGCTGTCCGCCTTGCTGTGGACAATAACCGCAGTTTTTGGTATAGTTTATGCGCTGCTTGGTAAGTATTGGGATTAAAAAAAAAAACATTCATTGCAACTGCTACATTGTAATATGTGCCAAGAAAAAAATATTGGAATTTATTATTGTGTGAACTGTAGTTGCTTCCCATCAAACAGTCTCTAGCGCTAGAAAAAAAATTTGGATTTTACATTAGAGTTCTAATGCAGTTCCCGAATGGGAAATCAGGTTAGAGAACTATATAAGCATTCGATTAGAGACTGATTAGAAAAAATACTAGACATTAGAAGCCAATGGCAATTCAACGTCAAAACACGATTAGATATCTAACCTTACATAGATAAGGCTAGTCAAACGGCGCACAGTGCGTAATTCGCGGGATTTAGGGGAAGGAAAATCGAAAATCGAAGTTGGTAAAAAAAAGTTCAGATACGATATGCGTGATTGTTAGAAGATTACCTGGAAGAATTCTGAGCTTGTGCAAACATGCCTGTTTTGACGAACGAAAATCGCCAGTTTTCCGGCCTTTATCAATCAGTGGTCGTATCCGTCTCATTTCATAACGAGACTGCAGTCTTGGGTATACTTTGCATTTTACACATTGTAAGCTTAATTAAAAACATTATTTTGAAATTTTAGACGTCAATCTTCCATATCAATGACGCTCCTTTAGATTAAAAAAATAATAATGGGATTTCGCTTTTTTCATATAAACATATAAATTGTTTGACAGCGTGTGACATTTGATCTCTTCAGGAACCTTTAACTGGACATCTGTATATCAAGGGCCAATAGTAAGAATTTGCACAAAACTGCACAATTAAAAAACAAGTCGTTTAAAAGTCAACCTTTGGTTGAAAAAAATCGGGTTTTTGTGTATTTTTGGTGACAAAAAATTAGTCATTGGGATTTTTCTTATTTTGAGGCATGGCAGCTAAAAATCTCAAATCGACCTTGAGGTAAAGAAACACAAATAATAATTTAAGTTTTCTTTTTTTTTTGATTTTTGTATACTTAGTTCTTGTAAAACACTATAGTTAATGCAAAAGGTGAAAACTGTCAGCCAAAATGGTGCGAAGATATAAGAAATCAAATTATATAATTATATTTATATTTTTTTTGAATATATTGCTTACTGTCCATAAATACGGACTTTCGAAATATTTCGACCCCGGCGCCACCTAACGGGTAAATGTTTTGCAAAAATATTCCTGCACGTGCAACCAATATACGTGGAAAAAATAACCCAGATTCGACTATACCTAACAGAGATATATCGCTTTTAATTTTTGACTATAAAGACCCTCCCTTGGAAATGCCCATATAAAATATTACACTTATGGAATCACCCACATCCTTTGAAAGCGTAATTATACAGTCTATTAGAAGTACATAACTAAAAAAAAATATATTCTAGAGTCAAAATTGTGGCAGCTATGATTTTCCTTCCCCTAAATCGCCGAAATCACGCACTGTGCGGCGTTCAAAAAATAACGAGATACTCTTAAAACTATTTACAAGTGCTAGAAAATCAATTTCTCCCAAAATAATTGGTATTCTCTTAGGGCCCTATTTTGTATGGCGACTGATAGCCGATGTGCAACCATATACTGAAATTTGCATTACGTACCTGTGTTGTCAGAAATAAATATCCATCCCTATCTCACTTCAAAATGTATTGAAAATATGCTGATATAGGGCGTTTTTGAATCGGCAGCTGAGATAGGGCGTTTTTGAATCGGCAGCTGAGATAGGGCGTTTTTGAAACGAATTCTGAAATAGGGCGTTCTTGAAAAGTTTTTTGAGATAGAATGAGAAGACAGTCTAGTACTATTTTTGTCAATGTATTGTGTCCTTGAGTGCCGGTTTTGTATGTGTGTCGTGTACATGTTTATTTATAAACGTATGTGTTCCTTTTCTTTGGTACGTGTTTATTGATATATCTATACTGTAGTGTTCTCGGACGGTACTAGCTCTTATTGCCAATATAGGAGTATTACGTATATATGAATTTCCAAAATTTTATTTGTTCAGGTACATAAGCACGTGCAGTTTTTATTCTAAACAAACATTCTGTGATTAAAACTCGTAAAAAAAACAAAAAAATAGATACATTACAAATTCATTAATTACACTAGTTGATACGAAGAGAGGACTTCGCTAAAAAGTGTTTTTTTAGACTTATTTAGGGTTGCTAACCATGAAAATAAGTCTCATTTACTTTCCCAGAGAAGCGTTAAAAAAGAAAGGACTTGGCTAAAAGTGTTCTTTTAGACTTATTTAGAGGCGCTAAACATGAAAATAAGTCTCATTTACTTTCCCAGAGAAGCGTTTTCGAGATATAAAAACTCCAGAAAAGCGAATGCAACTAATCTTTTAAGGATACATTTCGAAAGATATATTTAGCCTCATTGCATTGATATATTTTTTTGTTAATCGGAATATTACTTTTTGAGTTTCAGGCCATTAAATTTGAAAGATAAGAAAATTTTCAGGCTTTTTCTAAAATTGTTTATTTTATTCATTCCTTTCAGTTTATAAACTTTGTAAAAAACACAATTTATAACGAAAATGTGAAGCATATGAGCGCCCAAATCGGAAAGAAAATGTTAAACTTTTGACAAATTTAATAAAAGCGGCAAATTTCAATTTCTCATATTTTTTCGTTTTTCAATAAACTATTTTCGTTCATTTTAGAAGTCCAGGTCGAGTTGAAATTTAAAAGCCATTTAGAGGTTGAAAAAGCACTTCCGATAAAAGTTTCAAACAGAAGTGACGTATTTTTGTCCACAAATTCCGATTTTGTAATAAAAACATGTATGACCCATTTAAAAAAATTGACTTTCGGTCCGATCGAAAACGAAAGTCCGTAATATTACCAAAAGATAGAACATTCTCGACTTGGTAGGTCATGTTAAATTAGTAAGTCATAGAAAATTTAGTCGTTAGATAGAGCAGGGCCGGTGTTTTTTAATTAGGTACTTGTGTTCTCCCAATTTTTAATTTTACAACTTTTTTTTGTAAAAATTTTGCCCGCATAGCAAATAGATTACGAAATAAACGAGTGTTCCACATTACACTCCTCTCGTCTACTCATGTCAGCTAAACAAATTTGGTATCATATGAAAGAGGACTGAAATACTGAAATAGCTTCTAAACAGAAATAACGAACGACCTCTATTTATATTTTTTTATAATTTAATACTAAATAAATGCATATACCTCACACAAGGTTTGTTCTATGGTAATTAATTAACATTTTTTATAGAAATATTTTTCAAAATGTGGCTTTCCTCGTTTAGACATTTCAGTTTTAAAGCTATTTAAGTCCTTTTTCATTTCATACCAAACTTGTTTAATTTGGATAAGAGGTTTGTTTATTATTTGGAAAGGACTTTTATTTCGGAATAATATTCGCAACAACCCAGGTTGAGATGTAAATTGCACTTGCTTAGGAGCTGTTCTGTAATACCTTATGGAGGGAAGGCCTTCACAAAATAGCTTCTGGGATATGTAGATATGTATCTACATACGTATGTAGATGGGTATGCAAATATGTATGAACTCACCTGAATTTCCAAATCAGCAAAATACTTTTTCTTTTCATTTTTCTTATCAATCGCCTCCCATTTTTTCTTTCAACCATTTCCGATTTACACCACTCTGCAGGTTATCGCTGCCTTCGCGCTGTGGGCTTCCTAAGCGGTCTGCTCGTCGGTGCCAATGGCATTTTCATATTACAGGACTTTCAAGTGACACTACTCGGGAAGCCAGCCGACTCCGCATTAGCCATTGTCGCAGGGCTGCTCGGCGCAGTGATTGGCTCCACATATCCTGTGGCATCGGTGCTAATCAGCGCCTTTGCAGGCGCACTGATCGCTGGTGCAGCAATGGCTGTTTGCGTAGCCACAATGCCCGACAATGAATTTGGCGTGAGTATACTTACATACATATACATACATATATGCGCTTAAATATTTGCATAAATAATCAGATTTAAATACTTTCAATTTTAATTTGCAGTATCGCGAAATTTATGTTGCAGTTGTGGGTGGCGCGGTTATTTGTGCTGTCTTGACATTGTGTTGTGTCAAATATGTGACAATACTGACATCGAGTATCGTGGGCAGCGCGATGATTATAGCGTCTATCGATTTTTTCATGCATAGCCTAGATACGATAAATTGGGTAAGTATTAGGATTGAACGGAAATTTAAATAAGAATAATAATAAATAATTAAAACAAGCAATAAATGTATGTAATTTCGTTATAAAGCAAACAGCTAATGCCAGATTGCGAACCTCATATTTTTCAGATTTTAAACATGAAACCGAATCCTTCACCTCCACCTTGTTATGGCGGCATTTTGATTTGCTCTTGGCCAGTTGCAATCATCATCAGCATAATGGTGCAGTGCTTCATTACTGCCTGGCGGGTGGATCACCGCAAGCGCGTCTATCTACGACACCATCACCAGATGGCGCGATGTGGCGCAAATGGCGTACCAGCCAATCGTATGAGTGGACGACCGCGTGAGACGCGCGAGGAGGCTAGCCAACGCAAGTACCGTTATTTGTATCAAGTGCGCACAGCACGTGGCGATATCATTTCGCAAGTGAGTAAAACTTCCTTAATTTTATAACCTAGTAACATAAAAAAAACTTTCCTTCGGCACCTTGCAGAACTTCGTCTCCGCGCTGCAGAAACGCATACAACTAGGCGGAACTGAGACGCCATCGGAACGCTCCATCAAAACAAGTTCGAACGAACGCAATACATTTCGCAGCGATCGTACACACTTCACCACTATACCCGATTCCGAAATGTGCGACAAAATTGAAATTGTGCGCGATCTAGGATAACAAACAAGCAACAGTTATATGTAAGGCGTCGAAGTAGGCTGTAGCAAAGAAGAAAATGTGAATAAAAAGAGGAAATGGAAGAGCAAAACAGGAAATATGAGTGAACAGTGGTGAGCGGATGTACATACATACATACATGCAATGCATTAAAACAGCGGAAGTTACGCTCACGCGAACGAGTGCGAAAGAGACGAATAGAGAGTATGTTTGCGATGCGTTGATAAAAAGAAGCGAATATGAGTGCGTGCGTGTGCCAACGATCGCAAGTGAAATGGCTATAGAGCTACAACTAAAGTGATAAAATGCGACGCTATGTAGGAAAGCGGAAAATTATAACCGAAGTGTAAATAAAATTTGACAATGCTGGAAGTAATAAGAAAACGACGTATGCATTCAAAGAAATGTATGAAAGTGATAAAAAAAAATTGTTGGTTTCGTGCGCAAAATTCAAGTAAACAAACGAAGCGAAAACGACAAAATCCAAGTAAATATCTAAGGGGTTTCTAAAATACCGACAAACAACTCAAAATTTAATAAATATTGAGGAGAAAACACAGAGGCAAAAACCTGTACAGAGAAAATACGAAATAAATTATTATTTTTTTTTTGCAAATATGATAGAGAAGAAGCAAGTATTTTTTCCAAGGATTAATTTCAAGTACAAGCATATTTATGACACTAGTTTCTAAGTTCCTCTTTGATGAGTACATGCAGACGACAGAAACATAACCTATATGTAAAAGTGATGGCATTTATGTATACTAAAAAATATGACCTAAAAATAAATTATATAACAGGGTGTTGCAGGCTTTAACTTAAAAAGTATATAATTTTTATATTATTTTTAAGTTGAAATTTACTGTTTTAGTGTTAGTTTAGAATTAGATAGTATTTGCTTTAGTATGATATATGAAAATTACTCTGACTTAATGCGTGCTATGTTAAAAGTCGAATGGCTGATTACAAAAACTGCAAATAATTAATTGGCACTGAATTATTTAAGTCAAAATGACTGACATTTTATTTTGAAAGGGATTACATAGTTCAATTCGCAATTTTCAGAGAGATTTGGCGTATAAACCTGCTATATAGGCACAGGAACAAGCATTTTGCGAATTCAAAATTTTTGACAACATAGCCTATGTATGTTTAAACTTTTCAATAAGTGGGATATATGTATGTATTTACGACTCGTGAGTGAAATACATAAGTACATAAATGAATAAAAAATATTCGTACACAAAATAATTGAAAAAGTTTTTTAACTTAAATTTAAAATTTTCGGTTAAAAATGTACTTGTATATGAAATTTTCGCTATAAATTTAATTTACTTGAATTATTGAAAATGGTTCTTTCTAGAGCAGCATACGCGTGAGTTAATCAAAATAGCGATCGAAGTTATACACAAACAAGCGAAAAGTTGTGAATAAGAACAAATTACATTTAAGTATAATATTTAAAAATGTGCGAAGCTTTTTCCCTTTTCTGACTTGGTCTTCTTCGCAGGGAAGTTTTGAGCTTTTATATTGGAGTGTATGCAACCACCGAAATGTACCAAAGTATTTTACGAGGTCACATTATTTCAATACTGCCAGAAAATAACTAAATTTTTAATTGGAGAAAAATATAAAATAATAGCGCTGATTGGTAACACTGCCCGAAAAATATTGCATGGTTTTTGTAATTTCAGGTTAGAGTGTTAATTTTAATAGGCGTTGTTTTATATGTAGTATTAGTCGACTTAAATAAAATAAACTTTTTGTATATGTATGTACTTCTCCACAAGAATGAAATAGAAGATATTTATGTACCTTTTTACCTCTGTTAAACTATTAACTAAACTATAAACAGGCACGGAAAAACTAAGTTATCTCATTTTATCAAATTAAAACTTTGAATATAATAATTATATTGTTTACGATGAAAAAATATATATAAATTTTTTATTTTTATTTTTATAAACTTAGTTTACTAGACCTACAAGCCACTACATGCATACATATATACATATATACATTTCACTAAGTAAAATATGATTGTTGAATAAACAAGCTGTTTAATATCACTATAAGAAATATATCTCAACTTAAAACATTTTTTAAACTCAAATATGTATGTATTTCAGTCTAACCACATATCGCACACAGTCTTCAAAAGAGTCACAACTCAAAATAATACGATTGTCAGAAAATGCGAAAAACTATATCTTAGCACACGATAATCATATGGGCAAGGGCGACTTTACCTTGCATTTGTTTTTAACAAATTATAACAAAAATTTGCGCCAGCTTTTGCTGAAAGGTAAATAAAAGCTCTGCGTACAGAGACGGTGTGCGATATGTACTTATATGTACATATCGAGGGCTTATATTCAATACCCTCTATCTGCACTTTTCACAAAAAATTAGATTCTGATATAAAAGTCCACCTAAGACTTAACTGTCATCGGTGATATTAATGATGACCTTTTATAGCGCTTGACAGAAGAATTTAATATTAAATTGCAAAGTTAGAATTCACATGAGTGATGACAGGTAATTCCCAGATGGGTTCTAACACCACAAGGCAGTTTTTGTGAAAATTGCAGATAGCGGGCATCGAATATGAGCACTCGATATATACTATGCATGTGAATGTAAAAATATAGTTTTACTAAGAATAATTAAAAATTTAACAATTATTGAACGTGTCTAGTATTTATACTATATTTATCATAGAATTAAGCTTTTAATTAATGCGGTTGGAAACACTACAGTACTTCCATGCAAATAGTAGAAGAAAACAATGTTTTCCATTACAAAGGATTTGGTTTCAGCATACAAAATGCTGCTACATTTATTTTTATTCTCTTTGTGCGATTACTGTTTATTAAGAAAAATATATACATAACTGTTGGATTTAAAAATAACTTCTTTTTTTTTTAGGTTGAAAACTTCAAAAAGGGCACATGCATTTTAGTTTTTAAAAGCTTTGCTCAATTTTACTATTAACTGCATTAATGCAATTTTAAAACCTTATTAAAGTCATCGATAAGGAAAACGTATAGTTGGAATTTTTAAAAGCACAGCTTTATAATTACGTTTGTCAAAAGCTGAAATTATTTTTGACGTTTGTTCAAATTTTTTGTATGTTAATTATATGTACATATGTACATAGTACATACTACGCATGTATAATAAATTTATACATATTTCTAAATCTTATACCAAAAAAAAATTGTAAAAGTACAATTTAATCATTAATAACTTTTCTAAACTAATTAAAAGAATTACAAAATTTGTTAAGTCTATATGTGTGAAAACACACAAAATATAGTTTATATTTGACTCTTCCGCTCCAAAAACAAACAAACGAAGATATTTAATTGTAAAAACATAAATTGATTAATAAACTATTTTGTAAGCCAAATAATGCAAAAATTAAAATAGTATAGCTTTTAGTTTAAAATTAAAAGTAAGTGGATAACCGCGCAAAAACGGCAGTACAAAATGAATTTAAAATAATTCAGTTGTGCGAAAAGTAAACTAAAAGAAGAATACTGTAAGAAATAAAAAAGGAAATATTCAAAGAAAGCAAAAAGCATTAGAAATACCACAAGATAAATGAGTGATCATTAAGAACCAAATTGTATAAGCTTGGTTTAAAAAATAAATATATTTATCTATTACAAAAATCAACCAACAACATATGTATATTAATTTTTTTTTTTTTCATTTGGATTTGTTTTACGTATGTAGGTATATTTCTTGCCGCTGTGGTGCAGTGCGCACTACCATTCCGCAGGTCTGGGTTCGAGCCCAGCTTCCAACCAATATAAAAAAAATAAATAAAATAAAAACAAAGTTGGCAAACCTCCGAGTGTATTTCTATCATGAAAAACAGCTTCTGATAAAAATACCATCGCCGTTCGGTTTCGGCATAAAACTGTAGCTCCCTTCCCTTTGTGTGACAACTTCAAGGCGCACGCCACATATCGGAGGGGAAGCTCACTAACATACGTATTGTGTAAGCGCCAATCTACTATTATTTTTGTATTTTAATATAATTTATATTTTCCATTGTTTTTAAATTTGTGGTGTTTTATTTGTTATATTTTTTATTTGATTTATTTGAATGAAAAACTAAAATATTAATGCAAAAAAGGAAAAAAACAAACAAAATCCATATTCATTTAATATATATATATAATAATATATATGTATGTATATGGACTTGTAAGCCAAACTATTAGGGTTTAACAACATACATATAAAATACATATACATGCATATGTATGTATGTAAAATATGTGGAAATAAAAATGTGTATGACTAAAAAATAATAAAAAAAAATATTTTTCTAAAAAAAATGTAAGAAAGAAAAAATACATAGGTATTAATTAACTAAGAAATTCAAGAAAGCATGATTAAGAGAAAAATTAAATTTTTTTATTTGAACAACTATAAAAATAAAATCAGAAAATAACTGAAACTTAGATATAACAAATAATTGTTAAGCAAAAAAACAAAACCGACTTCAATTCTCATATAAAAGGTCGGATTTAAACCAAATTAATATGTGAGGTAACATCTTTCCTTTAAAAAAAGAATTTTAGAAATCGGTTAACGTGGTCCAAAGTTATGCGGTAACATACATAAAAAAAATATTCCGACAAATTCATAACCTTCTATATTCAGCCTTATCATGAGTATGATTTTCGCCCGGGATCGTTCACTTTTCGCTCATGTGTTTCACTATGGGCGGATGAAAAACAATCGGGCGAATTTTGTTTTCGGGCGAAACTCACGATAAGGTTGATTAGAACCTCGAAAAATAAGGGTATATGCTAAAAAACATGTTATAAAATTAAAAAAATATATACATATACATACATCCATAGTATATACATACTTGCTTAATATGCGTAAAAATACAAATTGTATTTTAAACAAATAAAGAAAAAAATAAAAACAAAATAAAAAATAAAGTTAAAACGTGTAGCGAACCAAAACTTAATAAACAGTAAGCGTCAAAAATCAAACAGATGCAAAATCTTTTTTTGAAAAGAATACTAATTTGTCGACAGATTAATTTTTTTTTAATTCAACATTTTTTATAATAAAATTAGTGAAAAAAATAAAGTCTAAATTAAAAAAATATTCATAAATTAAAGAGCATTTTATTTATCAAAATTGTCGACTTTCAAATGTGTAAAAAAACTAAACTACATACTACTAAAACCCTTAAGTTATATATAATAAAATGCCAAAACTTCAACAACAACAAAATTATATCAATAAAATAATAAAGGTATGCATTTATTGCATACCAAATGTGTAAAATAGAAATTACCGTATCATTTATAATGAAATAAGAAAATTATAAAACTTAGTGCCGGCTTCTGAAGTAGGTTTTAAAATTTACCTGATCTTTAAACACATTTTTTTCAGAACAAAATTTGTGTATAAAAGGCAGTTAAATTCTAAAACCTTTTTGAGAAAATGGCCTAAATATAATAAAACGCGCCAGTAAATAAAAAATTAGATTATGCTAAAAACAAACCAGTGTATTTTCGAATGAATTTTCTTCGGCACAAATATGCAACAGATAACGTTAAAATATATTACAAAATGTCAAAAAAAGGGGTTTTGAAATTAAAAGATTTTCGATTGTTTTTCTTAAATGTAGGTTTTTAAGAAACTTTTAAACAACTAGGGAGGTGCGAAACTGCTTCAACAAATCACATTTAAACAACACAAAATTATTAATTAAAAAACAAGTTTTCGAAATTGGCATCTGTTAAAAGGAATAACTACACAAAAAAATTGCCGATGGGTGACGTTAGAGTCGAGGTATTTGGAAAACCCGTATCCCGGGTCCGAGTTGGTTCATATTTAGAAAGCTGGTTTTGCCATTAACTTATTTAAATACTTGATGAGTAGGAAACATTTAAAACATCAAAGGCAAAATAACGTGGATTTTCTAAAATCCAAGTTTTTCTAAATTAAGTTTTCTTTACAAAAAACTGAGTTTTGAGCAATTCTAAAGCAGGGAAAAACTTTTTGCAGACTACACTGAGTTATCGATACCAAAAGATATTTGAAAAATATTTTTCTATCGGATTTCCGTAATTTTAGTGCTTCATAAGCATATACCGAAAAGAAAAAGCTGCTTCCACTGAAAAAAAAACTACTTTCGAAAATGTATCCCCTTTTAAACAAATCGAGTTCTGAACGTAAAAACCTTAAAATTGTAGTACAAAAAAGAAGGTTACAAAATTTTTAATATTTTCTGAAATATGGTCTTTTTTAGACGCTTGCCAATAAAAAGTGATTTTTTGCATTAATTTATTAACACGAAAATATATATAAAGAAAGGAATTATCAACGATTAGTTTTCTTCAAAAATTCAAATTTTGCAGACTTCTCGACTATATTGCTTTGCAAAAAATACGGTTTCAGCGTTGTGCAATTTTTAAAATCTTTTTTCGTTCTCAATCCTTTTTTATAAAGCAACTAGTTTTTCTACAAACAATTCTACCGATCAGCGATATAAAACAACTAACTACATTAGCAAATATTTTCTACTTTACAATTAAATATTATTAAAAAAAATTGTCACGACTTTGCTTCGCACTTACAAAAGACGTTAGGCGTTGCTGCGCGGCGGTAAAAAGAAATACTTGCGTAGTGTATTGCTGGATATGGGCATCATTATCTCATTTTCATTACCGCGCCGCTCGCTCACTTTGCGATTGACGCAGATGAGAATGTCAACAATGTGGCGCCTGCAAAGCGAAAAACAATTGCATGGTTAAGAATTTTTAAATAAGTTATTTAAACGCAAAACAAAACTTTTAATTTTTATCTAAAAACCTTAATTTTGGTTTCGAGCCAAATGGTATCGCTTAGTGCTTACCTATCGCCAAAACGCTCAACAGCTTCACATAATTCTTGTATAAACCATGTGCCCTCCACCGTGTGACGCATTGCAGAATAGCCGGGCACAGTCGACATTGCCTTGACAATATCACCGAAACGATGAGGCGTCACATTAATCTTGCGCTTTTCCTGTTAGGTTTGTAAAGAGTATAATATAAATAACAAATCCAATTAAAAATCAAATTCTTACGCTTATTGGTGATTCATCTTTCTGACACGCTTGTATGATTAGCAATTTTGGCTTGGCATACAGCGTATCGCCTGTAATTATATGTTCAATTTCAGCTATCTCTACAGGAATGCTATTGCTGCCATAAACGGAACCTAGATGTAAAAGAAGAACCTCGATTAGACACTAACAATTAAAGATAAAAGGTACACACACACCATCGATGCCATGCGATAGTATGCACACAATCAGCGAATCGAACTGAAAAGACAACTTTACAGTCTCACGTATGCGATGCATCAATTCGAGATGTGTGAGATTTTCGAACTCCTGCGCTCTGTAGCCGAAATCCGTAAAAACATTCCTCAGTCGCTCCTTGTCTACATTCGAACCATAGCGCGCTTTGAGTGGCTTTTTTGGCAGCAAGTGCTTTATATAATATACAAAAAATTGTTAATTAATATACAATCATATAGTATGTACATATGTATCAATTTTTTTTGTAACCTTTAATGCGGGATCGGGATCTTCATGGAAGCTTAGCTGATTGATTATCAATAGAATTCCAGCTCTTTCTCGACGTACTTCATATTTTTCACCCATCGTTAGGTCACAGCTGCGAACCGAGGCGCAGGCATTGTCTCCTGTTTGTGGAATTGGTGTAGAAGTAGCGGAAATAAGCATATTATTATTTTCCAACGGCGCAACTGCAGTGGAATTATCTGCACTTATATGAGCGCCACTGCTAACGTGCTGTTTTTCAGCATTATTTACGATGGTTTCGATAAGCAGTGTTTTCAAAGCATCCATATCATTAAATTTAAAAAATTCGAGAAGCACATCGACATCCGCTCCATTTGCTGCACTATCACCCAAAATTATAATGCGCCGTGAGATCCAGTCGAGCATAAATATTTCCAGGTATGCGAAATCATAGAAACACAGAAGCTCTTCCGGACGTTTGCGTTGTTCATTGACCCGCAGCACTAGCTGCCCAGCTTGTGCCGGTTTCAAACGCTCACATACGCGGTATAACGCCTTTAATAGTGGGTGTACATGCAGACTTAGCTCGCCAATATGTGGCAGGTAGTGTTGATGTAATTCATTCCAATCGAATCCCAACTTGCGCAACACACGACGGGCACCCACTATAGCCAAGGCCTCTACCAGCTGAGCACGCCAATTGCGCGGATTTAGGCTTATGTATTTGGTGAGCAAATCGGCGCCGCCGCAGCCGCCGCCCTTATGGGTATTGGATAGGATGAGTAGCTATTTAAAACAAATATGCGTCAAAATTTAAATCTATTATAGCAAAATGTTTTGTACTACCTTTTGCAGAGCAAACTCGGCAGCTACGCGGTCATCGCCGAATAGAAGGAAACCCAAAGAAACCTGTTGATTATGATGGTAAATTATCTTTTTGTAAAACTTTTTACGAAATAGCAGCGAAAAAATATTTCCAGACTCCTTAATTGGTTCGTGCGCCAGAGTCTACTTACCAGCTCATAGAAGCACAAATCTCGTTCTACGTATTGCAAGTCTTCCACATGAATATTATTCAATTTGGAAACTAAATTAAAACGTTGGCGTCCAGAAGCCATTTAAATACTTCTTGCAATTAATCTAAAAAAACTGCAAAACAAAAATACTGCGAAAAATGCATTGGATGACTAAAATTGCAAAACAACAAAGAAAATCATAATATCAGCTGACAT
>NW_023458567.1:4781620-4827821 GCF_013731165.1 Rhagoletis pomonella | reverse complement strand
AAAAAAAAGGGCGTGGTAAAATAAAGCGGCAACACTGCTCTCCATTCATTTGACTTTTCGTCGCAGTACGAGACTCGTATGCCAGGAAGAAGCAGAAAATAAAAGTTGTGTATTTTTATTCCCGACAATTGTTTATAAACAAATATTAGGGAAAATTTAGATGTAATGGTCCAAGCAGAGGAAGTGGTAAATAGTTGTCGCGTTTGCCGCAGTCCAAATCAGGATGCTGACTACGAATGCCTCTATGTGGTGCAAGTGGTAGAAGAAGATGGCGTTATGCATTCGCACACATGGCAGCTGACGACCACGGGCAAGTTGTACGAAGAAATGTTGGGCTTTCAGGTATGTAGGCTACATACAAATGATTTCGTTTTGCAATGAAAACGGTTACAACTACGCTCAAATTTAGATTGATGCATCAACCATGGAGCTCTACCCACAATACCTGTGCAATAGTTGTGATTTACAAATGCGGCTATTTCGTAAACTGACTATGAAAGCGCGACGTACACTAGAAGAGCTGGCAAAAATGTATCCTGATGCGGGTAATAAGGATGCAAATATGACACAGAATTGCGAGGAAATGTCACATCTAGCCATAGAAGCTAATCATGATACAATTATACTCGGAGAAGAATTTCTCGAAAATGGTTTACCCTCTATGACCAGTGACGAAAACGCTGTTATTCAGTCCATACTGAAAGATACAAATGTAGCGGAACACATGCCAAATGGCACAGAGTACGATAATGGACAAGCCTATGCGCCAATTACATTAGAACCGGAGACTTTTTCAAATGAAGTGGCGAACGCTGAATTAGTGCTTATGAAAGAGAAATCCAATGAAGTTCCAAACGAACTACAAGTGGTGGCTTTGGACGGCAATGAGGGGCTGTATTATACTGCTACCCCGGAGCTAGATACCCAGCCGCCACAGCATACGGATATTAAATCTTCAAGCGATACAAAAGAGATTGAGTTCGTGTCGCTTTTTGATGACAATTCGAGTCAAGGGCAACATGGGCTAAAACAGGAAGCAGTCGAATTTTTCGATGTGCATTACCTGGAAGATACGAACAGCGGTCTGCCAATAAATGCACTAGAGAGGCCAAAGCCTGAAGGCGGTGGCATAAGGCGTGCCCATGAATGCCAAGCATGCGGTTTGGAATTTTTGCGACGCACGGATTTTCTACAACACCGGTATGTTCAAATGCAGCACTTTCAGTCTATTATACTAAAACTTTTCTTTTCGATTCCAGCAAAACTGTGCATTCCAATAAATTTCCGTGTCCCTTCTGTTCCAAATTGCTACACACCAACGATGCATTGCGCGTGCATCTGCGTCTACATGGCGGCGAACCGGCCTATAAGTGTGATCTCTGCCAGCGTACATTCAATCAAAAAGTGCACTATCGCTATCACATGGATCGGCATAATAATGTACGCAATTTCAAGTGTACGGTTTGTGAGAAGGCCTTTCTGTCCAAGCACGACTTAACGGTGCATATGCGCACGCATACAGGTGAACGACCGTACGAATGCGAGATATGCGGTAAGCATTTGACGAAAATAGACTTGTGGCAATAAATTTATATATATTTTTTTTTCAGGCAAGGACTTTCTCATACTGCAACATCTCAAAATGCACCGTTACTCGCATACCAGCAAGTCATTCGAGTGTCCGGAATGCAAGCAGAAATTCATTTCGCCCTCGACCCTGCGCATTCACCAACATACCATACATACCAGTGAACGACGCTTCCAGTGCGAGTTCTGTGTAAAACGTTTTCGACGAAAACATCACTTGATCGTAAGCTGTTGTAAAAATCACGGTCGAATGCTTATTGATTAAACATATACATTACCTCCTTTTAGACCCATTACAAAGTACATCAAAAACCTGAATACAATACGAGTGGTTTGGAAGATTTGGTAGAAGAGGGCGAGTATAGCGAGACGGATGGCTATCAAATTGCGTCTGAGCAGATCCACGACGTCCAGCAGCTGACGATCGAAGACGATGGCGACTTTTTGGAAATCCACGAGGATGAACACATCGATGGTATTTTAATTGTGGACGATGAGGATGGCGATACGCAAGCCATCTATGGGACTGATTATGTGATAGGTGTGGCAGAGGAAAGCGCCGATATGGTATTTTAGAATGAGCAATCGAATTCGTTGTAATATTATAAATTAGGAATTGATGTTTTAAGCGAAGATTGCAGTTTCTTTATTTTTTTGCACATCCGTTGGGCTTTCGTCAAAGTTACTCATAAGTTTAATAATAGGAATAGATTGGCGTTTACACAATGTATTGGTGTCGTAGCCGGAACTGCTGTCACCTCGGCAAAATTCTCAAAAACTGGGATTTTTTTTGGTTGTCACAGCCTTTGCTGCGCTTTGTAAGTAATTCGGAGTTCCCGCCTGCCATTCACCTCCTCCCGTGCTCTACAATAACATAAAACACAACACACTTTATTGTTAATTTGTTAATTTAAATTTTTAAAGTTTTTTATTTTTTTACTTTTATCGATTTCTTTAGTTTTTGTTTACGTGTATATATAATTTAAATATTAGATGCTACTAAATACGTTTCTCATTCAAATTTTGCAAGGAAATTCTCTTTCTTTTCTATTCTTTTATTTTTGAAGCACTTCTTTGTAGTTGGTAATATAAATTTTTCCGCTATACGCGATAAGCTTAAGAAAATCAACAAACAATACGATACATGTTTATTTGTTGTTTTTGTTGCTTTTATTGTTGCAAACGTTTTTTTTTTAATATAGTAAGTATAATATTGTAGTAGTAGTAGTAGTAATTGTTTGCTGCTGCTGCGGCTGCGGCGCGGAGCACAAAAATGCGTGCTACAAACGCACAATTCATATTAAATTTATTTGAAATTTTTGTTTCAAATTTTGCTGTAGTAATTTTCACTCTACCCGATCTACTACATACATATGTATTTACTTAATTGCGCGTGCAGCTAGCTTAAAAATACATTGTAGATATAATTGCGCTACTCCTCCAGCGAGGGAGCGGCTGTGGTTTGAAATGGTGGTGTTGTTTTTGTTATTGTTAGTATTGCTGGTGGCGTTTTTTGATTTATGCTTGGTGCCGATTTTCTAAATTCTTGAAAAAAAAATTTGCGGAATTATTACGGAATTATTTTTTTTTTTAAATGTCTTTTTAGCAAGTAAGTGTTTTTAAGGGGTTTAGAGAATTTGGCAAATTACGCAAATGAATGAGAGAGGAAGAGTAGCCAAAACAAGGTTAAAAAACATGTGTGCGTTTAAAAATCTGGAAGATTGGCGCACCGTTTAAAGAAAACATTTTTCTGTGTAACCAAATTATAAATTTTCAAAACAAAATAATTTCAATAAAGAAAAGCAAGTGTAGGATTATCTCAGCGCGATAAGGTGCGGGTGGAGGACGACATGTGCGTAAGATTGCTTGTGTGGTTCGTTGTACAAAGGCTTACATAACAAAAAAAGTGAAAATGATGCATAGGGCGGGCGTAGGCTACAATTAAAAGATTATTGGCGTACATTTTTTAAATACATATAAATACGCATTGTATAGATAGTTTAATACATTGGATTAATACAACTATATGGCAGAAAAATGTCCCTTTGTTTTGCACACACATATATAATAAGTGTTTGCTTATCATTGCTTATGCGATTTCGCTGCCATATAGCATCTTTTTATAATTAAAATGGTCTTTTGATTTCAAGTGCCCATACTGGGACTTTCCCTACAACAACGTTCGATGATGAAGCATCTCTTAATACTTGCGTTTTCTATAAATTTCTTAGGTTCACAATTTGTGGTTATGTTTTTGTCATGCCGTTTTTCCATGTAAGTATAAAAAAATATTAAATTCAAAAAATAAATAGCTTAGGAAGATAAAAGACGAAACATTATTATTAAAATTATAATATGCATTCAACTTCAACATCATTATCATCAACATTAAATCAACGTCCAAGTCCACACAACGTCTTAACTCCGCATGCGTATATCAATCAGCCAACTTGGGCATCGATAGTAATGGTATATAACAACTACATGTGTGCGTGTGGAGTGAATGAGGTGAGATTTGAGGAGATTGTGACGCGTTGGCTAGATGAAAGTTAGTAGAATATGCGCTAGAAATGTGTTGCAGATGCCAGTTAGCATTATACTGCTGCTGACAATTGATGAGCGCTGCGCTAGCTGTTAGCTTGAACGACAGCTTAGTGCGTGGCGGTAGTTTTTGATTGTTGATGATCGCTTTTGAGATTAGTGTCTGGTTAATTAGGCACCACAAGAAACAGATGTAATGCAAGTGATGCGGCTGTCTGCATGACTTTGATGTCTAATACGCACGACTTCGCTTTTTCGACACATACACAAAGTTTACAAAGTTTGCTTTTGGGAAACTTATACAAAAATAAGCTTACAGCGTACAATTGAAATACATAGTACATGCCCGTGTGCACTCGAAAAAGAATGATTAAGATTATTGTTGCAGACAACTGCTGTTGCGCGTCTAATAAACGTAGTGTTGATGTGTATGCATTTGCAAATGCTTATATATAAACACCATAAATGAATATTACGCCCACCACCTTCAGGTTAGGTACATCTCGAAAATGCGGTGTTCGATATATTTTTTTGTTTGTTACTTGCTGTGTTGGTGATGTGGTTGCGTTACTTTAGTTCTTTTAGAGTATTTTTGTATCTTTTTATACGTATTATCAGTTAATTGTTGTTGTTGCGATTCTATATTGTTGCTGTTGTTGTAGCTGGTATTCAACATCATAATCTTTCTTAATTTTTTTTTCTACTGCTGTCATTCAACACTGCTATGCTGTGCATTAACATCGCTTTTCTGGATTTTAAATGTATTATTTTTCATATAATTATAAATGTAGTTGCTTTTAATGTGCATTTCGCTCTCTATTTAGTAGCCAACCACTTAGCGCTTACCGCCTGTGGGCTTAACAGTGCACGACAACATCTCTTCCTTGGCCATTTTAGCCCGAAAATCGGCCATTAAGTCTCTACAACTAGTTGCTAATTCGGCAAGTTGTGTGAAAAGCGCTTCGCCTTGCTTACAGTAGGCATCCTGATCGTAATCAACATAATTGGTAAGATCGTACAGCCGTAGGGATTCGGGCAAAAACTGTGACAGAAAGTCATTGACTAAACGATGCTGATCCACTACCATTTCTTCGTGTTGCTGCAAATCGGAAATAGCTGCATGTTGCACGAGCAACTCATCGGACATATCGTGTTCCTGTAAAAAATAGATTTTTTTTTTTTTATATTTAAAATTGTAACAAAAATAATCGAAGATTTGAATTTTTGGCTAAAACTCACACTTAGCGATCGCAATAACGCCAAATCGTTCTCCGACATTTGTCCATTGTTCTTGTTGTTATTATTGTTATTGTTAATATTGTGATTATGTGATCGATTATTCTGTACGACCATTTGATCTTCGTCCTCCTCCATAATGGCATGTTCTCCATCACCTTCTCGCATCATATCCGGCATATCCTTAACCACCAGCTCCTTGACACGATCCGCATAGCGGAGCGTATTTAATGTATGTTCACATGAACTCAACCCTGGCGATATCATCGCAATCATGCACGTCTTACTCTTCTCACCAATAAATGAGTCACGCAAAACCTGTGTCAATTTCGATACGCGGAATGGCAAGTGAGCCGATTGTTTACCCAACGCTCGTATACATTCTTTGAGCGCCAGCAGTGACTTGTTAATTTCAGCGCCTTCCATACGTGTCTGTCGATTGGCCGAAGATGTGTCGGCACCACGTTCATTGCCAGCCAAATCGATGAATGAGAACTTGCCGTGTATTTTTGTTGAACCCGGCGGGCGCAAAACAATCTGGAAAACGGCATGCGAACGCGATGAATTAGAGTTGGCCGACGTTTGACCTGAGGTGCGCGCCGTATTACCATGCTGTATGAGTTTGAGCACTTCTTCGACACTATCGACGACCTTCTCAGTCAAGCCCACAACTTGCACTTGCTGCTTGCCATCTTCGAGTACGCGCAATTTTTGCTTGTCAGAGAGTAAATCAAAGACCTGTGTACATGCGAAAATTATAATATAATAAACGATTGCGAATATATAAATATGTAGCGTATATAAGCATTTCACATGCATTACCTTTCCACTGTAGATCTCAAAGAAGCTAGCGGACACAACCAAATTGAGCGCACGATAACGTGGACTTTTCAAAAAAGTGAAAACGTCACGTGCTGCCATTGCATAAATGCCATTCTTACAGTCCTGCACTTTGCCATTGAATTCGCCGCCCATGGTGTGTGTTTTTCCGGCGCCCGTCTGGCCGTAAGCGAAACATGTCGCCATGCCACCATCGAAAATTGTCTGCACTAAGGGCTTAGCAGTGTACCTATTTGGAATACGATATGGCATCAAAATTTAAAGCATTTGGAGTAAATACATATGTACATATGTAGTAAAAATATGTAACTAATCGCAGTTATGATATGACAAGAAGGAATATGGTGGCTGACTTGTAAGATAAGGATGATAGGAGTGCACATACTAATGCAACGATTAATCACTTGTCAAAATTACTGCACCGCCTTAATTCGGTTTGAATCAGCGGAAAATTTATACGATTGCCTGAAAAATGGTAAACCGATAGGTGCAAAACTAATATATGATACACCTGAACGGGTGGGTTTGTGGTTATGTGCGATATTACGGTAAGGAATGAAACCTCTGAACACTGAACTGAAGAGCACTGAACTGGAAAAAAATAATCAACTTCTTAGGGCTGGTTTCTCCAACAAGAGTTCTTTTGCCGAACTTTAAAATCTTTCATTAACATAATAATGAAATTAACGTCGAACTAACGATCTATAAATGGCATCGCTGATTAAGTGTGTGCGCTAAAGAGTTAAATTGATAAGAAAAAATAGATTCCATTCGTCAATTATTAAACTGCATCATTACTCATGTTTTTTCTACAAACATATGCAATGAAACGAGGAAATTAAACAGGGCCAGGTAAATAATAATAAAAATGCTTTAATTTAAGCAGACAGCTGTCTTAGCCTAGCAATAAAAAAAACTAATAACATTTGCATAGTTCCGAAACTCTTTGGCTCATATGCGCATATAAATTGTTAAGAGTAAAAATTGTTCTGCCGAAGTGTTTTTTGCTTGGCTCTCTTCGAATTTACCTCATTTCACATATTGAAAAATCGGCATCAATATTTGCAATAAAAGCTAATATTACTAATGGCTGGTGCATGTAAACGAATGCTATCGCAGGCCGGAGTAAAGCAATTTTTTGTGGTAAGTGTGCAAATATCTCACTGCTCAGCAAATGAAACAAATTTTAAATATTTAAAATTTCCCGCAAACTACGCTAATAGCTAAAGATTTTTCGTTACTCCTTTCCTTTCGCATGCATCAACTTGACCAAAAAGCAAAATCTTTTTTACGTTGCCAATAGAAGCCAAGTTATAATGAAAAGAACTGGTTAAAAGTGGTTTCAAGCGGTTGCCACGAAATATTTTTAGTAGCAAGCGAATGATTGTGAAGCAGCAACGGCTAAAATCAAAACCGCAAGCGCAAACTTTGCCAATAGTCGTGGCACAACCCTACAAAACTGCTAAAATTTTTGAATATAAACTACATATGTATGCATACATACATACATATATGCATGTTTGTGCATGTTGGTTTTGTGTTGTTCTTACAAAAAAAAGAAAAATTAAGAAAATGCATTCGACAAAAACCGCATATTACTGAAAAGCCAAAAATGCTGGAAAAGTGGTGGTCGCGATGGCAAGAGCATTAGCGCCAACCTCTTGTGCAGCACCGCAACTGACTTTTTTTTTTAATTTAAACTGTATATACAAATATATTACAATAAATTTGTGTGAAATAGAAGTGGCTACAAAGCGCTGACTGCCTGCCTTTCTATTTTATTTTTTGATTGCATTGTTTTCTTATTTCGCCTTTTACTGCCGTTCTAGCTTTCACATTTTTATTTTTTTGTTTTTTACCAGTAACTACAGTAACTAGCTACATCAATCAGCACACCCAAAATGAGTAACGAAATTTTCAACTAGCATGTCTGCGCCAGCGGTTGCTCTACCGCCGCTACTCTTCATGCACTGGGCGCAGAAGGAAAGTTTGGAAAATGTTGCAAGTTAAATTAATAGCATTAAGCATTTAAAATCTTATTTGTAGCTCTATAAGGTAGCACGAAAAATCTAAACAAAATAAAATATGTTTGTATCTATGTACATACATTTGTATGGAGTTATTGCTGAACCAGTTGCTTGGTTAGTCAGCGTTTATGGCATTAGTAAACAAAGAACATATGGAGACAACGACAAAGTCAGTACACAGGCATACATACAAACCCCCTGAGCCCCAAGATTTACTTGAATGTTTAAGTGAAGGCAATGGTGAAGTCAGTGATCCGTCCAGCTGCCAAGACATTAACTAAACTTGCTACGTAACTCTATATGTGCATATTTGCAGACATATGTACATACATATATACATACATTAGGCTTAGTGCAAGCAAGCATATACAAAAGTCTATGTTTTGCAGTCAAAACCTGCTATATCCACGCTACACAAAGCCTTGTCAATTTCGATTGTCCGGCTTTTAATGTACATATGTGTACAAAATATGTCAAATAAGTGTTAGTAGGTAGCAGCCGTTAAATCCATACATACAATATATGTATGTATGTACATTTACTTATCTGTAGATCTATTTGTATATAAGTACTCACTTGTAGACCATGGCATTGTCGCAGTGATCATCGAATGCGTAATCAAAGCGGAATTTATGATTTTCGAGGAATTTTGTTAGGTCGACTTTGTTGCGTGGCTCATGCACGATGAGCGTGTCCTTGCGCGGCACCGAAATCACATCGATCTCCTTACGTGTAACCTCTTTCCGGCTAAGTGGTCGCTTCCGTACGCATACTGTTATTTGATGATCCTCGTAGACTTGCCCGTCGACAAGTGGATTAAATTCTAAAGTGCTCTGGTATTCACGTATCATTTGCGCTGTCTCCCAATTGGGATTTCCCGGATCCTGATTCATGAGCGCATTCTTTTCCTCTTTGATTTCAGCTTGACGTGCACGCCTCTTCTCTCGATTCTCCTTCAGTCGCTCGACTTCTTTGACCACATAGGAACGACGTCCGCCCACATTGCCGGCCACCGAGCTGGACGCAATCGAAGATGAATTGCCGGCACTGGTACTCATGGCAATACCACCACCCCCAGCGCTGCCACTCCCAGCAGCAGAGGCTAGACGTGTTGCATTGTTGGTGGTACGCGAGCGCACTATACCTGTAGTCGGTGGCGGCGGTATGTTCTCCGAGTGTTCCGAGACAGCAGACGAAGAGAGCAGACTGGTGGCGTTGATGGTAGCACGATTGGTGCGATGACCGATGGCGCCTTGAGTAGCGTTGCGCGCCAGGTTTATGGGTGCTGTCGCTTGCTTCTTCGGTTCGGGTGCGGCATTTTGTTCCGGCTCGGGATCTTGTAGAATTTCCGGATTCAATGCGAGTATGGCGTCCAATTCTACTTCCTTGCCTTTTGTTTCGTTGCGTTCGTACCATTCCACCGTGATCGATTTACCAGACTCGTTGATTTTCGACACAACTGCGGCGTGCACACGGCCATCTGTGCGCTTAATTTTGACGCTCTGACCAACTGAAATGTATTCCATTGTGGGAGTTGGAACTTGTCCACGTCTGCGGCTGTGCAACTTCGAATAAGCTTATTGCTATTGCTTCTATGGCTGGCTTTTCGGCTGAGAATGCTTTACTTCTGTCGTTTGGGGCTGTGGTGTGCACTTTTCAATGTAGTTGAGCGTTTTTTTCTCGCTTTTTTTTATAGTATTCCTTAAGCGTTGGCTGACTGCAAACGGAAGGGCACTTACCGTAATTCCTGACGAATTTTTCGTCCAACACTTCAATTCTTTTTCCGATATTTTATTATATGCTTGATGTGACTTCCTACTAAATTATTTCTTGATTTACCTACTTGGAAAAGCTCTTTCTACTGGATTTAAATCGTTTTAACACCTCAGCGTGGGGGTTTCACTAAAGATTTTTTTCCGTTGCGACGATTACTCACTCACTAAGCTCGACTGTGCTGCTTTGGCAGCGGCTGTGTATGGCTTTGCAAGCAAATACAACAGCAAACGTAGGCAATATAAAACAGCTGCGCGACGCGCGGTCATCCGGCGGAATTATTCACTCGCTGAATTGTTGCTCGTTTCCAAGTGTATGCACTCGTTCTTCTACGCTGACTTTTGGGCTGTTTACCGTGGTTGTTATTGTTTTTTTGCTAGCGCAGAGTAAATTGTTGTTGCTACCGTGTCAAATCGCTGTCGATTCGAAATCCAACTGACATTCGAGGCTCGAAGCGGCAATTGGCACTCGTTGTACGCCTCCTTTTTCGCTAATTTCTTATCGTAGCTTTTTGTTTTTTTTTTTTTGTACTCTGTCCGTTCGCTGCTGCCCAGTGTTGTCCAATTCCAGCGCACAAAAAATGTTGCAGACGTTTCGAAAAGAAAAATTGGGAAAAATAGAGAATAGATAGAAAAGTGCAATTTTAGATTTTTTTGTAAATCTTTTTATAAATTTTGACGCAAAATGCAAACGATTTTTTCTCCTGTAAACGAAAGAGTTCAAGATTTTATTTTTATCTGACGGAAATATCCTTTAAATGCCAAAAAGTAAAAAAAAAAAAATATTCTGCTGTTGAAGCAAACGTTGACATTTCTACCAAATATAAGTGTTGTAAAGATCAGTAAAGTCAACTATACATTTACGAATGTACGAAACGAACCGAATGTCCTTAAATAAAAAAATAATTTATGATTATAAATGTGCTGGATTTAACCTGGCACTCTTAAATGACCTCTTAATTATTTTTTCGTACGCCGAGCGTGTCAACGCGATGTATCATTCTTGGCATGTCAATATTAAAATAACTACCGAAAGATTTCATAGCAGTTTAAGAATTTCACGTTTCACTAACAAAATCAGATAAAAGAAAATCCATCACGGAACGCCTTGAAACAAGGCAACCCACATTGAGATTTGTATGCATGTTTTTCGTTTTTATTGCAATTTCCCTATCCATTTTCAGCTGATTGAATTTCCGCAATTGTGCAATACGGAGACACCCAGCGGCGAATGTGCAATAGGAGCAACATGAAAAATGCACTTTTCTAAAATGATTTTTAAATTGCTGCAAATAATTTAAACACCAAAAATCACTACCTCAACCAAAATAATTTTCCACACGCAAAAAGTTGCTTCGCAGGAGCAAGGTCGATATTTGTAGAATGCTATGACGGCATTTATCAATAACAAGACGTTAGCAACGCCACTCAAAGAAAATAAGACGAGTATAGATGACTGTAAGCGGAATTGACTGCTGGTGTAAATGAACAGCTCCTCCTAACTACTTCGGAATATAGTTTTAACAATTTTGCATTTATCTACTATCAATATTTCCTAAACTAGTGAAACTCACAATTTTTAATTTAATTTTTACTTAAAAATGAGCAGATGTCACCGAGTATAATGCGACGGTTAGGCTAAAATTGCGAGTAACGAGTGCACAAACAACTTCAAAAGCAAAAACAAGAAAAGCGCATATTCGAAATGGCAGTTGAAGCATTTGAGTGGAAATCTCGACAATGCATTGATAGTGTGCGAGAGGGAAAGAGTAGGAAGATGTGAAGGCGCGAATGACCGCATTCAAGCAACTTAGCGTTGTTGTTGTTGCGGAAGATGGGGTAATGAAAGAATGATCCAATAAAAATGATGCCACATCTTGTAAATTTTTGTAATTAATTAATTAATTGGAAATGGGAATTACAGTTACAAGGAATGGGATATTATATGGGACCAAATATCGGTTGGGACCAAATGCAACAGGGTGAAACCAGCGTTTACCACCCTATACTTCCGGTAGTGTATTCCAGTGACGTCCGGTAGTGCATTCCAGTGGAAGTTTTGTGATCTATCCCTGTTCTGACATTCATTCTTGTTTTTGTTTTGTGCCATCATTCGCGCCGTTTTGGCTTTCGCTTGCCCCCACTTAATCAAACACTTCTAATTTTCCAACTCACACTTATTTTGCTCTTCATCAGAGAACTTTGCTGCATTTTTTCACGTAACTGCGTTTTCCTCCACACATTCGTAACGAAAATTCATAGCAAAAAGAAAAAATTACCTGCGTGGAAAGACAAAAACGAGAGCAACGAAAAGAAAATTTTCATTTTCCAATTTTAAGTGGGTCGCGTTGTTTTCTTTTTGCAGATTTCTAATGTGAGTGCAAGAATTTGATTATCAAAACAGCACAGTATTACTGATAAGGTTGTATGTTGTATTCTCGCTCTTATTTCATATGTAGAACACTTGCCACAAAACGCTGCCAGTATCGAAATGGATATCATGGACATACAAGCCGTCGAGTCTAAACTGAGTGACGTCACGGTGACCCCAATACCTCGTTCACAAGTGCAAAATTTCTACAACTATCAACAGCAACGCGAGCAGCGCGAACAACAGCCGCAAATACAAATCTCTGCTATCCATCATCCGCGTGACCGCAGCGGCGGTGCAAGTTCTAGTTCTTCAAAAGCCACCACAGTGCTTGACCTGCATCATAGCGTACTGAGCGGCAGTGTCAAAGGAAGTGGCGGCGTACGGGACCTGTACAGCAAGCGTGAACGTGATTATCATCAGCAATCGACGAGCACCTCGGCTGCTGCGGCGGTAGCTGCCCTTCAATATACGCAGCAGTTGCAGGCGCAACTGGCACTTCTTCAACAACAATCGAATACCATCGCCTCTCCCGCCTCGACGCAACGTGCCAGCAGCGGAAGTAGCCATGGCCATAGTGGCGCAGGGAATAGCGGTGGCGGAAATAGTCTTGCTGCCGCTAGCAAAGCTGGAGGTAGCATGGGTCTTGCTAATGTTGGCAACGGTGGCATGAGTGTTAGTGCTGCGCTGGGTGTGGGCAGCAACGCCGCAGCGATACTCAACGCAGCACAGTCACAGCTAAAGTATCCACAATCTACATCGCCGGTTATCATAACCACGCAAACATCGGCCAACATAACAACGCCCATGACGTCCACTGCCAATTTGCCTACGGCGGGCACATCAGCAGCCGGCAATGGCCTGAGCAAGTATGCGCAGCTATTGGCGGTAATAGAGGAGATGGGTCGCGATATTAGGCCAACATATACAGGATCACGTAGTTCGACGGAGCGTTTGAAGCGTGGCATTGTACATGCACGCATACTTGTGCGCGAGTGCCTCTTGGAAACGGAACGTTCGGCGCGTCAATGAGACATGGGAGTTGATGAAGGGGGTGGCGACGGTGACGGTGTCGAAGGCGGCGGAGGTGGGTTTGGAGGTGTTAATTTATCAGGTGACAATGACAGTGCGAGTGAAGCGGTGATTAAAGAGGGTAGGGTTAGACGTTATGATGATGATGATAGCGCAGGCGGTGCCGTCAAATAGTTGTTTAGTTAATTAGAATTTAGTTTAGTATAATTATGATTTGCAGAATTTTTATCGGGATAAATTGTGGCGAAAATCAATAACTTAAATTTTTTTTATCTTGTTTTAATATATACTTATGTATATTTTTAGTGTATGCAAATATGTAATTTTAATTGAATTTGTGAAAATTGTGTATTTTCAACAAAAAAGGACAAGAGAGCCTTTCAGCTTTACAAAAGCGAATACTTTCAATGTATCATTTCGTCTATAAATTTCTTATTTTAATTATTATGAAATAGTTTAAATTCAAATGCATGTTTTAAATTATAATTTAAAATAGTAATTTAAATAAATTGAAACTGTTTTAATGAAAACGTAGTTATATGCCGCCTTTTTTGTTTGTTTGTTTTATTTATTTTTGAATATTATAGTTTTCTGTTCGGTTCTACTGCGAAAATAGACTAGCTCAGGTTCCAAATGCATACATATGTATATGTATATTCAAGTGCAGCATTGCATACACCTAAGTACAGTACATGTTTACAGCTATAGTATATACACCAATTTTTAGTAAAAGTAAATACATAGTAATGTTTATAAAAAACAAGTAGAGAAAAGTGTTATACCATTTAACTAAATAATAATATACACATATATGAATATATATATTTAAATATAGGCAGTTGGTATAAACTACACATATGTATACATACATACTATGTATTTTATATTTAGCAACCGAATACAGACCCGTATACAAATTGATACAATAAGTTATTTAATATACCAAAAATATGCGTGAAAAGAGTCGGACACATACTTTCATAAGCATAACCTCATATAAATCAGAAAAACACAAAGGCATTAAATTAACTTGCATATTAGTGGTTTAATTTTAAAATTCACATTTTTCCCGTTACTTGCTACAAACGCACCACAGAGTGGATTAATCGATATACATACTACGCAAAATAACGATCGCTAACGATCAGCTGTGTCACACACAACTCGATTCACACATTGTGGTACTAAAATTTTTAGAACTAGATTTGTTGGTAAGCGTTTGCATTAAATCGTTAAATATCGTGAGTTAACAAAGTGCAAAGCAAAGATAAGTTATTACCTCAACATAACGTAGGCAATTCCATAGCAAAATTTGTGAAGAAACCATTGCAGCGGTTGCGGAAGAAGTATCGTGCAAAAGTACAGGGTGTAAAGAAAAAAAAAAGTTAAATCAGCTATAACCATTTCCGCTGTATGGCGCAAAAGTAAAATAAATTACATACATATGGGGAACTCTTTTCGAGATCAACCGCCTCACCTGCCCATTTTCTCGTGGGGAAACATTTTTTTTGAGCACATTAAACAATTTGTCATTTGAAGTGTAGTTTTTGATGCCGTCTGGTCTTTTGTGGAAAATAAGTTGTCTAACCTCAAACCAAAACATGCAGATATTTCGTAAAAAATGGTCGAAAATATTCAAATAAATTCGACTAGTTCATTATTTTGGGAGTTCTTGCTGGACAAGAATTTGATGTCAGTTTTTTCAAGATGACCCCTACACATAATTTTGTAGAAATCGGTAAAAAGTTACAAAAATACTGTCCATCATCTTGGATACGCTATCTTGAGTTTGAAAACCGACATCGGATTCTTGTCCAATGAACCATAGAGCCCCCAAAACAGTGATTTAGTCGAATTTATTTGAATATTTTTTATTAATTTTTTTTCGACCACTTTTGACGAAATACCCGAATTTTTTTTTAGTGAAAAGCTTCTCTTTAGACAGTTATTTGGAGGTTAAACCACTAATTTTTCACAAAAGACCAGACGACATCAAAAATGCAAATTTTTTTCATGTGCTCAAAACATTTTTTCTTTCACAAGAAAAAAAGGCAGGTGGCGGGTGGTTGAGGGTTTGAAAAATAATTCCCCATATACATATAAAACAATTAAGAGAAACACAAATTAGACTACATTCATATGTAATTCGTTAGGGAATACAGTACCCATGCATTTTAGTGAAAAAAATATTTTAGTGTGTATTAGATAAAAATAAGTATTGATAAGTGAAAGCCTTAGTACATATAACATACAATTATTTGGCGAAATATATGGTGTGTACATATGTTTATTCGAAGTATACGAGTTTATTACGGCTTATAAATATAAATAAGTACATACTATGTATTAGTATTTTGAAAAAAAAAATCAAAATGAAATAAAAGAAGTGAAAAAATCAAATATTTCTTTAACAAAAGCGCAAGTAAAATATTGACGCCTCCAAACCATACCTGACTTAGTCAGACTTAACATAGTAAGGTTTTTAGGCGTCGATATGATAGAAGGAAAACATATTTTACTAACAAAAAATCAGGACTATTTAACGGTGAACAATTCTACATATCTAGGTCGACCCGTAAAAATCTGAAAAAATGCAGCCGGGTTCGGTAGCAAGAATAACAACGCCACCAGAGAAGAAATGTTAAGGAGTTTCTATATTTCGCATTCTGTAGCAAAGCAATAAAGGTATCCAAACACCTAGGCGATTCTGTCGGTGTGAATCTGTTCCGACGAAAATTACAACAATGCCGACCATAGTTTTAAATGGCAAACCACACTCTTGTCGATTTTGCTGCAGCGATTTATTCGAACATTCACAGTTCTTTTGTTGGTCGTGCGGAAATCGCAGACTGCCGCGTTTTGAGAACTTGAGAACGAAAAAGGTCAATAGAAGGATTTTACAATATTAAAACAAAATTGAACGTAATACTACGTTCAAATTGACGAGCTAAACATGTTAAATGGGCTTGAAACTAGTTAAATGAACAAAACATGTTCATAAACAAGTTAAATCGCATGCAATTGTTGTTGGAAAATTTAACCAGTTAAATCATTTCACTCGTTTGAAAACCATTTCAGCGCAGAGTTGTATCAGAAAGCTTTCTGCTCCGACCAATCAGAAAGACCCAAAAGCTTTCATTTGACACGCCAACGTTCAAAAAATTTATATTGGCTGCATTTCTTCATTCATTCTGAACGTTTGGAATAAACTTTTTTGTTTATTTATTCTTCAGAACGTTCCTGATGATATGTTGACGTATATTTCAAACGCATTCTGTTTATTCCGGCTGTGAAATGGGATTGTCCGGAATGTATAAAGAAATGCAGCCATTCTGAAAAATATTAAAAATTTAAAATTATCAAAAAATAAGTTATCCGTACGCGTTAATATCATGAATCAGACACAAAACAAATTGAAACATAAAAACTTGATTTTGAATATTTTTTTTTTTAAATTTTTTTTTAAACAAAACATACATACATATTTGATTTAGAAAAGATAAGAATTTTATTTTTGTTGAAAAATACTTTTTTTTTGTTGTAACCGCCTAAGCGATTTTGGCCGAGTTCAGCCAAGCACGCCAGTCGTTTCTCCTCTGTGCCAACTGACGCCAATTGGAAACGCCAAGTGAAGCCAAGTCCTTCTCCACCTGATCTTTCCATCGCAGTGGGGGCCTCCCTCTTCCTCTGCTACCACCAGCGGGTTCCGAGTTGAATACTTTCAGAGCTGGAGCGTCGGTGTCCATTCGAACGACATGACCAAGCCAGCGGAGCCGCTGTATTTTAATTCGCAGCACTATGTCCATATCGTTGTAAAGCTCATACAGCTCATCGTTCCATCGTCTGTTGTCCATCGGATGTTGTCATTGTCCATGCTTCAGCGCCATATACCAGCACGGGCATGATGAGTGACTTATAGAGCGTGGTTTTCGTACGTCGAGAGAGGACTTTACTCCTGAATTGCCTACTCAGTCCAAAGTAGCACTTGTTGGCAAGAGTGATTCTGCGTTGGATTTCAATGCTGACATTATTATCGGTGTTAATGCTGGTTCCCAAGTAAACGAAATTCTCTACTTTCTCGAAAGTGTAACTGTCAACAGTGACGTGGGTGCCAAGGCGTGAATGTGCTGACTGTTTGTTTGATGACAGGAGATACTTCGTCTTGTCCTCGTTTACCACCAGACCCATTCGCTTTGCTTCCCTATCCAATTTGGAAAAGGCAGAACAGACTTCGCGGTTTTTGTTACCGATGATGTCGATGTCATCGGCATAAGCCAGCAATTGCACGCTCTTGTAGTAAATTGTTCCTGAGCGGTTCAGTTCTGCAGCTCTTATTATCTTCTCCAACATGAAAGGGAGTCGCCCTGTCTGAAACCCCGTATTGTGGCGAACGGCTCGGAGAGGTCTTTCCCAATTCTGACGGAGCTGGTGGTATTGCTCAACGTCATTTTACACAGCCGTATAAGTTTGACAGTTTTTGCTGCGATAAAATCGCACAGATGTGTGCATACTTGCGTTTTCGAGGCAGTAACGTCTGTAGAATCAAAAACGGGGCGGATTCGTTGCGACAGAATCGCATAGGTGTTTGGATGCCTTAACTCTGACAACAGAGCAACACTGAGAAAATTGATTGAAAGTGTTTCTCATGGGGTTGTATTGATACTACGATGTGCAAACACATCTATTGTTATTATTATTATTATTATTTATTTATCAACGGCCTTTTAATGGCTATAACATATTATTCAAATAAAAACCAATACATTAAATACAGTTTTTAACGTATTTTCTAATACTAACTCCGTATCAATAGAAACTAAAGCGTCTTTGCTATTAGCCTAACTCAATCACGTCCCACACTCATTTCGTTTACAGCAATGGGGATATGGCTTCGAATTATCCTCTGGAATGCTCTGTCGACAAAGACTCCGCGCAGCTATTGGGGGGCGAAAATAAAAGAAATAAAACCGCAGAAAGTACGAACTTATCAATCTTTCTAAACTTATCGCAGATATACTGCTTTCAGCATCACAATGGTAGGTAGCGCACTGGCTTGCAATCTGAAAACTTTCGCCTATACTGAACTTACGTTCGTCGAGTTCACAATCAGCTTTGCAATATGTTATTTGCATATTTAAACCGTAAATAATTATTGTTTTTAGAATTAGCAATTTGACAGCAGCAAAAAAGTATTAAAATAAACATAAAAAATTATAATAAGAAATAACGTAGCTCAAGAAATTAAATTTGCAGGGTCTACAATCAAAAAGTATTCACACTTGTGTGCAGAAAAAAGGCTGCTTATAGAGATTCTAAAGTTCAAAAGAGGTATTCATTGATTTATGCTCGTTTTTCTCACTTCAGTGTTTGTGCTAGCGTTAAAAGTTAATCTTACGAATTAGAATTAATATATAATATGTTTTTATTACAGGTAACAGAGAAGTTAATCTCGCGGAGTATTACAAAACCGTAAAATAAATTAAATAAAAAGAAAAAAATATAACAACTTTCTTCGGAGAAGCGGTGAAATTGTTAAAACGATGAAACCAGAACTGCGTTGCATAGAGGATGCACTTGGCCCAAACGCCAAGCTTAAATTGTTAGTTAAAGTATGATTATGTTTGATAGAAACATTATTGTATAGAGAAAATCTTATGAATGCCGTTTTTTGGAGTTGAGCTAACTAACTTTGTTGTAAAAAACCAAATTAATAGCCCTTTGCTTGAGTTCATCTCCCTTGAAACTTGTATTGTAGAGAAACATAATTATATGTGGTTCACAGGAAGTCAATATATATCGCTACCGACATCTACACAAGATAAAACAGCATAAAATAGGCTACTAGAGACATACATAACTACGTTTTTGTTTTCTTCCAATTCAGGAACTGCAAGTCGAAATTACAACCATGTTGTTTCGTATTACCTCGTCACTTGATCCATTGGGCACAACGAAATCAATCTGTATCCATTGCGTGTTTTTTTGCTGTCGTCTTCAAGAGCCCTCTAAACAATTTCCGCATGCCTATGTATTACTTTATGTAACCGCTGCTTAGTAAAATTGTTTTGATACACACATAATTTTCGTCGCCTTTTGTGCGTGACAACTTCCCGCTACGCATCAATTTAGTGCCCACTTGTCCATTTTAGTTCGCACAATTCAATTTCCATAGCATTTTGGGAACTCTTTGTAACTTTTTTCGAATATTGTCGGAGCGTTTAAATATGTTACATTTGCAGTTGCAGCATTGTTATCACCACCTTAGCAGCTGATGTTACAGCGACGATCGATTGGACAGTTGTCAGCTGACACGCAAACAAACGGCCGTTTCAACACCCCCGCCGCCGCACTGCCCGACTAATACACACCCAATGTGGGTGCGAAAGCCCCAGTGCGGGGTACAATTTCAATGTAATCTTCAATTTCAACTACGGCGGATGGCAGCTACAGCTGCTAGCTCTAATGCGAATGCAATGGCAACACGCAACGAATATGTTTGAATAAAAAATAAAAAGTAAAACCAAAGTAGCATTAACAAATTGTAAATAATATGTGTAAAATGCAGTGCGGCAATGGCAACATCAGCGGAAAACAAAGCGAAAACTTTCGAATTTTACGCTTTTGTGATTTGTAAAAATGCATTAAGTCCAGCTGCTGGGGAGGCGAGAATGCGGCTGCATGTTGACGTTGCTGCCGAAGTTTGTTTTCCTCAATATGTATGTATGTACGCTTGCAAAGCACTTCAGTATGTATTACAAAAAAAAAAAACAGCAACAAAATACAAGAAAGCAAAACAAAAAAGACAAAAAAAGCATTTGAAGTCCAGGTGAATAATATAAATGTTAAAATAAATATATGTATGCACATACATATGTACTTATGTATGTTTGATATGCTGCCATTTCCATTATGTATGTAGTTATGTAAATGCACCCAAATGCATTTCGGCGAGAAAGTCTACATATAAACATTTAACAGCGTAAAAAAAAACAACATTAAATATATATTTGTATAGGCAAGAGCCACAAAGTGCACTGACACAACGCATTCATATTCGAATTCGATTATGTATAACAGTATTGAAATTTGGAATTTAATTTGAGAAAACAGTTACCTTACATTCATACATATATACATGCGTGCGTTTACATACATACCTACATATGTATGCAAGTGGGGCTGTAGGTGCGCTTATATTAACGAAATTGAGTTGAGGGGCAAAGAAAGTTGGAAGCGATAGAAGCTGGTAGGAATTTTCCTTAAGCAAATGTTGACAATTCTGGGCTGCTATGCATAACTTTCATCCTATCGAGAAAACTCTATACAAGCGATACGATACGAGCAACAAAGGCGAAAAGAAATATAAACAGTTGCACAAAATTTATAAAAAACAAGTAATTTTTAGCAAAAAAAAACCGACTTCCACTTTCATATAAAAAAAAAATATATATACATATATATATCTCATGATCCGCTGATCGGATCTTAACCAGATTAGTATGGGACCACCTCTGCGACACTACCTTTCCGATTCAAAAAGAATTATCGAAATCGGTTGACGTGGTCCAAAGTTAAAAAAAAAAAAAAAAATATTCCGACGAACTGATAACCTCCTCCTTTTTTGGAAGTCGGTTAAAAAACATAAAAAAGCTTCCAAGCAAAGTTTGGATCAGCAAGAAGCAAGAAGACCACTCCGACCGTTCTTTTATGGTCTGAAAACAAAGTATATGATTATAATAGGTTTGTTCGTCGAAAATCCACCAAGAATTATCCAACACTCAAAATATTAGAGAGTAAGAACAAATTCTCTCTCATGTTGAGAAACTTGCAAATTTCTGCACGAACGCAAATTTGCAGGAATTTGCTGGGTTTCCTGCCAGCTGTTGTCCACGGTTGCATTTCAAACATTAGAAATTTTTATAGAATTTTTAAAATTCTTTCAGATGGACAAAAACAGGATATACATGTATATTTCTTGTTGTTCTGACTTTCTTTAACATACATTTCAATTTCTTTATCGTACTAGCTGTCGGGTTTCTTAAATCGACTCTGGTTCCAATTGCATTCCCATTGCGAATACAATTTTTTACAGCCGTGTTAGGTTCAAATCGTTGGAATTAACTAAATTAATTATATCAACAAGTATTTACTTCGTTTTTCATTAAAAAAAACGCTCGTGCTTATAAATTTTTAAATTTAACGAACTTATTTATTCAAATTATCGTAGACAATTGGATGTTGAATAATTTTTTGGTCTGCACGAATGCGATTTGGGCAAAAATCATGATAATTCGTACAAATTCGTACAAATTTTTTGCTCGACGAACAAACCTAATATTGTGCAAGATACTAATCGATAAAGCTATCGATATTGAAATCGATAAATCGATTTTTTATTATTTGACAGTGCATATCGATATGCATACATACATACATATGTATACACATAGATATCAATAGGGGTATTCACGATCCGGTGCATTCTGTCTAGCATGGTGCATAGATGGCATAAATAGCATCAATGGCTAATTTTGTTTTTGTTTGAACACATGAAACAACGACAAAATTATCCAATCATGCTATTTATGCTATCTATGCCCCATGTTAGTCAGTATGCACCGGATCGTGAATATGCCTATTGTCATTTATTTTAGATTTTTAAATATAATAATATTCGGCTCGGATTCATTGCACGTATCGAATAACTACAAATAGCCAGTTGAAAATGTAAGAAATGCAAATGTAGAATCATTTTGGGCGAGTGCAAGTTGCATTATTTTTTTTTTTTTTTTTTAAGGTACGCTTTCAAGCGAAGTGTGCCAACGAGCAAAGCAATCAAATCACCAACCACTACGAGCACTCAGTCTAACAACAAAAACAATGGCAAAAAATAACAAACAATTTTTAATGGCTTGACATCCGCGAACAGCAGTTGTGCGATGGCTGATCTTATAAACAATTCACGATTTTACTCCAAATTAGCAGTTCGTTCGGAGCAATACAATGCACCGCTGGAGTTTCACTGTGTGGCGGCAAATAAAATTGATGGGTACGAAAAATAATAAAATACGTGGATAAAAATACCTACTTACATATATATGTATGTACATTAGGGTGGTCCAAAAATACACGTGGAAAAGTAAAGTCGGAATTTTTATGCTCTCACCCCCTAGGATTGTTCTATACCGAAAAAAAAATATCCCAATTTTTTTATTTCAAAATTAAAAGATATTTAGAGGTCGCTCAAAGCGCCCAAAATTTTCCATGTATTTTGTATGGGGGGAAAACAACTTTTCGTAGAAATGGTATAGAATTCTTAAAAATCAATATTTTTCTATCTGAGAACTCAATTTGTCTGCAGCAGATTCCCTATAATAATACTCAAATTTTTATTTAACCATTTTTTCATCGCAACTTTAATTTATAGGTCCGCCAAAAACCCCGAAGAATTCATTGGGGGGACCAATAAAAAATCGTTAGTACTAAGAAATGGTTAAATAAACAATTGGATCTTATTACTGAAAGTCTCCTGAAGAGAACCAGAGTTTTCCGATCGAAAAATATTGGTTTTCAAGAATTCTATTCCGAGTGTATTCTACAGGGGTTTCAAATATCTCGACTATTGCGCCACCTAGCTTCAAGTTTCACTATTTAGCTCATAGGGAAGGGAGGTGGTTGAAAATTAATGCAAGATTTTACCTAAACAAACTTGCATTGAAAGTTGAATAAATGCTTGTGAAAAGAATTACGTTAAAAAGGAAGAAAAAACTAAAAAAAAGAAAGGTTTAAAAAAAATATGTATTAAAAATGGTTGACAAAAATTTAAGCAAAAGAAAGTTAGAAAAAACTAAAAATGATGTAGTAAAAAAATAAAAACTAACACCCAAATTCATAAAAATTAAAGAAAACTGCTTTATTTTTCGAAAATTTGTATGACAATGTCCCTTTATAGAGCTCTTTATATCTACTTTATTTTTTATGAATAAGGTCCTAAAAATTTAAATGAAGTTAAAAAAAATTAAATTTCGACATATTTCGATTCCGGGAAAGTAGTTATTCTTTTTGGTCCTACCGACAGCCACGTCGTTCCCATAACAGCCGGGTCTACCCAAGGTCTGTTGAACCAACGGCATTCCTTAAAACTTCTTGGCAGAGTTTCTATGTTGTTACAACAACAACAATGGCACAATTATGCTTTCCTGTGTTGCACCCATATTTTAGTGCAAACGAGCTGAAATTGTTATGCGCTCACGTGAAAAGCGCTGAGGCTTCACAATCTCAGTAGCTTCTGCTGCGAAAAAGGTGCTGGCACCACACTCATTCATCGTACACGCCCTTTTTTGTTAAATACCTTTTTCTATGCATTTTTTAATGTGTGAAAAATCGATTTTCTTTGTATGTGCATATTTTCCCATTTGAAAAGCCTTACTAAAGGCAATCCACAATTTTCCTACCAAACATAATTTTACCTTGCGGCAACCGCAGGCACTCAGTCAAGCATTGTTTGAGCGTTGGTTTTAATGAATTTCTCTGGAATATTTTTCGAATCGAATATCATGCCAAAAATATAGGAAATTGCAATTGAAATATATTTGCATTTCAGTCATCTTTCAAGATCGTAGGAGCCCAACGGGCGCGCGGAAGCCTGCTTGTTGGCTGTTGTGCCCGCTTGCAAGCACCATGGACAGCTTTTCTACTTTAAAAAAAAAATTTTTTTTTTCAAGTAAACAGGTTTGGTTGGTCGACTCGATTTCGTTAAATATTTTGCTGTTTCCTCAATCGCATGCGACATATTGACACATCACCACCGTCCGCTTCAGTTCATCCAGCGCTCCGCATCACATTGCTTTGTTGCAGTTGAAGTCAACCTACAAAACTCGTCATCAGCTCCATTGCTAGAGGCTTGCTCACGATAGTAGCTGTTGTGTCGTCCGCAAGCGCATATAGAGCGTAATTTTTCCACAACAGCACAGCACATCACGGCGACGCACTGCACTCCAGTTGGGTCAGCACGTACGGAATGTGGTTGTAGCGAATTTAGCACAGCAGCAAAAAAAAAATAATAATAATGGGAAGCCATCAAAGCTGTAGAGGTTGGGCTGCGTTTACAAACTCGCTTTGTCCCGATCGCCAGCGCTTTGCTAAAACTCGTTGTGGATGCGCGCGCATGCGCACTGTTAGTTAGATGCCTCAATGGATACATCAATAGCCGAAGGCTGGCAGCGCTTTGTTGTCGCTCGAACGTTGGAATGTGGTAATGGCTTCGGGTGGCAGCTGAGACGACAACAGTGGCACTAAATTTTTTTTTTGTTTGCCAGCTAAATTGTTTGTAAATACTTTGCGCTGTAGTTGGATGCTACAGAGTTATTAATTTTTAGATAATTTAGAAATTGGCGCTTTTACATAAGAAAGTCGAATTGCATTTAAATTGCCATTACGTTGTGTGGTCGCAAATTAGGCACAGACGTAACTTTTCTATCAAGTAAATTTAATTTTTATATGCAAAAATGCAAACATTATTTTAGAAAAATTTCTTTGTGAAGTAACCGCGAAATTTCCGGTGATTTATTGAATATTAACAAAGACTTGATGCGATGCTACAACTCTAGTCTAAACTTTTTAATAAAGCGCTCGTACTATAAAATGTTTATATTCGAACACGTCGGTCAGCCCAGCAAAGTCTTTCTGCTTCTGAGGAACGGCTCTTTGATGATGAACAGTATCTAACTCCGTATGTCCAAGCTGCTTTCAGTCTACCTACAAATTTCTAGAACTACTTCAGTTAGTCTTTGTCTTGCCAATGTGTGGCATTACAACAGAATATGCTCCGAACGGAATCGGCATTCTGTCTGCGTGGACAGACCGTTCATGTGTGGGACTAGCGAGTAACCTGGGCTTTCGAAGGGCACGCATTTCCCCTAGTACTAACTGCCTTCTGAGTTTGTTCCCTCTGAAATTAGTAGTCTCCAAGGGGACCAGTAGCTCGTTTCTCTAACAATTCTCTGTCAAGGCGAATTCATATATGAATCGTAGCCTTGTTCTCTACTGCTGGTGAGTTGTAGATAATGACGTATATTCTCTACCAGTAGATAAATAATCGGTAGAGAAGAGTTACAGAAACGAACAGATGTGGTCTGAAGTTCAGTATTGTGAACAAACAGCACAAGCTCAGAATAATTCTCAGAAAACACGAGACCACCCCCTGACACCAGACACCAGCCTGTTTTCTGGATCATCACGTCTTTACGTGATCTTTGTACCAAGTTTATTATCAGAGAATAAATCAGATACGTTTGAATTTTGAAGTCTAACTTAGTCTTGGTGTATCGTAGGAATGAATAGGTTTTTCTGAAATCGAACCTAACTCTGTTGAAGAAGGTCGTTCAACCACCTTAAGGCACGATGAACATTAGAGCGATACGATAGGCGATACGATATGAAAGCGACATCGAAATGCGTGCAGGACACATAAGAGCTATACGACACGCGATACCATATGCGTGTGATAGCAAACCGTGACGCTCGGCCGATACGCAGGCGATATTATTCAGTTTTCATAGCTTCCTACCAATTCCCACGTACTCAGCATGCCGATTACGCTTCCATATCGTTCACGCTTCCATATCGTATCGCGAATCGTATCGCTCTAATGTGCATCGTGCCTAATAATTGTTTATCTCAAGATCAACATTTGGCAGGCATTTGTTCCATCGTGGGGGACATTGACGCCTACCCTTGACGAGAAGATTATTTCTTCTGCCTATGGCACCGTAAGTTTCTATCAAATTCAACTTCGGCTAGCTCAAACGGATGAAGTTATCGTAAGGCCTGCTGTGGCCTTAAAATTCTTATGTGACTCTTGATCGCAGCTCACTCAGCTAACAAACACCAAATGAACCTCCAGGGTCCGATGAACGAAAACCTTTCCCTTAACTTACCCCACTCCGCTAGAAAATTCCTCTCTAAGGCCTCCCTACTTCACCAACGTTGCACTTAAAGAATCCATCGTATTTTCTTTGTACTGATTCGAAGCAGAGACAAAAGGAAATAAATGATAAAGCTTCTGCGATGTCCAAAATATTTTTTTTTTTAATTTTCATCTTAGGTCGCCAGCGGCTAAACACTTCCCGCAACTTTTGCGTGTGAAAAATAGTCAGCGATCAATGAATCAAAGATAACTAATTATCTACACTAATAACAATAAATTCATATATCGCCTTGACTAGCTACCGACAGTGTAACGTTAGAGGTCAGAGGCACCACACTATTGCAACATTCTCCAACACACATATGCACATATGTATATTCACAAGCGAGCGTGTCTTTGTCATTAGAAGCGCAGAAGAATTCGCGTAATTTTCCCACATAACGAGTTGGCGATCAATGAAACCACAAATATTCTATCGTCACCGCAAACCGCAGGAGGAAGCCAAATCACAAATCACAAATAGAAGTTAAAAGTCGCGGTGCTGCGATTTCTAGATTGCAATTGAATTACAGCCGAGAGTCACACGGCGCAATTGGAGCCGCTTACAGCCAAACAGCTAACAGCACCAAAGCGCACAAGAACACCGTTGACGACGAGGTGACGAAGCCAGTGGAGCGTAGCAAGGCGGCGATGGGCGACGAGCGGCATTGAATGTTCTACTCGCCGCATATGGCTTTGTTGCCGCATCATTGAAATAGACCAATGGACGGACTGTTAGCTTGGAAGCAACTGTTATTCGAAAGACCGTTGTTCTATGGCTGACTGGCTGACTGACTTCCAGATTGACTAAAGTGCTGGACTGACTGGCAGCCAGACGGACGCGAAATCGCGCGCTAATATATGCCGTCATAAAGCCGAGAAAATCGCATGAAAGCAGAAGAGAAAAGAAAATCTAATGGAGCGAATAGTGATAAACAAAATCGTAACAAAACAAACACTGCGCCAGGCAATGTTAAAGAACAGTTGAACGCAACAACTGCGAACGAGCCACAGAAATTGTAAAGTCACGCGCAAGTGGTTGAGTGTGAGCTTGGCTGCTTCTTGTTGCGCCGCTTGAACGGTGAATTGCTGCAATTATTTAAATTTTGTCAACGTTGAATGGCAGCGCATAGCAGCTGTGGCGACCAGAGCAGCAACAAAAGTAACACATTGATGGAGCCCGCGCGCGTGCATGCCATGGCTGTTATTGAAAAACAACACTGCGCTAAAATGCTGATCTGCGCGTATTTGCGCCGGCGCGCAGAATGCGGCATGAAGGTGGGCTATACTCTCCCACTAACGCCTATACAAGTAACGCGTCCACAAAGTATGGTACCGCAAGAGAGTTAGTAAGCTCAGAAAAGTAGTGGGTGAGACGCGGCAAGCAGACAACGTTAGCGACGGGGCTATGAAGCGCGTCTTCATAATCAACACAGGCACGTATTTCAAAGCATTCTTATGTTTTCTTTAAATTTATTTTTCGAATGTATACATACTTCGTGCACTTAAGACTCATACAAGCAGCGCGCATACGAAGCTAGGTGAGCTCCTAAGGTAGCGCGCGACGTATGGAGCATGGCTGGAGTATTGAAGCCAACGCTAGCTTATTTTTCGCGAGCTCAGCGTCTTTGGTTGTTGGACTCGGCGCTCAGGCTTAACGTCTTCGTAGTTGCTAGCGCTCAAGCAGTCTTCGATTTGCACGCGTCTTATGAACAACGTCGTCTTCGCTGACGTGAAATTGTTGCCGAGTTTTAATTCTTCGCTGGTTGTGCGTCTACGCAGCGCGCTGTTAACTGCTATAAGTAATCCGGTCTGCGGACAAAATCCGGTCGTTCGATTGCACTTTGCATTGCCCGCCCCCTAATAAGCGAGTTTTGTTGACTGCAGTCAAATGGATGTGTATAAAGCGCAGAAATATTAAAATTTTGAATTGTTTATTTTTGCTGTCTGCAAATTTTTTTGCTACAAAAAAAACTTTTAAAAAGGGTAAAAAAAAACGAAAAAAATTATTTCAAAACAACAGCAACAAATTGGAAGTGGTTAAAGTGGTCAGTTTGGTGGAGCAAAATTTATTTATTTTTTTTTAATATCTGGTTACTCCTTGCGGTTGTGTGCGCTATGAATGTGTGTTAGCCATTGGCGTTTTGTTTTTAATTTTTTTTATTTTTTGTTTCGTTTTCTGTTTAAAAAATTTTTATCACACACACATTCATATGCCCACCTTCGTCTAATAAAATATTTGATAAATGAGCGGATAACTTTGAAATTGGATTACGTTTTTTTCGGATTTCTGCTTTTGTTTTTGCAGCGCGTTTCGAAAATTTTACCATTAAGACAGCCAACTTGTCTTGGACTTGGTTTTATACGTCAGCGTACATACATAAGTACATACCACCGCAAAAGGTTATAGAAAAGGTAAGTGGGACACACGCGCGCTCTTAGGCTAAGGGTTAATAAGCATTAAAAATTTCACTTCAAAATTGTAAGTTAAATTAAAAAAGGGTTTGATGCGGTTATACGCAAAAGTTGGCGTGAAATTTTTGCCAACCTATAGTTGGCTAAAGATCAACAGTTCTTGCTTCCGTTTACCGCTTGGTTCTTATAAAGATATGTCTTTACTTGAAGGCTAAGACAAACGCGCAAAATTGAATCGCTCGAAAGCTTGCTCGAAAGCTCGATTGAAATGCTATTACTAATAAGAGTGAATAAAATCAGATATATACCATAACGACACTAGAACTAGGGCTCCTGAGTAAAAAAACATAAATTGAGATCTTGATTTCGTTCGTGCTGAGGAGAGGAATCAAATATTAGCGACGGGAGTTTTAGTTTAAATTTTCCTGAATCTTTCGAGCGCAACTTCGCTTGCATCGAATGCTTGAAAATCTGCCGCAGAAAAAGACCTGCTTTCGAAACAGTAACGACCAGAAAGGGCTTTTACTCAGTGCGCGTTCATATTGAATCCATAGAAAGCTCCAAAAAGCCTCGCTAGTGGTATATATTTTTAATCGTGACTATTTCAATACCTGTTTTTGTTTTACAGTGAAACCCGCTTAAGTACCCACTTAAAACACTTCTGAGAAAAAAGTTTAAAATTATGATGAGTCTTTTTTTTAAGTGTTCTACAAAATCTTAAGCTTAGGTGTGTAAGGTATTTGTTAGGGGAAATCTCAAAAATTAATAAATAAACATAAGTGGCAAACAATATCATTTTGAATTTGGTACAAAATTACACACCATTGCACTATATATTTTCTTTAATAAAGTTTCTCTTTACTTGTTTGTGTGTTTAAATAACGATTTTGGTTTTAAACTATGCATACTTCATTAAGTGTTGTTAATCAAGTATTTATGTAAGTTAACGAGAAGATGTAACTACATCAGTAATTATGTTCGCTTAAGTACCTCAAAAAGCTGACATTTTTCGTGAGGTACTTAAGCGGGTTTTACTGTATATTAATGCCAGGTGCAGGCGATTTTCTGCTAAAAGCTTTCAATGCGAATACAAGCTTTCACCGAATAGGCTGGTTTACTTGCAGCAGCAACGACGAGATAGAGCTTTTACTCAGCTTAAAAAAACTTTGCATACATGATTTGTTTAAGTTGTAATCGGTTTCTAATAAAATTGACCTAACAGCCCGCTGTCTGTTAATTATAGATATCAAAGAAAAGTTAATATGAGTGGTCTTTATTAGAGCAGCAGAAACCAAATCAAAAATTTTTATAATTTTTTTCTGTCTGTGTATTTGTACGCGCATCACTAAAAAACCAATACATGGAATTGAGTGCCGTTTTCACTGAAGTATTGCTATTGGTCTAACTTAAAATGAAGAAAAAAAAAGATTATTAGAGAGTTGCTACCTGTTTGAAAATTGCAGTTTAAATAAATTGATAAGATAAAGCAAATACTGCAGTTTGGAAGGTTGCCATCTGTTTGCAAATTTTATTTTAATTTAATTGATAAGATAAATTCAATATTGCAATATGGGTATCAAACTAAAGGGGTTTAAAAACGTTTACTACGGCAAAACAAAATTTAAGGAGGGTTGCCACCTGTTTGAATAATTTTATTCAATAAAATGGATAAAAAAACGAAATATTAGATACAATATAGGTATCAAACTAAAGTGCTTTAACAAAGTTTACTGTCAAAAATATTTTTGAAGCGGGTTGCCACCTATTTGAAAAATTTAAATCAAGTTAAATTGATAAGATAAGGTAAATATTTAATTAATATAACTTTGAAGAGAATGCGTTATATGTATACTCAAGTTATAAGATTATAAATTAAATTTCCAAGAAAAAGTCGATACTTTACCTACTATCTCAATACCTTCGAAAGTATATGTATTAACTAAGACCCTGATTCATAAAAAATAAAAAATGCTTCATAAATCTAAAATTTGTTTAAAAATCTCACTTCATAAAGCTCTTTAAATCTATTTTATTTCTATGAATGAGGCCATACGAGTTTTGGGAGGGAGTAACCACACAAAACTACTTTTAAGGCGCAATGAAGCACGCCGGGTATTTGCTAGTATGTATTACAAAAGCATTCTCAATAGATATTTGTATGATTAATAAGTAGCCTTGAATAAAATGCTCATATGTATATACATATCGCACACCGTCTTCAAAAGAGTCACAACTCAAAATAATACATTCTTCAGAAATTGCGAAAAACTATTTCGTCGTAGCACAAGCTAATCATATGGGCAAGGCGAGACTTTACCTTAGGTTTTTTAAACATATTATAACAAAAATTTGCTCCCGCTTTTGCTGAAAGGTAAATATAAGCTCTGTGTACATTCTTTGCGCATAATTTCAAGAATGTAAAATTTTGAGTTGTGACTCTTTTGAAGACGGTGTGCGATATGTACTATGTATGCATGTCAATATGTATATGAACTTAATTGCCTGCTTATTCGCGGTCGAGTTAATAATTTATTTATATTATGAGCCGTAATTGATTAGTATTTATAAACAAATCATTCAATAACTTGTTTGTAAGCAAAATAACTCAATTTATGTAAGCTTAAATTTCGCTCATTTACTTCAATAGTGCCGTCATCCGAAAAATACAAATATTGAGTTAGGGACGCATAAATTACCGCCACCTCGTCTTCTATGTTGTGTAAAAACTCAATACCTTTGTCGATTATCAATCAGTATCTCGCTAGAACAAAATATGTACCTATTCATTTTTACTATGGGAGTTTATGTAAACTTTACAGCCGTTTTTCTCGAGTTTGTTTTTTTAGTTATGATACTATTGAAGAAAATGAGCGATATGTATTTGTAAGTATGTATGTACATGAATATGTACAACATATAAATATGTATATGTATACATACATACATAGTTACTTTTTGGTTGAAGTCGCCAAATGTGGTTTGAACTATGCGGGTTTTCTTGTCAGCCGCTGCATTTAGTGTCTACAAGTATGTATGTATGTACTATACGTGAATAAGTATGTATGCATGTTTACACATCGGTAGTGTCTACGTATGCACTCATTATTCCATTGCTTGTAATTGTAATGAGAGAGACCAATTAACTTTAAATAACAGCCAAGCAAAACAATCAAATGAATATTATACATACATACATATGTACATACCCACTTCCTTTGAAATGAGATCATCTGCGATTTAATAAAAATAAAATTAAGTGCAAGCAAACAAACGCTTATAACGTTCTCAAGCGAATATTTCAGGCCGCGCAACAATTATGCAATTTTGTACATAAGTTGAATCTTGGGAATATTTGTTAAAGAAAAAAATATGCAGTGTGATTGAACATCAGCATATTAAAGTAAAAATTAGGAGAATAAGATTTTGTTAAGAAAAAGTGCTGAAAAAAATGAGTAGTCAACAACTAAAGCGTTAATTAGTACTCGTGTTGAATTCTTTTCCATTTTTTTAAATTTGAAAAGGATTTTTTTTAATTTTATTGATTTTAATTTTAAAAATTTCTAACACTACCGTAATAAATAAAACGTAATAACGTAAGCGAAATTTTTTTTTAAAACTTTATTTTTTATGCAGAAATATTTCAAGAGCTCTAGATGCATTTCTGCATCAAAAAGAAAATTAAAAAAAAAAAATGTCGGAAGATTTCTTGCATAAAAATTTTGAAGTACTTGGACATATAGATGCGAATTATTTGTTAATATTTTTTTTTTTTCAAGATTAAGTACATATATTAATTTTCTTAAGTGAAAACAAGGTTTCGCAAAAGTTGTGCCCTATAGTACATAAAATTGATTTTTAGAAACATTTTTAAGAGGAAACTTGTTAAGGAATTTTGTTGGAAAGAAAACGCTTATTTCTAGTTTAGAATTTTTAGCTTACGTTTTTCAAACTGTATTCAATTAATATAAAAATTAAATTTGTATAAAATTAGTTTTCTTGAAGGTGTAACAAAGGCAAACAAATTTTGGTCACATGTTATAATATCAATAAGTGAGAAGATTTTTGGTAATTTAAGTATATTTTATTGAAAATTTTCTAAAATTTAAGAATTGAAATATTTTTTTTTTATTTTAAGGTTTTTTTTTGAATTTAAAATTTTTCTGTACATTCTTTTAATGTTTTTAAATTAATACACTTAAGTTAAGAATATTAAATTAAAAAAAGTTTTAATGCAAGAAAATGTTGACTGTTTTTAGTTCAAGAACTTTTAGAAAAGTTTTAAAGATTTTCGTTTATATAAATATAAAAAAAAATGTTTCTTAAATTACTTTTCTAAAAACTTTTATTTAATTAGTCAAAGTTTTACCTAAAAAATGTGTAATTTTTTTAAATAATTTAGGCATAATAATGAGTTATCACTACTCAAAAATGTTTTGCGTGGTTAAAAAACAATAGCAAATGCTACGACTAATTACCAGCTATTTTTTAGCATTAGAACACCCACAAATGGCGTCTTTAACTGCTTTGTAAGCGATTATTTCAAGTTGTAATATTTGTGCACACATTCATATGTACATAAATATGTACATTTACCACTTTCTGCCTTCGCATACCGACATTTATTTTTTTGTATAAATATATATGTACATACATATTTACGTATTTTATATATACTTAAGTACAGCATGCTGTCATCTCCAATGGCATTTGTGAGGTACGACTTGACGTGATTTTGAAATCTATAAGCACATATTTGTTATGCGAAGCCACAGAGTGGGACAGATACGCGCAATTGTGAAGGGAAAACGCCAACTAAACAAGATTGGAGACACACCTTAAAACAGAAGAAAAAAATGAACAATAAACCAAAGAATGTGAAGTTCAATGAAGATACACGCATGTTGATATTACTTACATACATACATATGTAGTACATACATATTTGCATCAGTGAGAATTGAAGTTTCTTGAGCATTTTTACATATGCAGAAAAAGCGTTGAAATTACCAGTTGGCGCACCAAAAAAAAAGTTATTTTTATTTTCTTATTTTCCATTTTTTATTTGTAATTTTTCTAGCATACAAATGAGCATTTAATTTTATTCTCGAATTTTTTCTGTGATTTTTAGCAAATTAAATTATTTTTGCGTTTTCGCTGTCGCTAAAGCTAACTTTTTTTGCAAAGTGGTTCGTCTTGAAATATAAATGAACCTGTCGCAGACACTACTTCAACGTCAAACAAGTTTGAGTAGTAAAAATAATACATATAATAAAGTCCCAGCGACTGTTGCTGGCAAGTGTGATTATCTAGGCTTATTCAATGCTTGGCACAGAAACTGCAAGTTCCCTTCACAAACAAAATTGTAGATACGAAAATAAAAGAAGGGAAAAGAAAACCGGATTTTAAACATCAAAAAAAAAAAGTAGACCTGACCCAGGGTGACTGTATTTACTCCTGACAGATCAGCTGCGAGTTAAAAATTAGTTGATTCAAGTCACGCTTCAATCAACAAAATTTTTCTTTTCTCAGAAAAAACTTATTTTTGAATATTATTTCCATATAGCGGAAATATAAGAAAAGAAGTTGGGCCTAACCCTGTCTAGCTTATAAAAATTTGAATTCCAAACAAGCTTGCGTCTGTTCGGCGTCACCGCTTTTGCTTTTCTTTTAAATTTAACAGCCAAGCAACTAGCTTGCTACTCATCTAAATTGCTAATGTTGCAGGTTTTAATAGAATATTTTATTAGCAGTTTGCGCATTTTTTATGCATGCACAGAATTTAGTTGCTGTGAAAATTAGTTGCGAACGAGAAAATAAAGCAAAAAATTATTAAAGTTGTTTAGAGATATTTTTTTTAAATGTTTTTATTTCCAGTGTTAGTGCGTTTAAAGCTGGTTACGAGAATAAGAAAAATTGGTAATAATTATTTATGTATATTTTAAAATATATCATACATATATGTATATACATCATTGTCACGCCAGATGTCTTTCTACTTACTACATTATTTCTTTTAAATTCCGTTTCTCCAGATTCCTTTTAGTTAGTCGCTTTGGAGGCCACTATTTCCGTTATCGAAACTCGATACAATAGTTGTGTTTAATGAGCTGCTCTAGGTGACGCCAGGTTAAGATATCTCATAAAATTGTGTTTCATGAGGATTTTTCTTGCTCTAACTTACTCTACTTTTTGTTTCATGATTCTGCGCTAAGTGGAACTAGAGCACGATTTTCTGTACCAGCTTTTTTGATGCAGTAACTTAGAGCAAGCAACTGTTTTGAGAACTTCTGCCTGAAAAGTGTTTCATGAGATTTCTGATTAGAGTTGCTCCAACTTGATCTATTGCTTTTTGGCAGCTGCTCGATCCTGCTCTAACTTGAGCTGCTCTCCACTTTTTTCGGTTTCATTAAACACAACTACAATTTCTAACTCGTGAAAGGACAATATGTTACTCATACGTTCTGACGAACCCTTTTTACCTTCCTTTTATTAGCTCGGGATGTAACTATGTAACATTGATGCGCCTAATAGATGCAGCGACTTCTATTCTCAAGTTACATACCTGATGACAGTACGAATGGCAATTATAATAGGGAGGTTTTAGTTTTTTAAACTATAATTTTATTTCCTACATATGTAATCAAATCACATCTCCACATCTCATCGCATCGCTTTGTGCCCTCATCTCTTTCAATTACTTCAAAAAGTGGATATCTAATGCCAAATCGGATGTATTTTCGAAGTGCCGAGCCCTGCAGCCACTGCACAAAAACACTTTTCAATGTATAGAGCACATTACATCATCACATATTTAACACCACATCACATCTCAATTACTTAATCAGATCATATGGGCTAATATCCTACATCTTGTATCGCTTATCGCGGGTATCTCAGCCGACAACCTTTCTTGACGTTTTGTTTTCCATAAAAATCACCGCTTTCTATTAAATATATATTTAAAGACACTCAGGTGACTGCTGTTCCTTTATGCATTTTACTCATACGTCCCGACAAACCTTCTAACTATAAAGCATATTTTAACAGCGGGTTTTCTATAAAATAAGTCGCTTCTTCGCCCTTTAAAGGTACTCAGAAAGCATTGTACACTTTATCCAGAGTTAATGCTTTCTTCACTCGCAATATGGCCGGCTAAATGACTTTAGACCAGTGAGGTCGATTTTTTTCATTCTTTGGGAGACTAAAATGAAAAACAGTCTCCTTTACTGGTTATTTTCCACATAGCGAAGGATTTTATCAGCCTTTGGCATCACTAATCGGTTTTATATAGCATTCACGCGGGGAAACATTGGTAGTGTACTCCACTTAAAATTTGGCCTCGAATAGAAAAGGCGCACACCACAAACCGAAGAAGACGCTCGGCCAAATACTTAGCAAAAGTGTAAGCACCAAAATATTGTTACACAAATGGAGGGACCTACAGTTTTACACCGCCTCTGAACGGCAAATGGCTTTTATGAGAAGCTTTTTATGGCTGAAGTACACTCAGAGGTTTGAGATTGACAGCCGAGGCGCGACCGCTTTTTTATAACAAAAGATGTATATTATAATATATGTAGATGTAGCCCGAACCAGGTATCGAACCTAGGCCCTACAGTGCAGTCGTACGCGCCTCTAACCACTCAGCCACAACGGCCGCCCTCTTTACGTCTTTTATTCGTTTTAATTTTTTGATTCCTAAACTATACTTCTCGTCGATTTTCATTGAACAGCAACCGACTGCTTTTCTTTGCTTCTCCGCAGGAGTCTTTTTTTCGGACAAAGTACCATATTTTTTCTTTTTATTTCTTTTATTTCGCTTTTATATAGAGATGTACTCGTAAAATACGTTTGTAAATGTCTGCATACCTAAATAGCCACCAGCATTTAGCGCTTGAGATTTCTCTTTTTAACACCTTTCGACACGAAATCCGACTGAGGCATTTAAAATCGCAAATTTTTTTGCTAACAACATTTTCGAAACGAAAAACATGAAAATCAATTGACTTGCATTCCAATTAGTTTTTTTTTACAAATTACAGCAAATTTTTTACGACAATTTTACGATGGAAAGCGCGCAATTTATGTACAGTTAGCTGCTGGCAGTGCAGGTTGCAGCCTGCGGGCATACAGCTTCTCCAACTGGCAACAGCTAACAGCATTTTTTTTTTTTTGAATGTTGCAAGTGCAGTGAAGCTAAACAAAAATTTTACTGCAATTAATATTTCTTTAATTGCTTGCAAAGTCTTAGCGTTTTTTTGTTGTTGTATTTTACTAAAAGTATTTGTTGCTTATAGTTTTTATTGCTGCCGCCGCCAGTGCCGTTACACACGTGAATCGCCACGCACCATTCAACACTGAAAATTGTTCCACTTTCGACTCATTGCGATTCGATTTCGTTTGAGTTAGCAATTTATTTTGTGTTTGTGTATTTGTTTACTTATTATTGCAAAAATAAATTAGCTATAATGCATAAAAAAAAGTAGCAAAATAATGCATTACAGTTTCAGTTTTGTTTTTTTACAACTGCAATGCATCTGAGCGCAATACCGTTATTCGTTTACCACTTTTGCTTTAGTACGCGTACTTAACTGTTATCTTTTGTGCCGTTGTTCGTTGCAAATATCGATCAGTGGCTCTTCCCAATGAAAATTGTAGCAATCAATTCCACTTAAGCGCAATTGAGAGTCGACGGCTGTTGTGCCCTCGCTGCGACTCAACGCTTGCTTAGATTTCTAAGTACAACGTAACTCGTGAGCGCATCTTTCACTTTCTTCCTCGTTTGCTGTAAAATAAAAGACAAACGCACAACAGATTGACTTTCTTTTGCAAGTTCTCTATATTTTTACTGGTTTGGTGCGAACGCTTTTCAATTTCATTGAATAAACATCGACGTGACGCGCCAAAAATTTTCGCTAAACAATACTGGTTGGTAGCGGGAGTAATCGCGCTGGGGTTCGCGTACAAATTTACAAACAAGTCTAGCAAATTTCACAGCAAAAATTTACTAACATTTGTTCAGTCGCATATGTATGTACATACATATGTATTTGCGGCTCCTTCGCAACATGTTGACTCAACAAAGCCCATCGAACGTGAACAGCTGCTGCTGCTGCCATGCTGCCACACACAGCTACCAATAAATTGCAGCTACAATTGCGCATAACTAAAGATTGCCAATTGTTGACTGGCTGTCGAGCCGCTTGCTGTGACACACGAAACATTGCTACACGCTGTAGGTACAATAAATAACTTTAGAAAAATGCCATAAAGTAGCGAAGGCAATTAGATTGATTGGTACGAGCTGTAATTACCTGCATACATACATATGTAGATATATGTATAAATATTTAAATACATATGTACGCTTACAACTCGCAATATTCATTTTTCAGCAATAAAACAAATAAAATGCAGCGCTGTGTAATATTACCTTTTCTTAACATTTCACAACACTAACACACAATGCAAGCCTGCTGACATTTTGCCAGTTGTCAGCTGCAGGCAAAATACGACATATGCATATAAAGAAAATGTGCTTGCAATTACAAAGTGTCGTTTGTTTTGGTATTTTTTCTTTTATTTCAATTGTTGGCAACATTTATTGTGCAAATAGCTATTGAAATTACTGCAAATAGCCAACATGGTAAGAATTCAATTGTTGTGTTATTGCCAGTGGCGGTGTAGGTGGCGTGGGTGTTGTGCGTTGAATTTGTACGTGGCGCTGGCGACTTTGCATGCGGACTGACAATTGCAAGTTGACCCAAATTCTTGTGTCGCTTGAAATATCTTGGCAATTGACAGAAACGCATTGTGATTACTTGCGATCAGGATAAGGTGGTGTGCGTAAACGTGTATGAATAAAAGAAATAAAAAGAAAAAATGTGAAAATAAGATAATTGGTGGTAATGTTGGCCTCGGAAACAGCATCGATCTGTTCAAATGGCGCAAGATAGTAGCCAAGCTTGAATCCTCTTTCGAAGATGCAAATTTCTCTACACCATGCTTTTAAAACAGAATCAATGTAGATTTGCAGGAGGTGTCAAATCAAATATTGAGGATATGAAATTATAGGGAAATCTTACCCCTAGCGCAGAGACGAAGAAGACAACTGATTTATTGAATTGATCTGTGTTTGTGTTGTGTTCCGAAAGCGTAAAGTCTTACAGTATTATACCATCGAAATCCTTATCTAGAAAAACGATACGTATACTACTAAGACGATATGAATTTATGGGACAATCCTTTCCATATGATAAAGTTCCACGCCACATAGGGTAAGAGGTGCATATACACACACATAATTTTTTTAAGTTTACAAATGGCATGCTATCAAAAATTGTCCTTAATATTTCTAACGAGATTATAGTTCCAACTGATGCAGTTCCGTGGCATTGAATGAACGTAATGAGTCTTAATTTTTATCAAGGTTCCAGAAATTTTTGACATTGGTTATTTATCTAAACTTACTTTTGACGGAGGTTCCCGCTTTTCATAATTGCACCCACTTGGGATTTCACATAAGAAAGAATGGAGTTAAAGGTACTCGAATCATGTGGTGTTTATCTGGCTACGAGGTGCTTGCAGACCGCGAAAGGGCTAGAAATTTTGAAAAGCATGCAGGCTTGGTGGTAGGTCTAGAGAACAGATCACCATTGAAGAGGTATAAGTGGTGTCAAAGGCCTCTAGTGCTGCTGGAGTGTCACTGCAGAATCGCCATATATCTAGTCCACTACTTTTAGTATCGAGGTGCCAATATCTACGATTAAAAACCCGTTATTATTGTACCTTAAGCGTAAAAGCATCCTGAGTTAGCCTCCAGATGCCAGCAACTCCAGTTCTATTTTAAATCTTGGAGTCGTTAGTATACACAAATTTTGAACAAGCCTCCCTAAAGTAGTATTTCGTTTCCTCTTCCACTTTTTTGTCCTTTCTCTGTCTTTCCGTCTTCTGCATCCAACTTCAACATATAATGACCTGTCAAAAATGAAAATTCCAATTGCTCGGCGCTAGCGCTGCGTTATTGTGGGATGCTTCATACAAGTTGTATGGACATGAGAATTTTTGGCAGTTCCTTGGCGCTTAACGCGCCAATTTAGGGATGGAAGATAAGCGGCTAAAACCAAACCAGAAGAAGATGTGCATTCCTTCCTGCGCTACCTACCATTAGGAGGAAATATCATTGAAAAGGTTGTCCCTTATCCTTTGAATCCTTAGTTGTAAATCAAAATATTTTGTAGTACTAGTTTGCCACCTATTTATTAACTTACTTCATCTTTGTATACTTTGCTAATTTTTTTCAATCCACGCCCATCCCAATTTGGATAATTACTATTTATCGAACCTTAACTTCGGTGAAGTTATCATTAAAGCAAATGCGTTGTTTTGTGCTTTTATTCAAAACTCCATTAAATGCTTACAACAGCGCTAAAAAGTCGATCAAAAGAGAGCGAAAAAATTACTTTTACGTTTTTATTTCATTTTGTAATAGTTTATTAGAAAGTGTGCTAATGAACTCCCTCCCAGGCGCTTAATGATCAATGGTTAATTAAGTTTTTGAAAATTATTGACAAAAGAAATCCTACGAAAATACGGAAAAATTCGTTAGATTTAATTAAGTTAAAAAATGCAAAAAAAACCAAAAATAAAACAAACCCAATTTCCCCAAGGCAAGTTACACTAAAAACAACACATTTTTTATGTTTTTATGATTAGTTAATTATATAACACGGCGTAACGTCATTAAGTCCAACAATCAAGGAAACAATGCACAAAAGTGTCAACAAACTGCAAACACACAAAGAAATTGAAGACAAAAAAGAAGTAAACATTAAAATAAACTAAAAAGAAATGCAGACACAACTAACAACTCAGCTGCTGCAGACAATAAACCAAATAACATACGAACGAACATCATAAAATGTCAAATCTCAACAGCCCGCCAACAATAGACTAAAAGCCGCAGATTTGCTAGACATTCCCACTGTAAGCGACGCGGGAACGCGATGTTCGCGTTTAACCGGCGCCGACGCGCTTAAATTATTATTAAAATACAAAAGCATGAAAATTAAATCTCATGTTGTTGTCTAATAAAAAATCAAACAACTCTGCAAAAAAATCACAATAATGGGCAATGAATTGCAGACACAAAATTTAAAAATTATGCGGATTCAAGTCGTGGATCTGGCGACCCAGCAACGGTGTTAACAATAATCATAAAACGTAATAATCTACGCAGGTGTGGGGGTAGCCACGCGATGTAGGCAGCGTACGCTTCCCAACTTGGCTCGGCACCAGACAATGGGCATTGTTTGTACAAAAAATGTCAATTGCTCAAGTTGGCTAATTGGCTAAGAAGGGCTCTGCATTGAGCGCGTGGAGAACTTATGTACTTATAATTTTATGTAACTCCATTTCTTGAGCCTTGGGACTAACATACGGATGTCGTAATAGCCATATAGCACATTATAACAAATTATTACATAAGCTAGTTGAGAAATATAAATCGCACAAAGCGAACGAAATACTAGACATGAAAAAATGTATGTCGAACTTTTGAGTCACTCTGGCCTTCATTGTAGTTTCAAAGTCACTACCAAAATATATTCTTGGGTGGAGCCTTTCAAAGCTAGATACAGATTATCTATATGTCAGCACACAGTTAAAGCTGTATTTGATCGGCGCTCACTTGGCATAGAGATCCTTTTTATATTGGTAATTTGTTTGAATTAGACCGTATTTGTGATTTTCTTTGGGAGCGGTTTTTACATGGCGGAACTCAAACCCCGCGCAAGCGAGAATTTTCGTCCTGTGAACTTTAGCTTTCTCCCAAACGGGTGTTTGGTCGCTCCTCAGAGGATACGTGGATACCCGGACGTATTGAGCTGCTTGAACCGTTCGCAAAGCAATCACATCTGGGCACTCCCTGGTAAATGACAGCCAGAAGCTTTCCCCGCTTACGAGCAGCCTTGCTCAGGGAACCATCCTCTTACGAATGGACAGACACACCCCAGCTCTGAAAGTATTAAACGCGTTGGCTTAGCCATTTCGTACGAATGGAAAGACACACCCCAGCTCTAAAATGCGGGTCGTGGTGCTGGTAACAGAGAAAGAGGAATTCCTCGTCTGCGATGGAAACACCAGGTGGAAAATGAAATGGCTTCAATTGGCATCAGTGGCGCAACGATCATTCTGCGCTGATCAGTCTTGTTTTTACTTTCAGATTTTGTTTTCAATTCACTGTAGGCGCTATCCCACAGAGCTATCGCTGGCTTTGTGCATCGCAAAGGTTCTTTCCGCCTTCTCGTTTATTCCCACCTGAATTGCTTTCATTAACGTTTAAAATGTACTCACGATGGAAGTCACTTTGAAGATTATACAAAAATCGAAAACTCCTACTCGAATGTCACCGCATAAATTTTCGAGTGCAGTGAACTTCTGCGCATACATTATGCTTCATGAATAGCGTCGTGTCGTGCTCCATAGTGTGGCGCACAACAGCATTGTAAGGCAACACTCGCCTCAGGTGTAGGTGTATTTGGGATTGCGAACGCAACAAACGTTTAGAGCGCGCACGCCAAGCATGATTGCCGTAGCAGCTCGTTGCTGAGTGCATGCGGTGGGGCAGACAAAATTTACATTTTTAAAGCGCTTTTGTTGTGTTTATTTGCTGAATGCGCAGCTTAAGTCTTTATGTCTTTTATGCCGTATTTTGAACTTGAAAATGCTTTTTCGCATTGCATTCAAGATGACTTCCTTTTGTTGTGCGAGATATTGTTGCATTGTTGTGCTGTTGCGCGGAGTTTTCCTCACCTTGAGTTTTGCAGTGAAATATTATTTGCTGACTGACAATCGCAATGCATTGCCGGCTAATGAAACACCACCCGTAATAATTTGATTGAAGACAATTAGTGAGTGGCATGGCACTGAATGGAAATTCGAAAAAGCTGCTTATCTCCGCCTATGTAAATACTCGTAGTTGGTAGAAGTGCGCGGCATTCGTGCGTGTGGCATGAGCTGATTGTCAGCTTTTATCGCGCGTTTTTTATCGGCGGCAATTAAGATGCTGGCGATAAGCGGCGCGCAAATACTGTAAATTAACAGCAACTTCATAAACAATATTTATTTAATATGAATTGTATTAAAAGCCATAACTTTAGCAGTCAACGCGTTGTTAGTTGGAGCGCTAATTCTTCAACAGCAGCCGCAGTCTCTTGTGAGTCGTTTTTTTTTCTTTTTGCTTGAGTCTCCAATTCTGCTATTGTTATTACAACTAGCTGTTGCTGCTGCTTCTCACAATACAATTTTTTTCTTTTCATTTCTTTTATTTGATTTGTTTTCCCTCTGCGTATTTCACGTTGCTTGTTGCTACACCGTTTGTCTATTTAATGTCATGATCAGCGCGAAATGCGTTCACTGCTCTTGAAAATGTGCATATTTATGCTAGTGTCGCGTCGTTTGCGCAATCGCATAACCGGAAAGTGACGCCGTTTCATTTAATTTTCAGTTCCGTTTAAGTCGCGAGCCATTTATATTTATTACATAGCGTGTTTGAAGATGTAAGTTTTTTTTGTTGTATATTCGTCTTCCAAGTGCATTGAAGTCACTTCCAAGTGTATTTCTAAGGTTGTTATTTTTTCTTTGTATTCGTCGCTAACCTAAAAACAATGGGATATGCTTGATGTTGCAATCGCCGCGCGCTATCTGATTGAAATTGCAAATTTGTCAACGCCGCCAACAAAACAATGCATTCGCGCGCGGTCAATGACGTTTTTCTTACGTCTGTTATTATTATGTATATTATTGTTTTTCCTAAGCATATTACTTATGCCAAAATTTATGCCATTTTCACACCATCTGTCGTTTGCTTTAATCTGTGCTCGAAAATTTGCCTAAAAGCTTAGCTTTATGCGGTGAAACGCCTCATTTTGACAGCTGCCTAAATGCGACAAATGCAAATGAGGTCGACTGCGCTGCCCCAAAGCTCTAAATCCAATACAACTGAAATATGTACATATAAACGTTCTGGAAAAAAAGTATATTTGTGTCCAAGGCATTGTCTTATGTTTAACACATTTTCCGGCTGACTTTGGCAAGAAGGTGGGCTATTGTTCTATGGTAACGTTTAAAGCGTTAGCTGTGTGCGCTGTGATATAATGGCGTGCTTTATGGACAATTGCTGTCATTCTCAGTTAGCGTGTATAAGCGAAAAATTTGTGTTAATTGATGGAGGAATGAATACTTCAATTGTTTCTAAATTTGCTTTAGTAGCTGGCATTACTTATGAGTGCTTTTGTGATTTACGCTGAAATGTTTCTTAGTGCTGCGTTCATAAGTTTATGACGAATAGAGTATTTCGGCTTTTGAGAACATAACAGGTAACGTTTCTTCTTTTAAACTAAAAGCATGTTAATATTATAGTTCGTAAATTATAAGCAAATCAAGCTGAAATCAAGTTATTCCGCTTTGTAAAATCTGTCAATAAATTATATAGAAATTAGATAATTTATCATAAATCGATTGCGGATGTTTATGCAGAAAACGAAGCCTAAAAATATCTACCACATAACTGCAAACAAAATGTATACAAATTTATTCATTTATTCATTTTGCTCATAGTTACATATTTTTAGGCTTCGTGTTCTGCATAAAGATCTGAAGGACATATGTCCTAATCTAAAGTCTAATAGTCTTTAGTAACTGCCATTTTTCAGTCGTTCGTTGAACTCGCCAAAAGCGCATGCTCCAATGCGGTGAACGCTGCCTTGCTTGCAACCCCCAATGAACTTGGAAAACTCTACTTATATATATGTATACTACTCAGTTATATTTTTAATGAAGTTGGTTCATTACCTGCATAAGAGTTGTGATTCGTCGATAATTCGAAAAAATCCGACTTAATTTCACCTCATCAATGAACAGCTCAGACAAATATACGTACGTAATATGTGTATGCATGTATTTATGCAAGTAGAAAAATGTCATTGCTGAATAGCAGACGAATGCAATGTGATCGACAATTTCGAAATTAAAGCACGTACAAAGCTGGTATGTATGTTGTATTTGAAAAACCATAGTTGTTGTTGTTTGGCTGTACTGCCAAGGAAATTTCTCTTTTTGAGGCAAGCAAACAAAGCCATTATTTTTGAGATGTATGCATGCAAATAGAGTAGCATAAGCGTAAAAAATCAAATACCAAAGAAAAATACAAACATATCTGTGCCGTTCAATTAAAGTAGCCTAACTCGGGATAGGCCCTTTTACCTTAAAAAGTAACATTTTATTGCGTGCCCCAAATAATATTTAACGTTTAACTAGCCATAGGTGTAATTCAGGATGGCCTTTTAATAGAAGTTTAAAAAAATATAAAAAATTTTCTAGGGAAACTGACTATTTTTTAATTCAAAGTCAAACCTTCTAAAGTCACTTAAGCTACTTTAATTGAACGGCAGAGATATGTATGTATGCACTTAAGTAAATTTTTTCTTTTTATTTACTTACTATATTTTTTTTTTTATTAGTGGCAGCTGCCATTTATGCAAATGTTAGCCAATACTACGTGCTCGACACCAAAAAGGCCTCAGACGTTAGACAAGCAGGTGAATACGAATAAATACAAACATATTTATGTATGCACCCAGAGTATAGCACTTTAGTCATTGCCAATCAGGCAAACATTTTGATTTACATACGCATATACATACATATGTATGTAGTATGACCACGTTAGCAGTAAAAGGCATGATAGCGCACTTTTGTGGTGTTTGCGCGTCATTTTCCTTTATTTTTGGTTGTTTGCGTGTTTACAAAAAAAAAACAAAAAACAAAGAAGTAAATCAGTACATATGAACGCAACGAAAAAATCACAAGCGTGTTGAGTAAATGCAAAATGTCTGTTGTACGAATGTGTACAGGTTATGGCGGTAAACATTTGCTAAAATGCAATCCACGCATGCGCACGCAATTTGGTAAACAGCTATAGCTGTTAGTTATTTGTTTTTTGATTCGCCGTTTTTTGTTTGATTTGAAATTTATAGCACTTTTCAAGCCGATTTCTACATTTGAAACTAGATTTGCTGTAAAATTTGTTTTTACTTACTAACAGAATATTTTAATACATATAAATTTACGCAATAAACAGTTTTACTTCGTTGAATTTTATTTATTTTTTAATTTAGCCTTTAGCTTACCGCTAAGCTCCATCGAATTTGGCCATTCACTTCCACCACATTCATGTTAAGCACCAAACTTGTAATTATTTCAACATCAATTAATTATAGCCAAAATTAGGTATAAAGTGTCGTAATGACAGGTGTAACACTGTGTGAGTGTTTGTGTGCGTACGAGTTTTATGCTGCACTAAGTATGTCTATGCAAATATATGTAATTTACTTAATTTAACCCAGGAAAAAAA
>NW_023458567.1:4780417-4781520 GCF_013731165.1 Rhagoletis pomonella | reverse complement strand
GTCTATGCAAATATATGTAATTTACTTAATTTAACCCAGGAAAAAAAATTTTAACTGATGAATAATTTTTTATCATTTCATTTGCTACGAATGGAGTTTGCGAAGTTATTTTATATATTTTTTTTCAAAAAATGGGCTGGCTCGAAATTGGTTTTAGACCCATAGTTTCTTAGGCAAAGTTGCACAGTATGATCCGTAGATCATTTTCCGCCTATGCGATTTTCCGTTTTTCAGATCCCCTACAAATCGACCCGCTCTAATGTAAATAAATATTATTTTCTTCATTGTTTTGTTTATTTATTTTATTTTTTGTACTTTATTTTGTTTTTTTATTTAATTTTTTTTTTGTAAACATTTTGTCGCCAATTCAATTTATTGTTGTAGTAAATTCACACTATAGATTTGCAGCTATTAAATACATACATAGTTAAAAGATAACAAATCACGGCAAAGTGGCTGTCAATGACTGTGTAAAATACCATTGATTATTATTACGATACGAGTTCATTTTCCCATACAAAATTGTTGTGAGCGTTATTTTATGATAATAAAAAAAATTGTTGGGCATAGTACATGAGCCGTTTATTTTAAAGTGGAACAGGTGATTTTCTACTTCGTGGGCTTAAATGGTATTAACTTTTAACTGAGTGCATCTGTAAATCGTTCAACCGTGATAAACTAATGACACAACTTTTTACTTTTGGTAGATGAAGTTGAATGAATAAGAGACGTGTTTAGATACTGGTAAATGATCACTGAAGTCAAATGTCATGAAATGACTTAAGTCGCTTTCAAAATAAACGCCGCGCATAACAGTTATACGCACATTAACAGCACCATCATATTCTTTAGATTTTATTTTTAAATTGTATTACTTCAATGTCACATTGTCCTAAATCACTGCTTAAATGGCACTTCAAAATATGTGATTCTAAATTCTCAAAAGCACAAAGGCTATAAATATTTATGCCACTTAAAGTTATTAACATTTCAATGGCTTACATATTTAAGTCATATGTATTTATGTACAATATACAAACGTAATCATATTTTAATATACATACATACATATTTTGCCTTTTGCCCCTGATGAACTCATCCGC
>NW_023458567.1:4743141-4780317 GCF_013731165.1 Rhagoletis pomonella | reverse complement strand
ATACATACATACATATTTTGCCTTTTGCCCCTGATGAACTCATCCGCTTGAACATTAACATTTTTTGTAATTTGTTTACAAAACACTGGGATTATTTAAATTTAACACATTTTTGTCGCTTTTGACTTTCTATTGTATTTTGTTTATGTCATCGCCGCCTACACCTGAGCGTAAATGGCTTTATGATCGCTTCAAAATAGCCGGCTTTGGCCACTTGTGGCTGGGAATCGCATGAAATATCTTTTACAAATACGTTTTAAGTGGCACTTTGCGCAACTTGATAGCTTATTTTTCGCTAATATCCATGTATGTATATACAAATTTATTAATTTAGCTAATGCTTGCATAAACTAATTTTGCGCAGCAGAAGAAAGTATGCAATCAATTTTTAGCGAGTTGCCGGCAACGGCCATTTTGTGAGCCTCAGAGGTTATGTTTGCAATTGATACTAGAAAGCTTGAAGGAAAAACTTACCCGACAATTTTTGCTGCTTTTTGGGTAGAAAAATTCTTTTGAAGCTGTTAATAATGCAGTTAAAAACACAGGTACACGGAGCGTGCATTTTTGGCATCAGACTTTCGTGCACTTGCGGCTTGCAGGTCTTTACATACACACACACACATCACTTATATTTATACATGTTTTATTGCATACACTTACATGCTCTTTTTACTTCTTAGCACACTTGCATATTCTAACTATTACTTCACACTTTTATTATAAAATTTTCCTAAAATGCACACAATTCACTTCACTAAATTTTTGACTTCACACTTCGGTTTTACGCGCCACAAACAGGACATGGAAGCAGTAGTAAACAGCTGTTTGTCAAATTGCATTGTGAACGGATATGGCGCAGTGTTGCATTTCCGTTTAATAAAACGGAAACATTTGTGCATGACTTTAGATATTAATTTGCTTTAAAATTTTATATTAGACGCTATACAAGTTAACTTTATTTAATTTTGCACCTTTGCTTTGTTTGTCAAATTGCATCGTGAGCGAATATGACGCAGTGTTGCTTTTCCGCTTGGAATAGCAGTATAAATAGGTAAAATTAATAAAAAATAGGCATTAAAATTAAACTAAAAAATCAGTTTTTGAAACTTATCAATTTAATTTTTTTGTACTTCCGCCGCATCAAAATCAACATCACAGGCGCAAAAAGAAAAAAGTAAACGGAAGTATAAACAGGGATGCAGTAAGGTGCTCGTCATGTTAATTGTGAATGGTCAGTAGGCAATCTTGCTCTTCCGCTCAGCAATAATTGTTACTTTGCATGGGTGTGAATATATTTTTCCGGAAGACTTTTGCTCTTCTCAGCTTAATTGTTTTCAATTTTATGGCGAAAAATAGTTAAATTTTTTCGTTCACTTCCAGCTTATTTTTCAAATTGCGTAAGGTGGTGTTACTGGCGAATTTAGGGTTTCGCCGCAGCCCTTCTGAATGTCAAAAATATGTGTTTGTTGTAAACAAGGCGAATTCGTATTACAACAAACACATCATCTTGACATTCAGAAGGACCGCGGCGAAAATCTAAATTCCCTAGTAACACCACCTTGTATAAATTCGCCGTGATACGAACGGCTGTGGAAGTGATGGTGGCGAAACAGCTGTTTCTCACATTCTATTGTACATAGTACATCCGTAGTGTCCCGCTTCCGTGCAGCAAAAATTGTTGCACATTAGTAATTGCTGCATTTTAACAAAATAAACAATATTTTACCGTGTGTGTGTGTGTTTGTATATATTTAATTACATTTAATACTCTATTGCAATATTCCTAAGCAACCTGCTTGCTGTAGACACAGAATATTCCCACATATATAATCATAAATTGCGTTATAATTGCATGCAGTGGTTCTTGATAATACTTGCAAACAATTTTACATAAAGTAAAAAACTGGTTGCAGCAAAAAATATGAATCAAAAACCGGATTAATTACAAATTAGTGAAAGGAATTTGGCAAGTGGCCAGTGGTAGCAGTGGCGGCGCATTTTGGGGCCAAATTAGCGTTTGCATGCAAGCAAAGTAAAAACACATAAACAACTGATAGCAGCAGCTAACTAGTAAGTTAAACATTTTGGCGAAAAAATGCAAAGCAAATACATACATATTGCAACCACCGCCCCATTCGCACAGGCCAACCAACACGCAAGGCGTTAAACTTGGTCATAAAACCCAACCGCTGGTGGCTGGTGGCCGCTGACTGACGAAAAACGCTGGCGTTTATGGTTATGATTGCTAGTGTATGTTGAACGCCGCAGCGGATTGAGCAACGCTCACTCACTCACTTGCCTAGTGGACGGAATGACTTAATGAGCAGCACAACGTGCAGTGACCATCGGATAAAACAAATGGAAAAAAGTGTGAAGCAAATAAACGCAAATGAAGCGTTGCGGTCTAATTTGCAAGAGTGTAAAAGTGAAATTTCAAAGACTTTTTTGTGGCTGCAATGCCGCACGCTTCGGTGACTAATTTGCGAAATATTATTATACTCCGTTTTAACTGCTTTTTATACAAACATATGCATGCACAGTTGATTTATTTGTTGTTTTTGCGTGGCATTTGGTTAACGCTTTTCATGCTCAAGTGTAACATGCCATATACCATAAATTTGTGTTGCAACACATTATGGCGAGAAAAATAGTTTCCAACAGGCGGCATGCAAGGGAAGAAAGAAAATCGCCTTTGGTAAGCTTGAAAAATATTTTTGCATTTTATGGATATTTAAATACATACATACATAAGTATATTTTTTTTTAAATTTGATTGTTAATTGAGCGCTAATTGCTTTTCGACTGTAGATGACTTTTAGCTGTTGGTTTACAGGTAAATTGGAAAACCTAGCTTGCGTGTGTGTGTGTGGGCAACTGCTTAGTCCATTGCCAGTTGCATTGCGGTGTTAAGCTTCCTGATTACGTAAATTGTTTCTTTGTTTTTTGCTCCATCGCTTTTATGATTTTTTTGTAGTATTTACTTTAATTCCCGCTTTGGTGACACTTACCCAAACATTGCTGCTTATATGTAGTTATGTATGTACGTATGTAAACACCGCTTGACAATCCAATCTTGATTTGAGTTGCCAGCGTTGCATGGCCGCCATCGACGCTAACGCTAACAAGCCATTATAAAAAATCAGCCAATTATTTTCGCAAACGCAACAGCGCATCCAGTTTTGGTTGTTTACAATTGTGCGCCTGCGCAGCGAGTATTTGACTGAGTTTGACTGCGTTTGCTTCGAAACTGCTGCGCTGCAGTTGTTGCGTTGCTAGCGGAAATGCGCGCGCCTAGTGACCGTTATGGCTGTTTTTGCTTGCTGCATATGCACATTTGTATTTATGTACAAAATAATTATGGCGTGAAGACTTTAAAAAGCAACCCGCTCAGCCGTAGCGGTGGTTTGTGATGCGTTTTTTGCCGCCGGCTGTTTTTCTATTTCTGTTCCTCTGAGTTATGTATACGCCACGTAGTGCGTAGTGTGTTGGTTGAAGGAAAAAGGCTGGATTAGTTGCATAAATTCTTAAGAGGGAAATATAAAAACAAAAATTGTGAAACAAAAATAAAAGCACCGTTGCAATGCGGCTAATAAAAAAATTAAAAGCATAAATAATTTTTCTTGTTTTTAATTTTAGTGTTAATATTTTCAAAACTTACCATAAAGTACTCATGAAGGCAAAAGTTTTTGGTTTACAAAATTTTCAAAACTGTTAAATTTACTACTAATTAATATTGTCTTCTATTAAATACATATGTATGCACCTACGTATGTATGTACATACGTATGTATGTATATATGTGTATGTGTACATTACGGTGCTTCATAAAATAGTTGCTAGTTTTCCACCCGAAATATTAAATTTACATACATATATTGTAAGATATTTCAAAAAAAAATATTAAGATTTACGCGAGCAATACCGCGTTCCGCTGAAAAAATTTGACAAATAACACTTATTTGAAAATTTTACAATTTTTTAGGGAAGGTTCCAATTTTAAGACATTTTTTTGGCAAAATACCTAAGGTTCCCAGCATGATTTCTGAATAATAAAAAATTTGTGGTTTAACAAATTATAAAAAATTAATATTTTTAAATTTATTGTTTAGCAATATCTAGCAAATTTGCAACATTTCCTAAAATTTTGTCTAAATAAAAATAAATTTTTCTCGTAGGACTAACAGTTGTCGAGATAAAAATTCGCATAAAAGGCGTTTCTTACATTGCGCACATATTGCAAAATAAAAAAGAATTTGCAAAATGTTTCTGATTTTTTTTCTAAATTTCAACTATTTCTCTTTATATCAGAAAAAAATATGCGCATATTTAAATTAGTATTTATTAAAAAAAAAAAACTTGTATGCTTCTAAAAAAACGAGGTCAAATTTGCGCCACTAACTCACGCATGCGCACAGATTATTACGTTCAGATCAACGTAATCCCCAATGACCCCATTACACATTAATTCCATAAAACGCTTACAAACGGGATGTGCTCACAATGGTTAACGCTGTATTGCTAATTTAATTCACACATTCAGAGCGCGTCGCTGCAGCGCAGGCGCATGCGCAGCTTTCAAATCTAACTAGAAGTAGTATTTTTCCTTATAAATAATCCACATCCGCATTTTGTCTAAGATGAGTTCGTTGTACCGCCGCAGCGGTGGCAGTGCAACGCTTTGCAATCAGTGTCATGCATCAACGTTAAAATGTTGCTGGCCCCAACTACGACACGCCGACGCGAGTACTTTTCAAGTGCAAATGTTGTGTACGTGCCTCCTAGACATTGCTTGTCATATCATTGCTTTCAGTCCAAGTCGCGTACTTTCTACTCACTTTTGTTGTTGTTGTGGCTGTAGATTTCTTACTTACATCTGCCATTTTGCGGTATTTACGCACTCAGCTGTAAAATGGGCAATGCAATACAAAATTGCAGTCGATTGAAATTTACGCACGTACCTACTCCAAGAAAAAGAGAACACTAGCTTTAAAGTGGCTGTATGATTGTGTGTGAGTGAATAATACTTCTTAATATGTAAGACATGACTTTATAAGCGCATAGACCGTTGGTACTGGGTTACGTAGTGGTACCTCCAATGTATGTAAATGGCATAGAAATGTGTGACATTTAGAGCGTCCAAATGGCCTACATTTGGTTGATGTAAAGAATACAAGGTGAATGAGTGAATGCCATTGTCGGATGAGTGTTTTCTTAATGTACATATATATATACATATACATATGTATGTAATATTATTTAAAATTGTTAAGAAATTTTAACATACAAAGTACATATGTATGTAAGTAGCGTACTGGAGGTAGGTTATGTATTAACGTCGACATACATATGTAGTACTTTTTGAAATTATATATGGCCCTGTAACCTCTGAATATACCCTAAACCAATAATGATTTATCATCTAATGTGATATATGTAAACATCCTATTATTATTATTACAATGAATAATTAATGTTGATATGGCAACTACCTTACTTTATACTATTCTACTTAGCCTATTTACTGATTCTCTAAATTACCCCACGTGTTACCTTTTGTTCATTAAAACCTTAAAATACAAAAGGTGTTTTATTTCGAGTTTCATTTCAATTTAATGAACAAAATTATATTGAAGAAGTATGGATAAATACTTGCGTCCCGAAAGTTTCGACATCGAACCATCGGATAACTCCGCTACTCGTGCTTGGGAGCATTGGCGGAAAAGATTCGAAAGTTTCATCGCTGCTCAGGAGCCAGCCGAAATGGACGGGGTAACTCAAGCATCTTGGGACGAGGCAAAGCATCGACTCCTGATAAACCACGTCTCCCCGAACGTATACGTTTACTTCAGTGAAGCACGAAGCTTCAGGGAAGCAATTGATTTGATGGACAAGCTCTACGTTAAGCCAAAAAACGTGCTATTTGCAAGACATGCACTCGCTACGAGAAGGCAACGCTCTGACGAGAATATTGAAACTTACCTGCATGCATTAAAGCAATTGTCGAAAGACTGCGAGTTCGCAGCCGTTGATGCTGATACAAATAGAAGCGACTGCGTACGAGACGCGTTTATATCAGGAATTTCCTCAAGCTCAACAAGGCAAAGACTCCTTGAAAACTTAACGCTGACCCTCGATCAAGCTTACAACCAAGCTCTATCTCTGGAAACCGCTGAAGTCAACTCCTTAAGTTTCAACTCCATAGCCGTGAACGCAGTCACAGACGAACAAACTACGGACCACCACCAACCTCAACAAAACGTACTCAACGGGGATCATGTCGCTGCGGCTCACTTCAATCGACGAAAATGTTTTTTTTGTGGTGGTCAACTACACCTTCGCAAAAATTGTCCGGCTCGTGAAGAAACATGTCAACTGTGTAACAAAAAGGGACACCTCGCCACTGTTTGTAAAAGCGCCAAGTCTCTCGTCCCTCAGGTCGCAAGCAGGCGAAATTCAACAGCGTGTATCACAGCTGCTTCGCCTCACTCTTTACACAAAGCAACCGTTCCGGGCATTATACGCGGGTTTAGAGCTGAAGCCCTTTTAGACACCGGTAGCTCGGTAAGTTTTATTAACGAAAAATTCGCCAATAAGTGCGGATTCAAAAAAGACTTCTGCAACGCCACATTCTCCATGGCCTCGTTGAGTCACACTTCTAAAGTCGAAGGCCAAACTTCACAGTCCATTACCTTGGGAGATCATAAGTACGATAATGTGAATCTTCTTATAGTCAAAAATCTTTGCTCCGATTTAATTATCGGTCACGATGTACTTCAAGAGCATTCATCATTAGAATTTTCATTTGGCGGTCCTAAAAACACTCTGCATGTGTGTAACGTAGCAGAGGCATCGGTACCGCCTGTGTCACTTTTCCCCATTATCTCTCCGGATTGCAAACCTGTCGCTATTAAATCACGTAGATATAACGACGAGGATAGCAAGTTTATCAAGGCTGAAATCGAGAAATTATTAACGGAAGGTGTAATAGAGGAGAGCAAATCTCCTTGGAGAGCACAGGTCCTTATAACTAGAAGCGAAACTCACAAAAAGCGACTAGTTATTGACTATTCCCAAACAATCAATCGCTATACTCAGCTGGACGCTTACCCTCTTCCACGCATAGAGGACTTAGTATCAAAAGTCGCTAAAAATAAGTTCTTTAGTCTAATAGATTTAAAAAGCGCCTATCATCAAGTACCCATCTTACCTGAAGAAAAGAAATTTACGGCGTTTGAAGCACTTGGAAATTTATACCAATTTCGACGTATCCCCTTTGGTGTCTCTAATGGGGTGTCATGTTTTCAGCGGACTATCGATTGGATTATACGGAGAGAAAAGCTGCAGGACACATACGCTTATCTCGACGATATTACCATCTGCGGGCAAACTAGAGAAAATCACGCTCAGAACCTAGACCGATTCATGAACGCCGCTAAGAAATACGGTCTTACTCTCAGCCGTGATAAATGCAAATTTACACATGACGCCATCAATCTCCTTGGCTACAACATATCAAACCACATCATAAAACCCGACGGCGATCGGCTTAGGCCTCTTTTAGCATTGCCAGCGCCACGCGACTTGCCTTCTTTAAGAAGGTCCCTGGGAATGTTTGCTCACTATTCTAAGTGGATACCTAACTTCTCCGAAAGAGTTCACTCACTCGCTAAAGCGACCGCTTTTCCGCTCACCAGTGACCAACTCAAATGTTTCGAAGGTCTTAAAAGCGACATCGCGAGGTCCTCAATCCATGCTATCGAAGACCAAATTCCTTTTACTGTCGAAACGGACGCCTCAGAGCATTCTATCGCAGCCGTGCTTACACAGGACTCCAGACCTGTAGCATTCTTTTCTAGAACATTGAATTCTAGCGAACAAAATCACTCGGCAATAGAAAAAGAAGCCTACGCTATCGTCGAATCCTTGAAGAAATGGAGGCATTTTCTTATTGGAAAACGATTTAATCTAGTAACCGACCAGCGATCAGTATCCTTCATGTACGACAAAAAGCATGCAAGCAAAATCAAAAATGAGAAGATCCAAAGATGGCGTTTGGAGCTTGCACCCTTCAAATATGATATTATCTATCGTCCAGGAAAGGACAATCATGCCGCGGACGCTCTCTCTCGCGTTTGCGCTACTATGGAATCGCGTAAAACGAAACTTTTTTCGCATCATGAAGCGCTCTGCCATCCGGGAGTGACTAGAATGTTCCACTGGGTACGGTCAGCTAACCTACCGTTTTCGATTGAGGAAGTTAGGAATATGACAAATTCATGCCGTTCCTGCTCCGAAGTTAAACCTAGATTCTTCCATAGTCATAAGCATCAAAAACAGTTGATAAAAGCAACATCACCGTTCGAACGCTTGAGCCTCGACTTCAAAGGGCCAGTCCCAACTAATAACAAAAATAAATTCATTCTCACTATTATTGATGAATTTTCACGATTTCCGTTCGCTTTCCCGTGCCCGGACGTCAGTGCCAAAACGGTTATTAAAAATCTCAACGAGCTATTTACTACTTTCGGCATGCCTTCATATGTTCATTCGGATCGAGGCGCTTCTTTCCTTTCAACAGAAGTACAAAACTTTCTTCACTCTCAGGGTATCGCTACCAGCCGTACTGCCGCCTACAATCCACAAGGAAACGGACAAGTGGAGAAGCTTAACTCCACTCTCTGGAAAACTATTATTCTAGCGTTAAAAACAGAAAATCTGGAAATTGAAAACTGGCAGCTAGTGCTACCTCAAGCCCTACATGCCATTCGATCTTTGTTATGTACCGCCACGAACTGCACACCTCACGAGCGAATGTTTGTACACCAACGGAGGTCTAACAATGGCGCTTCGATACCAGCTTGGCTTACGAATTCGAGACATGTTTTAATGAAAAAGTTCAACCGAGCCAACAAATATCAGCCTATAGTGGAAGAAGTAGAAGTCTTACACTGCAATCCTGATTTTTCATATGTTAAATTGCCGGGTGGACGTGAAACTACGGTCTCTAACCGACATCTAGCACCCATAGAAGAGGGAGGAGAAGATATCTGTCTAGACCTAAATCCGGATACGGCGCCACTTAGCCTTCCTAAGCCGGTCACTGAAGAAGTAACAAACCTCTCTACGGATAAGGTACCAAATCAACCGCCGTCTGCGATGAAGCAACCGGATAGCCACAGATCGATCTCACAGAACCCGGCATTAACAGAATCAGTACACGATGTTCCGGAACAACCGATAGCCCGGAGATCCAGCCGCCAGCGCCGGCCGCCACAATATCTTGAGCATTATTTGCACGAGTAAAAAAAAAAAAAAAAGAACAGTGAGGGTGAATGATATATGTAAACATCCTATTATTATTATTACAATTAATAATTAATGTTGATATGGCAACTACCTTACTTTATACTATTCTACTTAGCCTATTTACTGATTCTCTAAATTACCGCACGTGTTACATTTTGTTCATTAAAACCTTAAAATACAAAAGGTGTTTTATTTCGAGTTTCATTTCATAATGGATATCGCTTTTTGATATTATTGGCTCTAGAAAGGCATCTAAAATCGCTCTCTCCCTTAGAGGCCCAATAGACGACACAATTAATTGCACCAATTTAACTGCGTTCAGTTCAGTTGTGCTAAGTATAAAGTAGTTTGACCCATATTCAACGGTTTCTCGCTAAAAGGCATAGATCTTTGAACGAAGGGTGCTATAGATAAATTTCTCGTCGACATTAATTTGGATGTAGAAATTGGCAACCAAGCTAACCTCATAGAAGATTTTTCAAAACGGCGAAAAAATATGTCGTCGAAGGAGATCTTCTGAAACTCTCTTTAACCTATGGCCAACCTATTCCGCATTAAAGCTGGGCAAAAGATGATCTACATACCATGTGGTAATTAGACAGGCGTGTCGTGCAAAGGTCTTGTCATGCTAGGCCAAGGAAGCTTTGCTATTCTGAAACTAGACGCTGTATATCATTCAACCCTAAACGGAAAATTTTCGTCGATTCGCCGAATGCTCTTTCTGTTTTTCTCTACATTGGATTAAAGAGAAAATTGTTAAATTGCTGGTTCTCATTATTAAAAATAGTATTGCCAACTTGTATGCTACAATTAAAAAATCGAAAATAAAAAAGACACGATCCTTAAAATGTGTTAAATAGTGTTAACCTTTAAGTGTTAAGGTCAGGTTGTTGGAAGACAAAGGCTGTAAATGCCACTATTTATTGATATTAATATTTATTTATGTAATTATCATGTACAGCTTAATTTAGCCTAGCTTAAACTTATATATCTATACATATTTTTGTATTTTAAGATATCTCATTTAAAGCCTAGCCTAGGTGTAAAGTACAAGCTATTTATATGGAGCACCCACTGTCGTGAAAAACAATGTGGCAGACTTCCAAATCAAATCAATATGACTCTACGCTTGGGGTAATCAAGGAAATTTCACTGGGACACTGAATCCGGAGGCCAAATAAATGTACTCAGAATTGGAAGCGAGTGTCTTACATAAAGGCGCTACGGTCCTTAAACACTTAAAATTTGGCAGGAAAATACGAAAACGTGGCAACGTGCTCATCCTGAAGGTGCTTTTAACTGCTACGCTTCAACAGCCGACAGCTGCTATCAAAATTGTAGCATAAGCAACTCTATGTAGAAAAATCATTCAGTAGACGAAAGAAGACTGACCATGTATTTAGTCCTGGAAGCGTATTTCGACCTTCAAATGTTAGCTTATATCTTTATTTTTACATTCAATCCGCAACCGTAAACCTATCAATTTCAATTCTTCGATCTCCGTCTGAGTTTTGGTCTACACAAAACGCATTTACTCAAACAATGTTTCCTAATTTTAATAAAATGCGCAGTTTTGCAATCATTTGTTGCCTTTATTAAAGCAATGCCATTCTCCACTGTATTTTAATATGCGACAAGCCACCTGCTCTCTGCCATTCTTAGCTATAAAAACCTTGATAAACACTAGTCAAAAATTCGAAATACATATGTACATATATCTGTCTATCTATGCGTATGTGGAATTGCCTTAAAGATAAAATTGCGCAATAATGGTTTTCATAAATTTATTTATTTTTTTTGATTTTGCGAGTGTAACGAATTTTTAAAATGTTCTTTGTCAAGTAGTAGCAGCTTGTATCCGAATTAAGTAGTAGCAGCTCAATTAAATTGGTTAATTTCATTTCGTTGCTGTTGATTTAATTAATACCAAATTCGCTCACCGCAAAGAAAAATCCGAAAAATAAAACAAGTCAATTATGAAATTATTTTGCAATATATCACTCGAATAGCTTGGTTGCCAATTACAAATGCGGTTTTGTTGCTGGCATTGCTCGAATTGTGGTTGAATTCTTTTTTTTACTTTTTTTTTTTACAATTTTTTTACTATTTTTAGCTACAATTTCTGCGCTTTTTATTAGGCTGGTGTGAACTTTTGTTTTGATCCCCTTTAATTCTTTTGGTATAGCAAGGGACCTTGTACTATGACAAACAAGCTGTAATAAGCGTCGAGCTTAATTGAAAGTAGTTATTCGGTGTCAATGGATAATCAATTGTTTATGACTGGTCGGCATAAAAGCCAAAAAGCGACTGCATTTCTAGATCCACATACATGTATCTTCAGTTTTTCTTCTTCACTCATCGCCTTTGTTGTTTACCTCCAGAGTCAGTTTATCATTCTGCATAAGTAATTACTAGGTATTTCATAAATTTGTTTCCATCAGTGTAAACTATTTTGCCCTCTTTGTGACACTTGTTGCTGCAATTATTTTTTATTATCTTGTTTTGCTTATTAAAATCTTCGCTGGCAATTTCATGTTTTTTTTTTTTAATTTGTAATTAGCAATCATTTTTTTCTCATAGCTTAACCAGTAATCAGCGTAGTTTTACGTTAGCCATTAAGCGCTTAGCATTTTATGTTTTCATTTTGTCTCGGTGTTACGAGTACTTAATTAATGGTGTTTGAGCCAATCCGTATTTATACTGCTTGTGAGCTAGGTTGAATTTAGTTAGTTTTATATTTTATTTGTGCAATTTTGAATTTCAAGCAGGAGTAAATTTTTTAGTTTTTTAGATTTTTATTTTTTGAAAAATTTTATTTAAAATTTCGTGCAGCTCTACAATTTTTGTGTTTTTCAGTTCTTGTAATTTTATTTTATTTTTGTAAATTTTAGTTTTCTAACCTTTTTGTTTCGTAATTTTTTATTTAATAAAATTTAAATTTTTTTGTATATTAATGTTTTTATTTATTGAATTTTGTAAATTTTAGCAATTGTAATCATTAACTTCTATATTTTATTTTTTTTTATGTGCGATTTTATCTTGTTACTTTGTATATTAATTTTTTTTTTTAATTCCATATAGTCCTTAATTTTAAAAAATTTTTATTCTTGCTGAAATCCTTTACACTTTCGTAAGTTCCAGATTTTTGAAATTTTTAATGTTCATTTCGGGATTCTTGTGTTTCGTTTTTTATTTAATTTAAATTTTATGGGATTACAATTTCTTGCGATTTAAAATCTTGTAAATTTTGTAATCTTTACTTTCTATATTTTTTATTTAATTTTTGTATTTAATTTTTTATTTATTGGCTACAAAGGCCATAAAGTCAATATATTTTAAACCTTGTAACTATGTTTATATCTTGCAATTTCAGTTTTGAATTTGTTGGTAAATATTTAGTTTTCCGATTTTTATGTTTGTATATGTTTCGATATTTTTGAAACATCGAAAATATCGGTTAAAAATTTGGTGTTTGCCATCAATGTTTCAAGGATGTTTTAAACGTCGTCTTTAGTGTGTCTCAGACTGGCTTTGGATTCAACTTACTCATAATGCTCCTAAAATTTTTTGACTTTTCATAAATTTTATTACTCATTCGTAGGAGGAGCATTCAGAAATTCCGAGTTTATATCGATGTTTTTCTGGCGATGTATTTTAGCATCGATGTTAATTTGCATCCCTACTTTTAATGATTATTTTCGTTAAATTTTTTTAATTTGTAGTTTTATATTTTTCTCTTATAATTTTTGGCTTTTGTATATACGTTCCGATTTAACTTTTTCGTCATATCGAACTGTTTTAAATTTTTAGTTTTGATATTTTTAATTTTTATGCTTTTTAAATTTTTGCAAATTTTTACCTTTTGCTTCATTGTCTTCCGCTTAATTTTAATTTCTTAATTTTTCATAACATCTCGTAATATCGTATTACATACCCTGCCACTTTAATTTTTTATTTGTTTTAATTTTTTAATAGTTTTCAGATTTTTAGATCATTATATTTATTTTTATTTTAATGGTAAAGGCTTTTGATAAGTATTTTCTTTAAATACCCTGCAACTATTATTTTTGGTATGTTTTTTTCGAATTTTTCAATAGCATTCAGTTGTTATATGCATTAGTATAATTTTTGGTTTAATTTAAATGGGTAATAATTTTGATAATTATTTCTTTTTAATTGTTTTGAATTTGTGGTTTTTATATTTTATATGCTCTCATAACTTCGATTCTCTTATAATTTTTGGTTATTGTACTTATCAATTTAATTTTTTCGTCATATCGAACTGTTTTAAATTTTAATGTTTGTTCTTTTAAATTTTTATGCTTTTTAAATTTTTGTAATATTTTTCTTTTTGCAATTTAAAATTTTTGATGGCTATATTTATTAAGTTACTAGCCTTAAATTTTTATAATTTCGTTTTTTTATTTCAATTTTTTTTTAATTTTTTTGGATAATTTTTTATTTTTAAACGTTTATTTTTTTTTTTAATTTTTATTTTTTTTATGTCTAAAAATGTTGACGACTACACTTTTTACATCTTGCTCGCAAAATAAAACTTTAATACATTTTGAGTTGTTTGTATTTATTAATATATTTTTGTAATTTTTTATTTTTTATTAGCTTTAAATTTTTAATTAAGATTTTTATTTTATTTATGTGTATGCATATACATACCTATTTTATTTTTAATAATTTTAAGTTTTGTTTACTTTAACCTTTTTGAAATTATACAATTTTTTATTTTAAGGTTTTGATAAATGTTTAGCTGGATTTAAATTTACAAATAAAAAGCTCAAGTCAAAGAGGATTTTTTAAAACTATAATTTTTTGCATCTTTTTAATGCTTTTTTAGTTTTGATTTTTATGTAATTTCCTTCTTTTTAAGTTCCAAAATATTACGGTTTCTTATGTATATCGTTAGTTTTTGTTGTACAATGTACACTTCAATTTAAAAATTAGTCAACGCCTGTTACGGCATTTTCAACTTATTGTGAGCCACTTGACCAACTTTTGTATTAGCCAAAAATAATTTAAAAAAATATATAATCAGTTAAATTGTTTATTTAAGAGCTAAAGCATTCTTTCTATATACATACAAACATACATATTGTACATATGTACATAGTACAAATTATTTCTCATTCATTAATTTTTCCATAAAAATCTGCTGGTTGGCTTCAAGTGTCCGCACCACTACCAGCAGCTGGTGCCACCAGATTTATTACTCAAGTACTGATCATTCACTTGTCGCTTTTGTCCGGCGCTTTTTTTTATTGCTTCCACTTATCTTGCTTGTCATTTATCTCCGATCGACATTTGCTCTACAACAACAACATTAAACAAGTTGTTGGCAGCTGCTGGCGCGGGTTAAGTTCAATGCGATCAACTATGTACATATGTATGTATGTTGGTATGTAGTAAACAAACGTCTGAAACTTAATTCACCTGTCATAAAAAGCGATTTCGAAAATGGCTTAATTGGATTTTTCTTAAATTTTTATTAGTGGCTGCATACCTTTATCCACACACATGCACCACAAATATTCTGCTTATTAGATATGTATCTTTTTACAAGCTTTTATTTGATTTTTTTTTTAGCTTAACGCCCGCTTTTTAAGCCTTTCACTTTTGCTTTTTTTAATTCTTTTGTTTCTTTTTTCTAACTAAATATTTTTATTTCTACTCCAGCACGCAAGGCGATCTGGACGTGTGATAGTTTATTCCACATTCTATGGCATTTAATGCCGGTGCGGTAGCAGCAATTGGCTTTGCGTGTAGCAAATTGGAAAACAAATTATAAACCATTCCGCACACACATAATTTTTTTCTTTAATAAATTTGCTATTTCGTGCGTGTTCTGGTTTAAACTGGAAATAAAAATTAGTTTGTATTTAATTTATAAATCATTTTTAATTTGTATGTAGCTTTCCATTTTCACTACAAATATTAATTTAACAGACATGTATAGCTTCTAAAGCTGAAGAAGAAACCAATCAAAATTTAAACTACCTCTTCCTTCACTAAATAGAATCCGTTTACCCTCTGTGCCATGTGAACTTTATTCTTGTGCCAGAGAACGCTTGCATCAGATGACTTTCCAGTCAATGCGTTAAACATGCAGCGCTAATCAGCTTTTTGTTGCTGCTCAAAATCTCCTGATAACTGAAGACAAACCATCTTCCAAGTTATCTAATGACGGTGACACAAAGAACCTAATTTTAATGGGAAAAGAAACTCTCGCAGCAGGTTGGGGAGGAAGTCACGAAACGAAAGATTCTGCGGCCTCTTATCTGAAGGAACTTGTCTGTAAAATACAACAAGTGAATCCAAGAGGTGTAGCTCGTCGAAGAGTCTTTTCCGCAGCCTGCATTTTTGTCTTCAAAGATCTTGCTTGAATAAGATTGGTACTCCACAAAAGTATCCTCATAGGGATAATTTACTTTAGTGGCAGATATCAAGGAATGTTCTAAAAAGAGGCAGTCGCATCAGTCCAACGCTTACTTGATGGTAATAGGCTTGTTGGAACGGCTGTGACTAAGGTTTTACTAAGTTTACACGTAGATACAGGGCCTAGTAAAGAGATTGGCTCATATTACAGCCTTCCAACTAGTGCCGTATAATCTGGTGGCGTAGCCGGAATGAGACCTCTTAATCCTCCCTCCTAGGTAGTCACCATAGAAATAATTTGGCGAAGTTTTTCTTTTGTTTTTGGCCAAACCGTCAAAAGAGAAAAATTCATTGAGTCGCGCAAAAGCATGGGAGCGACCAAGCTTAGCGATCCTCAGACTTGTTTGGATTATATCATGGTTTAGTTCGGGTTTTCGTTGTTGTAACAGTACTTATGTCTCAATCCAACAAGCGTCCAGAGCTGTGCTGTAGAGCCGACCATCTTGAGTTCAGTAAAAAGACACTGAGCTGCCTCCCAGAGGGCTGATGTCCGTTCAGGAGAGCCCCTCAAGGCTCGCAAAAGCAAAGAGCTTCAGAGAAAATATTTACTTGGTCCCACTTTAAATCCAAACGGCTGTGACAGTGAGGATCCCTGTGGAATTCAATTGGTATATGCCCTTTTAAAACACCACTCAGAAATTGACAGCTGCGGTTTTGTGAGATTTACAACGCCTGTGATCCACTCTTTGTTCAAGAGTAGTTCAAACTTCTTTGACGTTGAGACCCACTTGAGGAAACTCTTTCTAGCCAATTCATCATTCGGTAATTATCAGACCAACACGAAAGATCAGCGATTCCCCTACCGACTTTGAGCTCACCGCGTGGAAGCCCGAGGTCCTGATAACCGCTTGGCCAGATGCAAATGTTTAAATACCACCGTTCTTGTAAAATACTCCTTCGCCCCAAGTAACTTCGTGGCATCCGTGATATGTTCCACTGAGCTCCGTTTCGTTCTCTCACACTCTGTAATATTTTCGACGCTCCAGCTCTGAAAGTATGCAACTCAGAACCCGCTGCTGATAACATAGGAATAGGGAGGCCCCTACTGCGATGGAAAGACCAGGTGGAGAAGACCTTAGATTTACTTGGCATTTCCAATTGGCGTCAGTTGGCACAGAAGAGGAGCGCCTGGCGTGCTTTTTTTGGACTCAGCGTCAAATAAGAAGAAGAAGGAGTTGAGGGTGCACTTTTTTGACCTCGGTTGATGCCCACAACAGAGAGATATTATTCTGTTATTAAATAAGATTATGCAATAAATACATTTTTTTTAGTAAAAGCGGAGTGTTACAAAAATTATAAAAAGTGCGGGTAGGCAATCCGACTAGTTAAAAAACAAAAAAAAAAAAATGTGCGCTTTAATTAAAAAAGTATTACAAGTGCGTAGGAAAAAAAAAAAACAGCAAAAAACCAACAACACCTCACTTCAAAAAAAAACAAAAAATAAAATATTATGGCCCGACCCACTTGAAGGTCTTAAACCGCCTACAACCCAGCCATTGCATGCAGCTACAGTTAGTTGGAGTTGGTTGATGCCAAAGCTGCATCATTCGCTGCAATGCTCCACTTGTGGCCAGCGACGTGTGACATGCTTTTTCCATGCGGACGGTCAGTGAGCGTGCGAAGGTGGACAGAGAAGAGAGGCGGTGCTGTAGAAGGCAGCAGCGCATAGGGTCCAGCGAATTTGCATCAAATAACAAGCAATATTGCTTCTTCAACTTTTATTCCATTTCGCTCCAGCTTTTTTCACGTGTTTTATGATTTATTGCAACTACAAAGCGGCTGAATTAATTGCCCCGCACCTTTTCCTTTTACCTTTCCAAAGAGGGCGAGTGTGTGTGTGTGTGTGCGAGTGGTTGTTTGATAAGCCTTTCACTCTGTGCTGCGGTTTGCGTAGTGCTGCTGCAGCAATTCAAGAGCCTCACTTTTACAACAACAAACGTTTCACTTGCAATACCGCAAGTACCTACAATGTAAGCAAGGCAAACAAAAACAAATACAAAGATTTAATTGCAAATCTTTTTTTTTATTTGTGCTTCGCTGGCCCGTAGTGGTGGTGATTAAAAACACTTGAATACTTCGCAATTATTATTCCTCTCCATCCAGCTTATCTAATCGCATAATTCTAGTACATTTTACGTTGCAGCCGGCCGCCGTCCTAGCCCACTCGCTTCTGCATTGAGTATGTAAAACACGTCTGTTAGCTGCATTAAATGGGTCTGTTGTTCCCCGGCAAGGTGGTCACTTGGTTTGGGCCGCGTCCGTCTGCCGCTTACCGGTTGGAATTTTAATGAGTTTTGCCTTAATTGTAGGAACATAAATTTTTAATAGATACTCATTCAGTGTGGCTGGTAAAGAGTAGCAAACGCTAGCTAAATGCAGGAAATGCAGAGGCGGAAGTAGCAAGTTTTTGGTTACATTGCAAACCTGTTCAAAACCATCGCAAATTGTGGAATAAGGATGGGGAGGAGGAGATGGAAATGTAATTGAATTGACCTAAATTATTTTCAGGCTTCCGGGAATGGGATGGGATAGGAGCAAAAAGACTTGCAAGTAAATTGCTACGGAATGATACTCCGTTGGATTTCAAGGCTGACATTATTATTGCTGTTAACAATAATAATAATAATAATATTTTTAGGTTTACACTTTTGCTAATTATTTGGCCGGGCTTCTCCTCCAATTTGTGGCGTGCGTTTTAATGTTGTTACTCAAATGGGTGGATCTACAGTTTGACGCCGCTCCGAACTGCAAATGGATTTTATGAGAAGTTTTTTCATGGCAGAAATACACTCGGAGGGTTTCCATTGCCCGCCGAGGATTAGAAAAAACTTTTTCTAATTTACGAACATAGATGTTGCTCGAACGAGGGATCGAACCCAGGTCCAGCAGAGTGGCAGTACGTATCTCTAACCACTAAGCCTAAATAAGCAAAGTGCTGTACTTTTTCGAAATTATAACTGTCTGAGTCAATATTTGGTACTCGTCTAAAACACTGGAAACGTGCCTTTCGATTTGGTTTCTAGTTTCCCAAACTCGGGCCAAACATGTAGTCTGACGAATCCTTGCGTACTGGAACCAACTATTAGCTTCAGACCGTTATCGATCGTTCCGTCTTGGCGCCATTTATTTTCCGATGCTGGCTTCAAAGACCCCTTTCATACTTGACCGGGAATTGAAATCGCTCTATCGTGTTGGGGAAGCGCTCATAGATGCGCTCTGAGTGTTCATAAAAGTGGGATATTTGCTCACCATCTCGTTCACTTTCATGGGGTTATATCGCTTTGAGGGGGATTAGGTAATGCAACTTGTTAACCGGGCTGAAACTTGTTGTCGAGGGTGAGTCTCTCTCCCAACACAAATACGAAATCGAAATCAGCGTCCTGGTTTCGTTTAAAGAGAACGCTAGTTCTCAACTAGAACCGGTTTATAAATAAAGTAGACTGATGCTATTTTTTTATTGAGGATTTTACCCATTTATTTTTAGCACCAAATACCAACTACACTTGATTAAATATTTCTGGCATGAAATTAAAAACCCGGCAACATTTTTATTTAGTCAACGTGAAGCAAACCACCTTGAATAAGCGGCAAAGCCTTCAGACTGCTGAAAATGGCCCATTGACCTTCTGCGCCCTTTTGAGCCATGCTATAAAATTTCAAGTGCCTGCTGCACAAGTTTTTTTTTTTTTTTTTTTAATGTTGATCGTCAAAAGCGTGTTTTGGTTATTAAATGAAGCGCGCTACTATAGCACTTAAAAAAACAAGTATTATTTTTTTGTACATACAGCAATTTTTATTGATTTTATTGTTATTTTTTCAAATGCTTATTTTTAATTGCCGTTAAAAATAAATTCCTTCTTTTCTCTTCTCTTTCTCCTCCACAGCAATGACATGATGGAACCAATGACCGCATTGGTTTTGGCCTTCCAGCTGTTGGCTCTCTTCTCCATCGCAGGCGCACTGCTCATCTACCTGATCTGCAAGGTGCGCGACGATGTCGCCGAGGTAGCCGAAGCGCAACCGGGCACTGTGCTAATCACCAGCGCCGACACCGCGCTTGGACTTCAACTATGCACACATCTCGCCAACAAGGGTTGTCGCGTTTTTGCGGGCATGCGCGACGCCCAAGACTCACTGCCCGCCAAGCTGCTCAACGGTTGGCTGAAAATGCGCGAATACAGCGAGGAGCCAGTGCGTGGCGCCGTCATACCCATGCAATTGGATGTGACACGCGAGGATGTGCTGCGTGAAACGACCAACGCTATGGGCGCGCACATGAATGCGGGCGAGCGCGGCATTGCGGCGGTGATCAATACGAGCGGCAGCCTCTTTCGCGGACGTGTCGAAGTGCAGGAGGGCCAGCAGTGGGAGCATATGCTAAGGACGAATATATTGGGCTCGCTGCGGGTGGCTAAGGCGTTTGTGAGCTTCTTGCGGCCGACCAGGGGACGACTTATCTACCTGGGCGCTGGCGCTGGCACACACCAAGCTGGGACGTCAGTACAGGACAGCGATGGGGGCTTGGTGGCATTCAACGCGACGCGCGCGGCAGTGGAGAAGTGTGTGATGGAGCTGCGCAAGGAGCTGCAACCGTGGGGCGTGAAAGTGGTGGCGCTCGACACGAGCGGTATTACTGCGGAGGCGCTGTATAGAGCGCCAGTGCCGCACAGTGAGTTGTGATTTTAATTTGATAACTGCATATGATTCTAATATGTTACCCCTAATTTTTTATTCAATAGCCGCTGCTGAAAGTGAGGGCGCACCGACACAGTACTCGGCGAATGTGCTCAGCGCAAGTGCTTTGCAGGTGATTGAGCGCGCTTTGTGGGATGCGGTGCCGCTGGAACGCTACCAACTGGTGCAGTATAGTAAATTGAATTTCATGTTGCCATGTCGTTCATCATTGCGGATGACTAGATTGAGTGAGGGCGTCAAGCGCGGCGTGCAGCGCGTATGAGGGACGAGAAACGAGTATGGGATGCAGGCAAGGAGCTGCAGTGTGCCTGAGAAGATATGGATTACAAAATTTGGGGACACTCCAAAAATTTGTTTCGAACAAATGTACATGTTTAATAATTTTTCGGTTTAAGAAAATGCAAAGTTTACATGGAAACTGCGGTAATTTTGTAAAATTAACAGACAACCATTCTCTGAGTTATTTTTAATTATATTTGGAAGTTGTAAAAGAAGCCAGTTAACAGCTTATTCTTTCTTAAAAAGGAATGAGCTGCGGTCAAGCGATTGGATCCCCCTCATAGCACTTCCCATGTAAACTATCGTTTTATATTTTTATTAATATTTCTATGTATGTATGTAAAAGTGCAACTTTTTTTATTTTTATTTTTTGTAAATAATGAAATTTATAATTATACATTACTCTGCGTTTTTTAAGTTTTTTTCTTGTTTGTTACAACAAATAAAAAACATTTGGCTGCCACAATTATTAACCTTTACAAAAATATATGAGCTTTTACAAGGCACCCTTATTATTCATTAAAAACATTTGAAATTTTATTAAGGAAACATTGCCCGAGTATGCATGCGAAAAGTACCCACGCATAAGCATTTTACATAAATTCTATTCATATTTCGAAATGAAATCATAACGCAGCACAGAAGAGCGATATATATCACCTGCTACAGCGCTGGGTTTACCCACCGTGCGTCCGGGCAGGTGCACTAGCACATCTGCGCCAACAATGCTCTGCAAACGGCTACTCATCTACAAATAAAAGTGGCTGATAAAAAAAGATTTTAAATTATAAATAATCAAAAAGTTTACCTGGCTGCCATTCACCGAGGCGTATAAGCGACCATTTTTGCTTGTAACCGAAGCGCGCACATACTCCGGACGTGGATCAAGGCTAATGCTGTCGTTTTGTAACTGAGCGGGCGAAAGAAAAATCAAAGAACAAATTTAGTAAACGCATTAGCTGCGTAGAATAAATAGCACTATTTTTGATCACTGTTTTTAATTTAGTTTTTGTGATATATATCGAAGCCCGCAATGGTTTCGTTGACTGATAGCAACTGGCGAGATATTAATTACCTTTCAAATAGGTATATATGTATATATTTTTAAGCCTACAAGTACGTAGCCACTTACGGTTATCGGCAAAGACGTCAATTCGCATTTGTCACGCTCCCAGCCAGCAAACCAACGTATTGCCGGCAAAACAAACAAGTGAAATGTGACGAATGCGGAAACTGGATTGCCTGGCAGCCCAAAGAAGTAGCGCTCTTGCATGGAGGCAAAAGTCATAGGTTTTCTAAATTTGGAATCAAATTAGTAAGCTGCAAAGAGGCCACGCTTCATAGCCGCTTACCCCGGTTTCATGTTTACGCGCCCGAAATTGATCGAGAAACCCAAACTCTCCAGCGCTGGCTTTATGTAGTCCTTATCGCCCATTGAAACACCACCGCTGCAGATAACAAAATCAACATGCTTGAATAAGTCTGATATTTTACTTTTGACGATCTCGAAGCTGAAAGCAGAAAATTTGAAAATTAGTTGCTACACGCTTTAAGTTTACTTTACGAAGCGCATACTCATCGCTTAGCACCAGTTTTTGAGCGCATTCGAAACCGAAATATACTAGCAGCTCCTCCAGCATAGTTGTGTTTGAGTCGTAAATCTTGCCAATTACTTCAGGTTGTTGTGGCGCTAGCAGCTCGCTGCCTGTTGAGATTATGCCAATTTTCGGTTTGCGTACAGCACCCAAATTTTTTCCCACCGATGCCAGTATGGATTTAATGACCACGGCTGAGTGATCGGCAGATGGAAAGAGTTTGCTGCCTTTGCGAAGGTCGGAGCCAATAGGCCTGTAGGAAGCGGTTTGAAATAAGGACATATTAAAAATGTGATTTTTTGAGTACTTTTGACCAGCTTACCGTATGTCCACATTGGCTTTGGGCTCGACTAAAATCTCGACCAAGTCCTCCTCGCCCGTTTTCTTCTTCTTCAGCAGCTTGGTGTCCTCCACTTGCACCACACAATCGGCATAGTGTGGCAATGGTGCGCCGGTGTTGATCTTGTAGCATTCATCCTCTTGAAAATCGTGCACGATTTCCTGCATTTTATATGCTTTAAATTACTCATGCTATCTACATTGAAAGCAACTATCTCACCTCATCACCCGCCGATATGTAGCCCAGTACTTTCTTTGTGCCTGAAAAGCCTGTCGATTTCATTGCATAACCATCCTTGATGGATGCGCGAAAGGGTGGTATATCTACCGGCGCCACAAATTCATTCAGCAGCTGCGCTATATCGCGCCTTTGTTGCACCGTTTCAAGTATTATCTCGAGAGCCTGCATAACCGAAATCATGGGGTATGGTGAATTTCTGTCGTTATCGTCGCCCTTGCCTGTCTTGTGTGGGCATACATGTCGGGTGGATGCTCCACCATCACCAGCCGCTTGCAACTCGGCATGTACGCGCCGCACCAACGGCAATTCATTGCCTATCAACTGTAGCGCATGGGGCAGCAGCTCGCGAACTACTTCAAAGCATTCGGTCACTGCCTTTTCGCTGCCGGGGAAATTGAGTATTAGTGTGCTGTTTGCTATGCCGCATACACCGCGTGATAAAGCAGCGAATTTGGTCTTTTGGAGTGACGCTTGCGCAATGTATTGTGACAGCTGCGGGCATTCTTTGTCCAATACTACTTTTGTGGCTTCTGGTGTGACATCACGAGGTGCAAAGCCAGTTCCACCGGTAGTAATAATTGCACCAACACTTGGCGTTTTCTGGGCTACAAGTTCACGTAGCTTCGCGCTAATGTGTTCGCGTTCGTCCGCTATTATATCTGTAAGGATGTTAGCATTTTGGAATGCATCGCGTATGAGCGATACCAGACGAGGCCCACTACGATCTTTACTGGAGTCCTGGCTGCAAGTGTCGCTTACTACAAGGAGATATACCAAAGAAGTTTTATTGGAAGAACTTGTAGCCGTAAAACACAAAAAACTCACTTGTTAAAACTGCGAAAACAATTGCATCCGCCATCTTCACGCTACGATGATTGCGGGTTTAATGCTTTAACAAATAGCAGCAGAGCAACTTATAAATAATTTAATCTATGTAAAAGAAAAATAAATAAAAATAAACACAGAACACGACATCAACAACAATTGTTGAAAATGCGAAAGCAGAGCAGAACAGTTGCAGAGCTTTCAAAGATAAGCGAAGCCGCGCTGCCCGCTGCCCACTTGTTGTCATTGGCCTCGAAAGCAGAGAACGGCAGCAGTGTCATCGTCAGCTAACAACATAAAAAAATGCCGTGATTAACGTAAAAAAGGCAAAACGGTAAAGGTTTTCTCCGGGGAGAGCTAAAATATAATTTCGTTTGTTCTAAAAGGCATTAGGTAATTTAATTTTGTAATGCGTGAAAAAAATTTTAAATTTTTAACTTCGAATACAACACTGCTTTTCGTTTCCTCTTTCCACCCTTTGGCAATTGACTGCCTGAACGAAAGAATTGAATGTTTAGAAATCAGCTGTGCAATTAGAGAGTAAATTGGCAGATATTTTAGAAAATAAAAATTATTAATTAAACATAAAAGCGATAAACATGAGCGATCATAGTTCTTATGATAACGTCCCCAAAAGTGAGGTAAGTATTCGAATTTTGCTTGTACTACTTGAATAAAACCGGTATGCTATCCACAGCAACCACCGCTACTGCTACCTATTACATTGAATTGCAATCCAGCCACCAACCGCGTCAACAACATAACTACCAACGCTCCTGTAGTGGGTGGCGATAAAGAACTCACGCCTGGGCGTTGCAATTTACAAAATTGGCTTGGTCATACATTCAGAGTTGTGATAACCGATGGACGCGTACTTGTTGGCTTCTTCAATTGCACCGACAAAGATGCTAATGTGGTTCTATCCATGTGCGCAGAATACTTAGAAGAGGGTAAAGATGCACGCATACTTGGTAATGTAATGATACCGGGGAAGCATATTGTTTCAATCGCGGTGGATATGCCCAGAGCGGCAGCACTATCAGATAAACCAAATGCTGCTTCAGCGCCGGATGTGCTATAGTGTGATAAGTTAAAACTGGCATACAAGAAAAACTATACAATTTTTGTAAGTAGTTTAAGTCACAACTTTTATTTAGTTTAACATTAGCAAAAACAATAAAATAACAAAATCCGACTATGAACTAAGACCTGGTTTGTGTCGTTGCTTTGAGCTTCTCTTCAAGCGGATCAAAGCCCTTTTCCATGCGTTCCTTAAATTGCTCATATGTGCGTTTGCGGTCAAAGTGTTTTACCCATTGCCGTGGGCACGATCCTTCGAAGACTTTGCGCAGTTTCTGACAAGCATCCGGCACCTTCTCACCACTTGTCGAGCTGTGTTTGGGTGCATATTCGTCGAGGCACCGCCAATATTCGTCACGCGACGCCCAGCAATGCGCACGCTCTTCTTTGGTGGGAAAACTCATTTGCACAATTTTCCTGTCCTTAACTATAATCTGTATAGAAAATTTTGTGGAATCTTATGAAAAACACTGGGAACCCAAAAAAACGCAATCGGCAGTGACATAACCTAGCAACTGTCAAAGAACAGCTGATCGCAAAATACACGGAAAAAGAAAATTGGGTATATATTTTAGATTATTATAAAATGGTGATAAATCGATATTGCCTTTTATTTTGATATGTAGGAATGAAATCACATTATGAAAATAAAATATTCACTGTTTCAATTTGAAATAAAATAATTATGTATGTACTTAATCGAAAATAATACGACGTTCTCTGTAAACACAAGATAATTCTAAACTATTTTCTAAACTATAATTGAGTATATGCCTTGATAAAAAGGGACGAAGGGACGGAAGTTAACCCTTGTTGAGACATCGGGCATTTAATGCATGTGATGAGGGTTATAAAATTTTCAGCTGGCTGCTTTCTTTATCATCTTAGAGGCACTTGCTTCACTTGCACACTACCATGGTCAGGCAGTAAGTGCTTTGCAGTTCCAATACAAGTCTTCTTTAGTGACTTTTCCTGTGGTCGTTTGCTGCACTCATCAAAGTAGCACTTCTCTACATTATGTAAAAACTCGACCAGCATTTTGGTATCCCCGCCATTGGGTCCCACAAAATATTCACACTCGTAGCTGCTCTGCTGTTTCAAATCGCGTACACAGCAGTCAATAAACTCCGCATTTGCCGAGTACCAAGCATTCAAGGGTTGCACCGGTATATTTAATTTCTCACGAAGAATTCCTGTCACCCATGTATCATCAATCCAGAAAAAAGGATTTTTTTGTGCCTCTTGTACTAGCCGCAAAGCTGTCACTGGATTCGTTATATATAGCCAGCCAGAAAGGTAGGCTGGATAAGTGTCTTTTGGCCAATCTTGCTTCGAAACGTACCATTTGTTCACGGTATTACGTACAGGCGGCCTGTCACTGAGCACATAACCGGCTAGATATATAGGCGAAGCAATTAGATTCGGTTGTTGTACCTCAAGCGACTCCAAGTAGCGTCGAAAGTGGAAGACATCATAAATAATGTCATCATCAATTTTAATGATGAATTTAGCACGGCTACATTCGGTGGCGGCCCAGCGTAGTCCCATTACATGCTTGTAGCTCAAATTGCGATAAGCTTCCTGAAAGTTACCCTGCAGAAGGTCACCAAAACGTTCTTGCTCGTCGAATAGCTGCTTTTGTGTGATAAACTTTTCGGTGGGCGGAAGTGCCGCCAGCAAGAAGACGCGCTGCATACCCATTTCAGCCAGCTTACTTTGTGGTATAGCCTGGCGATGGGCAGCGCGCAACTCGTCATGACCTGCATACGATGTGACGATTATAATAGCTAAGAAAAATGAGAAATACCGCTGGTTTATGCTGCATATATGTACAATAAAAAAAAATCGAGCTTTCCTGCGACTGCAAAGAACTTACCCAGCAGTTCCTTATCGTACTTGCGACACACATTATTGGGAGTTTCATACTTAAAGCTCGTGAAATTCACTAGCTGACTTAAATCTAAGCCAGACACTTCATTTTTTGGAGTTTCCTGTTCTTGTGAAAGGTCCTTTCCCAGTGGGGGTAGATGTGTTAGGAATTCATCTCTTTTCTCACCCGGGGCAAAGTAATCTATACAAATTATTACCACAATTACAACGGCTACGATTAAAGTTAAAAACTTATACGCAATGCGGCCACGCAAACGCATTTTTTTGCATTTTTTAAAATTGAATTAGGAGAAGATGTATTTTGCGCGAGCAGAAATGTAAACAATTGCAGCTGCTGCGTCCAATTAGAAGCTTTTAGGAATGTAGGAAAAATATCGATGTATCGATGTTTTGTTTGGAAGCGTCAAAAATTTTCCACTCGATGTATAAATTGTCGATGTCTCGATATTTTTTGAAACCTGGCGCCTCTGGTACATTCAACCCATGATTCAATAATGAAAGGTTTTGTAAGAAAAACTTTCTCTCGCTCTAATTTTATCAATGACACTCCCACCATACTCCTAAAAACAAAAACAGTGATATTTCTTTTCCAAATATCTTTGCAAGTTTTAAGAACATTTTTAAATTGTTAGTAGTGAAATTTTTACTTTTTAAATTTGAAGAAATGTTTGTTCTTCATTCGCTGGCGCCAACAAGACAAAATGGGTGAGCATCGTTGGACTACAGAAATTCAATGTAGGCTAAAGAGACGAAATTCTCTTAAATGCCGAAATATATTTGTCGATATTCGTGGAGACCTCTTGATTCTGCCAAGTCGCTGTAAAGTAAAGCATGCAATGGTTTTGGTAAATGAGCCAACGAAGGTATTTAGGTATTGTCCTCCATAACACACTCCTGGTGTCTCCGAATGAGGCTTTGACGCAATATAATATTGCCAAACCGCATCCATAGGCCCAATCGTCACACGACAGCTCGGTTTAGTCAATGGCGCGATGTATGTAATTGCACACTTAAAAGGTTTACGCACGAGGCGAATCTTGGCTGGCGACCAACTTTGTTGAAAGCGATTAGTTGAAAGTAGAATGCAAAGTTGAACAATGCAAACGCCTTTTTATGGCGAATATTTTTATATTTTTTTATATTTTGATATTTTTAATCATTCAAATTTTCGGGCAACCCGGCGAATGGTTAATATTCTGACAGTTGTATAGTCTCCCCAGAATATTAAAAGTGCGACATCAAAGAATTCGAATTACCATATTCGAAACAATCGAGCCATATCCGCGAAGGAAACGTAAGCTCCAAATTTTTTTATTTGCCGTTTTTTTTTTGTTTAATAAATACTGCACATTTTCCACAAACAAATAGCTTCTTCATATCCATCATCTGTCAAACCAATACAACAAAAAAAAAAAAGCTGAAAGTGGACCATCCGTTCTCGAGTTATGCGCCATCTGACGTACGCAAGTTTGGTATATACATACATAGAAATATTTATTTTCAATAACAATCGGGGGTTATATTCGATGTAAATAAGCTTGTTTAAATTAAATATTAAATCAAATTCGTTTTTGTTTTAAAATACCACCATTCACTATTATCCACACCTTTTTATGGAATTTAGCTCCCATTTTAGGAAGTGTGATTGAATTCTTCCCCTTTTTCCCCTGCTTCCATAAACCATCCCTGTGGGTGGGAGTGCCAAATTTTAGAAAAAAGCTACTTACAAAACCTTTAATAATTAAATCATGCATTCAACCGTCATTCCAGATTTTCAGTTGTACAAAAAAGAGAAATGACTTTGACATTATCAGAAAAATCCTATGCAAATCGATGCATCGATGTATGCCCTTCTATGCATCGAAAAATATCGATGTACATTTCGATGCATCGAATCAAAGAAAAACATCGATGTATTTTTGCCACTGACATCACCAAAAGGTCCCACTAGAAAACTCTACTGTGAATGGCAGAATTTGACTTTTTGATGGATTTTGCAGTATTGAGGGATTCTTTACCGGCCGTCTTCACATGCTTGAAAATTTTGCTGTCGTCTCCTGAGAAGCCAAAATTATTCCCTGAAAGTGGCTTTCAACGGCCCGAGAACTAGCAAAAGAAACACAAAACTGGCAGTTTCGGACATCTGAGGTGGGGAAAAAGCTCATAGCGCAAGTATTGTTAATTGTTGTTATTGCATAAACAAGTATTGTAAAGTATTTGTTGTACAATAAAGTTAATTTAACTGTAATATGGTCATCTTGAGCGTTTATTTAACAATCCAGAGAAACGAATTTTTTGGTAAATCTGTCAAGTATTCAAGGATAATAATAATAATAATGGTATAATTCCACCATGAAAACCCTAGTTTTTCACAAAAAACATGTTATTAGTAAAATTGTACTAAATTTGTAATGAATTACTTTAACTTAGATAATTGTGTCTTTAACGAAACCTCACTTCATGTTTTTGCACAATTGAGATGGCAGTTTACATAAAAATAGATATATGCACTATTTATACATTGAGTTGAAAATTTTCGATGCATCGAGCTAAACATCGATATATTAGATTCATCGATGTTTTTCCGAAATCTCTATTGTCATCTCGATTTCTGCGATAAGTTGACCGCACGTGCATTGCCTTTTCGGGTTTTCAATCGCATTTTGGGGTGCAGTTGTTTGTTTTCATTATAAAATCGTGTTTAATAACAAACAAAACGAGTTATAACTTCTGTGCTAAAAAAAGAAGTTGAGAAGTGAGGTGCGCGAAAGTCAAGTGTGTTGCAATGGGAAAAAATAATAGGAAAAAAAATAAATCGGGTAGCAGCAATAAGAATCAGCAACCAGCCGATGACGCTGCCCACGCACCAACCCAGTCATCATCTAAACAAGTGCAACAGCAACAACAAACAACCTTCAAGCGGCCCACACTGACGCTGCAGAAACGCAATGAGCTTAGTTCCCTAATCAGTGCACTGCTCGAAATCGGTTTCCGACAGCCCGCAAACCCTAAAGAAGAATGGGATCAGTATTTGGAGATACAAGCGCTGTTGCACCGTGCGCAAATACTCGAAGCACCGTTGCGTCGCCCCACTTCCAATCCAAGTGTAGAGGCGCGGGTGGCCAACATCGAAAACTTCTATCGCTGGGCAGCAAAAAATGGCCTGCGTTACGAAGGTGTGCGCATAACACAATTTCAAGGCTACGAATTGGGCTTGGAAGCAACGCGTGACATAGCCGACGATGAGTTGCTTTTCTCTATACCACGCAAGCTGATACTCTCCGAAGAGAATTTGGACTTGGAAAATAGTCCAGCACAATTTGGTTCGATGTCCAATTTGAAGCTGTCGTATGTGTTAATGCTTGAAGCATTAAAGCCTGATAGTTTTTGGAAACCCTACATCGATTTGCTGCCGGAGAAGTATAACACAGTCCTATACTTTAATGGTAAAGAAATGGAAATGTTACGCGGCTCGAATGCATTACCGGCGGCTTTGCGTCAATGTAAAGCGATTGCGCGTCAATATGCGTTTCTGTACAATTGCACCGTGCAAGCGCCACGTGCAGATAAATTCAATCCGATGGGACAGGCGTTCAAGGAGCAGTTCAGCTATGAGTTGTATCGGTGAGTAGGAAGTTATTTGTACCGTCCGCAAATTGGGTGGGATGTAGCACATTTGTAGAAAGAATCGGCCTGGAATTAAACTGGACTGCCAGTACTTGTCCAGAGTTGAAGTTGTGCGATATTTGGAGGACACCAATACCCGTATATCCTACCTTTGAGTTTAAAGAAAACGCTCGAAACTTCACATTTTTTTATTAAAAGAATACTTTTTTTTATTTTTAATTGATATCAATGTATCATTTTATTTGGATTTAGGAAAAGGTATATCTAGTTAAATATATAATACACATTCTGTAAAACCGCTTATGTATAGAATTTAATTTTTTCGCTTAAGGATACTTTATTTTTTTAATTGTTTTAAAATTTTCATCAAAGCCAAAAAGTTTTGTGTAGCTAGCAAATATATATACATCAATAATAACCATTCTTATTATAAATAAAAAAAAAATAAATAAAATAAAACATGATAAAATTAAGTTAAATTAAAAAAAAAAAACAAGTAAACCTAAAGAAAAAATATAAAATAAAATAGTAACGAACAAGGCACATTAAACAGGATGGAGCAGCAGGGCAGCCGATTTGAGTGTTTTCTAATTATTTGGTCTCTAAACTGTCAGATATTGTTAATTTTTTTGGAAAAATATTTTAATTGGCAAAATGTACTTGCATGTGAATGTTCAAACCAAGGCACATTAAACAGGTAGTATCAGTAGAGCAAAAACAACATTTGCGTGTATTTTGTTGTTGCTTCTGGTATCGAAAGTGTCAAAAACTGTTCTGAATTTTTTCTTCTAAATCAAAGCGTGCCATGTGAAATACAAAAAATTATACAAAAAATAAAAAATTGAAATTGGAAAAAATAAAAATTGATGCAACTTTCTTTCCTAGTAAATTTGTTTGCTTCTCGAAGCATTGATCCATCCTTTGCAAGGCCCAGTAATCAGCGGTCGTGCTGCTGAGTTGGGCGAACGTTCCAAAAGCTGCTATTCAATCGCTTGTTTTGTATGGAAAAAGGCAAGGTGTATTAAACAAGGTGGTGTTGGGGCGACAGCTGAGTTTTTCGCCGTGGAGGCCATTACGTCAAAATGATGTGTTTGTTGTAATTCATACCAATGACAGTATGGACATCAGCGTATAATTTGTTAGTGTAATTTTTTACTTATATACGGCCAACACCACCTTGTTAAATACGCCTTGGAAAAAGGTTTCACATGCAAATGGATTTTAACAATTCAGAACTTTTGTGAGAAAAAATTAAAAATATTTGACATTTTCGAGACCAAATAATTTGAAAATAAATCAAATTAGCTGCTCTACTGATACTACCTGTTCAATGTACCTTGGTTCAACCAAAGCGATGCCTTTAGAACGAGCATAAACGCTCATTATTGGGCCCTGCAAAGAATGTATTAATGCTTCTGGAATGAAACAAATTTACAAAGAAAACGTCGAACTAATTTTTAATTTCATTTTAAAAAGGTTACGTTCTCTTTGTTCCCTCTACGCACAAATACTAAGAAGAGGACAAAGAAAGGGCAACATTTTTTGTAGAAACGAAAACCCCATTAGATATCAGAAGGAACAACAAAATATAGGTAAATGTGGTTTTCGTTCTAATTTTACTACCAAATGCCTTGATAATGAATTTAATACAAAAGCAATAAAAAATATAGTACCAAAAATTATAGATAATTTTTCGGCAAATTTAGTTTAAATTATATATATATAATTTTGCTTCCAAAAATTTTTAATTGAAAATAAAATTTTATGATTTTATGTTTAAAAATGTTTTAACCCTTAATCTTGAAATACATATTTTCTGCAAAAAATTATTTTATATTTTTCTAATTAAATAAAATCTTTGCCGCAAACCGAATATTTAATAGAAAATTTGATTTTTAAACAATGTTAAATCCTTATAATACATTTCTCGTTCAAAGTTTCGCAATATTATTTTTTTTTCAGTGTATATAAAACGTCTCTCGGTTTTCTTTTTAACTTTCTTAAGTCCGCAAACTCTAATTATGGGTTTGTCAGTGCATTCAATAATTCCATTTCGTTTTTGCCGACAATTCGCTTTTACTTCCTTTATAGATTATTGTCATTAAAAACATTACTTGTTTTATTCTTAAGGTTTGGTATCGGTAAAATTTATTATACTTATTTTTTTTTTGTAAGATATTCTCTCTAAATTTTTGTGTAATTTTGCATGTAGCTATGCTTTTAAAATTTTTTTTTTTACTTTTTTCTTTACACATATATATTTCTTGTAACTTTTTTTTGTATTTTCATTCAAATTTTTATTTTGTTTCCAAAAATTTTTAAAAATTATTTTTCGCTTCCTTTGTGTTGTCCAAAAACCCGCTTTTTGTTGTAATACTTAAATTTCGAACTCTTACGCTCTAAATTTAGTAAAAATTGCTCTACTCTTAAATGTGTAAATTTACGAAATATTGTTTTCTGCCTACTTTTAATTTTATATTTTTTTGTGGTTTCTTCTAAGGGTTAATACTTCGATATCTAATTTTATGGAATTCTCGTATTTTACACATATTCCTTTTTTATTACAGTTATATTCAATTTTCCATTTTGTTTTTTTTTTATGTTTGGCAACATTTTTTGTTTCTCTTATTTTTTTTAATTTCTCAAACGTTTTTAAAATCTCTAAAACTTACCCAAAACTTATGCTACAATAAATCTCACTTCAACTCAACAGATACAACCCTGCTACCGCCCTTTAGTATGATTTTCGCAACGCATCGAACAAATACTCTTGCACTTCCGGTGAATTTGGATCCATTGTGTTCAGCTTATTCGTGGAGCTGTTGTGCACGCTCTGCAGCGACAGCGCCAGCGATGTGGTGGAGCCGGTAGCGCTACCAATATCGCCACTGTTGCCCAGACTGCCGCGCGTCGCTCCGCGCATCATTTTGCTACGCCTGCCTGCGTCACCTCGACCGCAACTCAATTCCTCCACTTCCAAGACGCCGCCGCCGTTGCTGCCACCTGCGCTGCAGTGTCGCGGAAAGAGTAATGAACTCTGTCGCTGCAGCTGGTGCACCGGTGACACCGACACTGTAGAGATGCCTCCCACTAACTCTTCCATGTTGCGCAGCGAGGAGCGGCGCGACGCATTCGCCACAGTCGGCAGCTTGCTCTTCATCGCGTTGTAAGTCTTAGTGTAGCTGGTCTTCCTCTGACGCCGTTGCTTCCAGCGGCACACCACAAATACCACCAAAAAAGTGGCCAATGATGTGAGCACTATGGCGGCGCTGGCCACAATGGCGGAGCGTATGCCCGCCGGCATGTTGGCGTAGATGCTGCTATGACCACCGGCGGCGGTGGCGCCGGCAGTGGAGACGGCAGCTGCGGCGGGGCTGCGCTTGAATCCATGGCCAGAGAGTTCGAGATCGAGCAAATCATGCGCACGCGCCACTTCGTTTTCGATGGCTTCGACGGTGTCGATGGTGCTGCTGGCGCTGTTGAAAGTTTTTTGTTGCGCGGCGATCAACTCTTGTTGCTGTGGCGGCTCAGCGTTCGTATCTGTATTCGTTTCGTTGTCTAGCAGAAAATTGTTGTCGTCGAGCTCGGCAGAGGTACTCTCGAGTAGCATTTGGGGTGGGCGCACAAAGAAAGGATTGCGTTTAATAGATGCGTCGTTGCGCGTGGTGCTGGCGAGCGAAGCCAGCGCAAGCGTTTTCCAGGAGGGGAAGAAACCAACCGATTTATCTGTGCGTTGCGTCTGTTGGTAGGCGGAACCTGTGAGAAGAAAAAAGTAAAAGCAAAATGTTGTAACGGTATAGAAGCGTCTGGCGTGCGCGCGCACTTACATGATTTGTGGCAAGCTGCTGAGCCGGGCTGTGGCCGCCGCAAGTTGAGTGCGCGCATAGGCGCGTTCATTGCTGCCGCACTATTATTCGTCGCTCTGCGTCTACTTGCTACTTCTCGCTCGCTACAACTTCAACTCAGCAGTTCACCACAAATCGTGTTCGGCGTGCTGCTGATTTATTGGCGCTTGTGTCGTCTATCCCCCGCGCTACTACTTTGATAGCGCGTACCACCGCGATATTGGCGCCGGCGGCGGTCTAACCGATTGCGTTCTACCGCACCTTTGGCGCCTGAGTTGTCCTTGTAGATCTCATCGGTCGGTTCTATGTCGATGATGGAGGTGAAGTAGCTGGCGCCTTGTGAGTCTGTCTTGATGTCGTCGGGCTTAACGCTCTTCAGGTCGATCAGATTGAAATGGGGAAAATTCTCAAATGCTGTAACAATGTCCATATTGTCGTGAAGAACGACCTTCTGGCCGGGAAAAAATCGCGAGCGGTTCTGCACTACAGTCGCCAGATGCAGTTGGCTAGAGCCGCGTTTGCGGTGCTCAATCAGTTCCTCGAGCGTCATGTTGCGCTGTTCGAGCACCTTGAAAAGTCGATTGCCGGAACGTCGATCTTCGATTAGCTCCAGTAGATCGGTGCGGTCATCTACACCGTCGAAGTCAGGCACGGTATCCTGGTAGGAGAACGTGTCGCCAGCGACGGCTGGCTTAACGTGATCGATGCGCGGCGTAATGCTCTCGACGGTGGTGGTTGGTTTTCCACGTCTCTTACCGCTGGTGGTCTCGCCGCCCAAGAAATTTTCGAGCCCATCGCTGTCAGGACTAGTTGGCAATGTGTGCGCGTGCGTATCGTCCGAGTCGATGGAGTTCGCTTTGAAATTCAACTGCGCACGTAGTGCGGGTTTTGCGCTTGCCGTCGTTGGGGTTGCGCTCGCGGCGGAAGTTGTCAAAATGCTAGGCGTTGTTGTTGCGCGACGCACTGTACTTCGTGTGGATGCTGGCGAAGACGTAGTACTTGTGGTTGTTGTAGTCAATGGTGTAGTTTCCGCGTGCAGGTCGTAACGTTCCTCATAGTCGAACTTCGCCGTGGATTGCACATTGCTCTCTTCCTCATCGCGCAAGTACTCTTCCTCCTGCTGCTCCTCGGTGTCTACTTCCGCCGCCGTTGGTTCATTCAATGTCGGCTCGGCCGCTGCTGTCAGCTCGTGTTCTTCCCCTTCTTCGTCGCCTACGGCTGACGGCTCTCTATTGTACCTGTTGTTGACTATGGTGGTGGTCAGCAGTTTTTCCTCTGAGATGGCAACTTCCTTTGCCTCTGGCTCCGCACTCGAAGGCGCCGAAGGCATGGCGTTCTTCAGCAGGAAAGGTGGCTTCAGCGTCGAGCGCTGCAGGAAATTCTTTTTGTAGATTGGCAGCCGCGTTGTAGTGGTTGTTGTTGTAGTCGTAGTGCTGCTGGTCGCTGTCGGCACACCTGCGCGTCGTGTTGTGCTGCCGTACTGCGAAGTTGTGCCACGTGAGGAGCTACCAAAATATTTCAGACGCTGCAAGGCAGGCAACTTCAATTTGCTGCGCTGCTGTGTGTCCTCGATGTCCTCCGCTGGCACCTCAGTGGTTGCGCGCACCTCAGCGCCCGTATCGTCATCCGTGTATAAAGGCTTCGTCGATCCTGAGCCGCCGGTCGCACCATTTGCAATGCTTAGATATGGTATGCGACGTAACGGCTTCACTGGCCTACTATCCACTACTTTAGTTGGCGTGGGTGATGGCGCGGCGGCTGTGCTCTGCAGCACCTGTAGCGCATTCTGCTTACCCTTCAACAAATCGTCCAGCGACAAATTCTTTTGCTGCAGTATCTCACTCAGACTCAAGCCTCCCGCATTCTTCAGTATGTGCTTCAAATCTACGGTCGTTTTACCGTTAGTTTGCGTTGCGTCTGCGGCCGCTGGCAATTCAGACTCCTTTTTCGCTTGTGAGTACGGCCGCCGGTAAGATTTATCGCGCACGCTCACATTCGGCGTGTGCTCCTGTCGCTGCTTGTCGCGCAACTCGTATAGCTTCTGCTCCTTCTCGAGCGCGGCAAGTGGTTCGCGTATGGTCGGCTGTTTGCGCTTACGCGCCGCCAAACGTATGTCATCACGCGACTGGACTTGGCTGGGCTTCGCTGTGTTGTCGTCATCTACTCGACCACGCCAATATTGCTGTTGTGCACTCTCATCGCTGCTGCTTGTGGGCGGACGTCGCGTTCGTGTGCGCGCGCTGTTGGCCGCTTGGCGTCGACGCGATAATGCTGAGTGGTCGCTTGAGGTGTCCGTGTAGTAACTGGGCTTGTTGGAGGCTCCTTCATCACCGCCGCCGACAACGAGCGAAGCACCAGTGCGGATCATCTGCAAGTGGAGAGCGAAAAAAGAGTTCAAATGTAGGTAAACGATTGGAGAGAAGAAGAAGAAGTAGGCCTATGTAACACAGATAAGGACACAGATTCAATTAAGTAACCTTATTTCTTATTTTTATCGTTTTTATTAGCTTTATCGATGCCGTGATAGTCGCCGATGTTTTCATAATAATTAATATAGTACCGATATCGATATTGATATCGTTATCAGGAATGTTATCGTTGACGAAAATGTCAACGGTATGGCAATTAGCAATATAATTGTCATCGATAATTTTATCGTTATAGCGTTATTGAAAGTGTATATATGTATGTATATATTTGTAGCTGTCGATATGTATACAGCAGTCGTTTCTTTACGGGAATGATTTTTTCACATGTAATTGCATTTTATAAATTGTTATCGATTTTTAACCATAAATTTTGTTTCAATGTTATCGATTATTATAACTTTACCTATTTAAATAACTCTCGATTTTAATATCGTTATCGATATATAAATAGTTAACTATATTCATGTCTTCGTCTTTATAGGTTTTATATTTGTTGTTAGAAATTTTATCGTAATCTATATTATTTTTCCATTATTGCTAATATCGATTATTTGTATATGAAAAATTGCCTTTAATTT
>NW_023458567.1:4732660-4743131 GCF_013731165.1 Rhagoletis pomonella | reverse complement strand
TTATTGCTAATATCGATTATTTGTATATGAAAAATTGCCTTTAATTTCCCATCCAATAGCATTCGACATCATTATTTTTTAAATTTCCATTTCAGTAGACGCAAACGCACAAAAGCCTTTGCTTCGGTTTAATTAAGCTGCCTTTAGCTTCTCAAGACACTTACTTTATGCAATTATTTATCATTCATGCGAATAAAATCCCTCCAGTCAATACGAAACAATCTTCCTCTATCTCCCCTGCTGCTCAAATCTGTTTCATTTTCCATTCACTGCTCACTCAAACAGCTTTTGTTCCTCTCTACTACATAGCATCTTTGTGTAAGCAGATAGATATCTGTAACGCAACTACGAGTAACTACTTATCCGCTGCCTTTCTTCAACCTCGCCCCACTCGCTTGTGCGTAGAAGTGTGAATATGAAATGCATTTAACTATTTGTTGATTGATTGAGTCGCTATGTATGTATGTATGTATGTAGTATGTACATCACAACCCGCCTCTGCGCACTCACCCACTCAGCGACTACTTTTTCACTCACTCTACTCACTCTACTCACTCTAAACTCCTCACTGTTTCACTAGCTTTGCAGCGCGCTGTTTGGTAGGGAATTGATTGCGGAAGTATTGCAGCAGCATACTACATATACTATATGTGTAACAAATTAAGTATTTCATCCTACATTGTTTGCAAGTAAAACAGAGGTGATGTTCGGGTTCTACCCCCACTCTCTGGAGCACAATTGCATCTCGCCCACACACGGTGAGTGCATCCCTGTTGGTAAGTGATCTGTTAGCATACTCCCACATGTTTCGACTATTCAATTCATACCTATAAATATATGTATGTAGGTATGTGTGTAAATATGTATTTATAGAATATAGAAAATACATTTCCTCGATTTCCCTCAGGCATTTGCCGTCCTTTATCGTTGTATCTCGACTTAGTTGGCGCTCATTTGTTTTTTTGTTTTTTTTTTCTTCTACAATTTATGCTACATTTTTATTGTTTACTTGTACTGTTTGTTACTCAGTACTCGAATTTGTTACTATTTATTTTTGTAATCTTTCCACTTAGTAACGGTACACTACTCACCAATACACTTAAGCATTATTTCCATTTCACTTAAGTGGAGACTAAAGCCTTTGGCCGTTCGCTTAAATAGAAATTTGCTTCTGAGTGTGGGCTGCGAGGGTGTGAGCTCACTCACTTGCTCGCTAGTTAGCTAGGTGAATTGGACCTTGGGGATGGCTGGTTGTTAATGGCTATTTGACCGGCAAAAATCATAATTCAAATTGCTTGCAAAAAGCGATTTTCATATTAAATTTATTGATTGCTGGGGTAGAGAGATAATTGCGTACAAGGAGAGGCATGCTGCCTGTAAGCCTGAGGGTAATTTGCCTCGAAAATTGGTAAATACGAAAATGTATTAAAAAAGCCTTATTCGTTAGGCAAATTGTATTTTTATTTAGAATTTTGATTTTTTTTTTTAACCTTTTTGTTGTTTACGTTTTGTTATATATTGTATATTGTTGAAATTTCTATTTTTTAATTTACTATTACTTAATTTTTTTCCAATTTTACAAATTCATAATCTCTTTTTATTTCAATATTTTAGATACTTAAAATTTTTCATAATTACATTTTAATGTTTTCCTAATCTTACTGCCGGTTTCAAGAAAGCAATTTAAGTGAAAAATTATTTTTTATAAATAGGTTTAAAGGCAAAAATTAACAATAAAATTAAAAAATTAAATTAAAAATTTAAATTCAAAAAATGTATGAACTGATTCGCCGTTTTAAAATTTTTAGTAATTTTGTTTATATTCTGAAATAGTTTAATCCAGAAAAAGTCTTGAATAAGGTTGTGACTTCTTAATTGAAGTTTATTATGATTTTTTTAAACATGTATCCAAATAAAATTGTTTGTAGAGATGCCACTTTTCAAATTAAATTTTTTATGATTTTGCTTTTAATACGAACATTAAATTAAAATTGTTCAAATATCTTACCTACCATTTATAATTTTTCGGGGTTTTTGTGATATTTTTTTTTTTAATTTTTGAAATTATTTGATAAGAAAATTTAAATTTTTTCTTCAAAATATTTAATATCGTCATATTTGCTGTCCCTAAAATATCGATTGGCATTGTATCGATATTTTTGCAATATTTTTATCGATATTTATTAAATATTGCTATTGATATTTTCCCCATGTTGTTATCGATATATGTATGTTTCTACTGATATTATTTTCTATAGATTTATCGATTTTATTGATGCTGATTTTTCCCACATTGTTATCAATCTACGCATGCACATTAGGACGGGTCGAAAAACACAAAATGTTTGATACGAAAATTGTATAGGGTGCTACGGGTGCTATTTTAATCCCTTATTCATGAAAAGAAATCCTGATTATCTGCGACATGATGTTATGATAGGAAACAAGTTCCGGATTCGGTGTACAAAAGTCGTTGTACAAATTTGAAAAATTGACATTCCCACTCTTATTTTCAAATTTTCAGGCTCATTCTGCAGAATGAAGAAATTGTCGGATAGCACCAGGATTTCTTTCCAAGCATAAAAGATTAAATACCTATACAATTTTCGTAAGTTATTTCGTGTTTTTCGACCCGCCCTAATGTACATACATATCTATGATACTGTCATAGTAATTTTTTTTTTACCCGCATTGATATCGATATCACTATGGGTATCCTCATAAAAAACTTATCGATATTTGTACGGCGGCATTATTGATTTTGTTATGAAATTTTTTCTGTGCACTTTTGCATTTATTTAGCGCGCATAATGGGTACACTTCATTGAAACAAATTTTAATTAAAAAACTAAAAAAAAAACAACGAAGAACTCCAACATGGCATTGATTGATGAGCTAGCACGCCAAAGCTAGTATGCTGATTGACCAACGCATGCTGATATGCTTATAAAAATTACTCATATGCGTACATACTATTACTTTTTTAGATTGCACTGCCAAGTACCGCAAATGTCATAGACTGACATCAATCACATTGCGAATTCGCACTAAACTTTTTACTTAGTCCCACACATACACACACACACACAAATCGTCGGCGCCAGCTCGACCAAACCAGCATTCGTGCTTTAAAAAAAGCGATCCTTAAAATAAAAGAGTTCATTTGATTTTTTTTTTTTTAAATTCAGCGTACTAAATCTCCCGCATACTCTCTGAAAATGAACTGTAAAATCACAACTTCAAATTCGGCGAACCGTAAATGCCATCGACACTCAAAATGTCAACAGCGCACTTTTATACAAATACAAATAAAATAGTAGAGTCACAAGCCCATATTTGATTTGTTGCTTAACGGTATTTACATATATTCAATGGTAAACGAAATTGAATTTCCGCGAATGTGAAAGCAAGCAAAGTGCTGACAACCCTGTAAAAGAGGGGAGGAGCGAAACATTGACTAAAACCGTATTTTTTTGCAGAATTGATTTTTCCACTGAATAAAATAATAAAAAAATAAAAATATATACATACATACATATATGTATGTGTGTAGTTACAATCGTCTATTTTAGTACATTTATCAACCGTTAGTTAACCTCGCCTATCAGCACAGTGTTGCAATTTATTTTGACAGCCCAGTTTTCAACGCATTCCCACAACTGATTGAGTGACGTTATTGAGAGAATATGCGTTGTGAATTGAGTGCATTTGTTGTCTGTCAGTGAATTTCCTCCTGTTTGCCTGCGGCGTACTGAACGATAAAAAAATATATATGTACATACATATGCGGTTTCAACTGATTTGGTTTAAAAAACTATTTTTTACTAAAAAATCTGAGTATTTAAAAATTTTTATATTTCTATTTTATTTTATTTGTTTTTACTTTTTAATTTTTATTTTTTTTTAATTTTTTTTATTTGTATAAAAAAAGATTTTTCACGAACTGTGTCATACTTTTTATGAAGTTTTTCAAACAAACAAATGTAGAGAAAAACATTCATGTTTTTTTGTTTTTTTTTTAAATTTCTTTAACGAAACAAAACATTTTTCCTAATTTAGTCTTTTACACAGAACAATAAATGACTCGATTGTTCGGTCTTTCAAAGAAATACATACATATTTTTTAAAAAATAAGTTTTTTGTTAGCATATGAAATTTTTATTTTAAAAATGTTTTTTTTCAGACAAAAATTTCAAGAATTTTGGTTGTAACGAGTTTTTGTTAAGATAATTTATTGTTAGTAATTTTGACGATTTGTTTTTACACCGGAATTATTTTATTTTTTATCAAACAAAAAAGCCAAGCAATATTTTTTTAGATTTTCAATGATTTTTTCAATGAACATAGTTTTACTGCGTAAATTTAAATTTATTTATTTACTGTAACTATGTACATAAAAAATCTTAAATCTCCATACAAATTTTATTATTTTTAGCAACATTTTCTTTCGAATTCTCGACAGCAATTCAAGTGGGAAATGATTTATTTATTTATTTTTTTTTTGAAATTTAACATGAGAACTGACAGAAGAGAAAATCAATTTTCACTTAAATTGCTGGTGAAATCTGCAGTTTAACTTTTTCACAAGTTTTCTTGTAGTCGTTATTTAGTTTTTTAAGCATAAATTTTTATTTTAAGTTATTAAAAATTTTTGATTTCTTAAACCAATAAGAATTTCGCAGGTTTTTCTTATTATTTTCCATTATATTTTTTTTAACAGAGGACATTTTTTTACTGAACTCTGCTCAGGAAAATATAATTTTTAACTTTTACAAGTTCGTACTATTTACTGAAATGTTTTATTTGAGCTTCTTTAAGTTTTAATGTTTCCCAGGACATAAGTTTTTGTCATACTATATATACTATTTTTTCTCTGCTGGGAAAACATAATTGTAAAAATTGTAAAGAAACCACGAAACCAATTCAAAAAAATAAAAATTTAGTTTTGAGAAAAGGTTTTAAATGGTTCACAAAATTTAAAACGAAATTAAAAATAAAAAAAATTGCAAAATTCGAGCAAAATTTTAAATTTGTATAATTCTCTGCAAATAAACAAAATACATACAAAAAATTCAGAAAATTTCAAACAAATCCACTCGCTTTGCCACATTATTTCTTTTATGCTAAACTTAAAATAAAATCCGCTGAGTGACACTTCAATTTGCTTAAAGAAAAGAAAAAATAAGAATGCATCCATGCACTTCCACACACACACGCTCAAATTTCACAAAAAGGAATTGAAAATTTGTAAATGCTTACGCCTAAAATGCCACTACGCTTGGTACATTTCAAATGCACAGCTGACAGATTTTATCGAAATGTCAACTGTGAGTTATATGTGTGACAGTGTAAGCGAGTGCAAAGCTGAGCGGAATGCACAAGCAGCGAAAAGAATAGAAGCAGAAGAAGAATTTAGTCGAGCTGAGTGAGTGGCGCTGAGCTTTGCTGCGCTGAAAGTGAATGTGCAGCCAAGTGACAAAGTACATGAATAGTATTTTAGTAGCAGCTTTCAGAGGCAGCTGCTGCATTTTAATGCAATTTTTTTGTGCTACCTTTTGTTATCTAGTCCTCTTTATGCTACCACTTTTCCTCCCATTTGCAAATTCAACTAAAATAATGCATTGCTAAGCGCTTTTACTTTTGCTGCTTGAGGATAAGCGCGTAGCTGTTAAACAAATGTTTTCGAAAAGCGTGGAGAAAAGTAAAAAAAAAAACTGTAAAAAACACGAAAACTATCCATGTCTACCGAAAAAAGTGCACACAGCAAATTTTTTCTTGCTCTCAATGCAACGTTGCAACATCACCGCAACAGTTGCCGTGCAGTCGGCCGTTGCCATTGAAGCGTAGCAGGCATAAAAAAAATGCGCCAACAAGTGTGGCCCAAAGCCATCAAATCAATCACCTGTGACCCGCTTAGAGCCGCGTGGAGCGAGCGCGAGCAGGCCCGAAGCTGAGGCGGTTGCCAGCCGTAGTGCGCCTTGGGTTAGTAACGGCAAAAATATCATGCATGTATGCGTGTCAAATATTTCGCACGGCAAGGCACGCCATGGCTTTGCCGCCATTTTTTCTTATCTCATCCTTTTTCGCTTCTTTTTTTTTTGTTATTTTTTTCGCACTGCTGACATGACACCTGCACTTGTTTGCCCCATATTTGCATACCCCTTGTTTTGTTATTGTTTTTGTCGCCATCTCACCTCTCACGCTGCATTGTTTTGCATTCAAATAGACGCTTTTATGTCGCTGCAACTTTTGTAGTTGTTTCTCATTTTTTACAGATTTTCTGTTTTTTTTTATTCATTTTTTCTTCAATTTTTCCATTTGCATTTTCATGTCCATTGTGTGCGAGCTGTGCCTTCATTTTTTGCATTTTGATTGTTCCCATTTGCATATTGAGCGCTCTTCTTGTATTGGCAGGGGAGTGGCAATGGAGGTGGTTGCTTTCACCGCATATTGAAGTGAGCTTGAAACTTTGTCCGCGTTGATGTATTACTTGTGTTGCGCTAAATATATTGCGATTGATTAGTTTTTGTTGACACCATTGTGACAAACGTTCGTAGGAAAGTAGGAAGAGAAATATTTCAATTTATTTGATGAACTCTATGGGAATGAATAAATTTTCGATAAAGCACTTTAGCGATTCCCGAGGGGAAAATGATTTCACTACTGACAAAAGCTCGCCAGCTTCCACTTTTATTAGGCAAAAAAGCTTTACGAGTTCTTTACTTAATGAAAGGCTGAGTCGTTGTTAAGAAAAACCATGCAGCTACATTTTTTATAGAGCTGAAATGGGAGCCACTGCGTGAAAGCTTTTACTACTTTTAAGCAACAACTTGACAGCATTTTATTAATGGAGAGGTCGAGTCCTTAATTCAACAAAGTCACCAAATGACTTTTTGAAAAAAAAGCTTACATGAAAGTTATAACATGCTTTCATAAAATTGGGAAAGCTCTCACTTGTTTTATACAAAAAAAGCTTAAGAAACTTTTATAATTTTTCTGAGACGTTATTGGCTGGATGGAACCCTTTTTGTGAGAGCTTTTCAAAACTTAGCAAGCGTCTATATCAAGTGGTCAAGCCATGAAAGCTTGCAAATGTTGTGAAAGCTCCCGCAACTTTTTGGCAAAAAGCCGTTAAGTTGGGCTTCGGTTGTAGTTAATTCAAAAGCACGCTGTGAAATGGTACTTCCTGGCTAAAAGATGAAAGCTGTAAGAAAGCTTACGTAAATCGTGTAAAATTCTCAGATCTTATCAACAAAATAGTCTTAAATGCGCCCCTTGGTTAAAATACATATACATATTTAGTTCCATTGCAAGGTAACTGCACTCTAAAGCGATACTCCCTAGCAAGCTGACTGAAGCTGTAGAAGGCTAAAAGCATAAACAGACGGCAGCGTTGATCCGGATCGACTCGGGAATTAACTGCAGTTGATCCGAATTAAGTCCGAGTTAATCCGGATCAACGCATGCCGTTTGTTCAAGCTTTAAGGTAAGTCGCGTAAAAGCCCTATATCTTTTGCCCAAAAAAAAAAGGTCAAATGGTCGACAAATGAAAACTCGAATGGGGAAGAATCCGCTGGTAGTGATATTTTGTATAGACCCTGAAAACCCAGTTATAAATCCTTTGATAAAATAAATTATAAAATGGTTTACGAACAAGATTCATTAAATCGACAGAGTTGTGACAGATGCGAGAAAAACCAGGTGCCGTTGGACTTGCTTTATTTTATATATTTTTTCTATTAAGAACTGAGCTAAACTTCCCTGAAGTAGAAGAAAATTTTCTTTTATAAATTTTCTAATCCTGCCTTTCGTCCCTTTCAATTTCGCTCCTACCAATTCAGCCATGCAGTCATTAACCCCTTTTATACACGTCTCAATAGCCACATTAATTTGGGTCAGCGTTTCATTATTCAAGTTACAGCTTTGCAAAGATTTTCTCAAGACAATGCACTGCACTGCTAACTATTCACCTCTCAGCTATTCTTCCTGCTTTCTTGTGCATTATCATCGTGCATACCTACTACAAATTTATCATGCTGTTTTCTTCTTTTCCAGGCACTGCTTGCGATTGTCTAACCGACCGCCTGCAGCTGGCTTGCCTTGCCTTTTGTTGGTCGGCCGTTTGGCTCATATGCTTGCGGCCAGCCGCCTGTGCTTTTGGCATCTTTACATAGCAAACTTTCTGAGCAACAACGGCGAAGGAGTAACCAAACATGAGAATGAACAACGCGCAGAATAAAAGAAATAAAAAGAAAAAAAAATGGAACAAAGGCGAAACTAGAAATAAAAGCACTAAGCACAGCTGCATGGCTGTGGAGAGTGTGAAGTAACGTTTGAGTATCGTGCCGGGGTGGCAAATACGCGCGCGCTGGAAGAAATAGGCAGCAAGTTGTAAATTCCATAAGTACTTGCAAGCCGTTTTCCTTGCACTTCTTTGCGTTCTCGAACTAATTCTGCTGCCGCATAGTGCAGATATTTTTTTGCTCATTTCGCTGCAACATAATCACCCGCTGAGCACGCTTTCTTGTCTATTGCTTAGGCCTTTAATTTCATTGACATGAAATTCCGCCTGCCGCCCAGCAAACTTTTCAATCCATTCTCCCGCCAGATTTTACCCCCCAAACTACATTCAACGCTTTATCTGCTTTCGCGCTACTTGCAAAGTTTTTCGGCTCTTTGTCCGCCGCTACCGCTGCGCTTTTTTCCGCCATTGTTGTTCCACTTTAATTAGCGGTGTAGACCGCAAACAGCTTCTTCTTCTGCTTTTACGCTGGCTGGTTTGGCAAAGTACAAATTTTCCCAAAGCTCTCAGAAAAGGCTAAACAAAAGTTCTCAAAGCAAATTTGAAAATAAAATAATGTGAAAAATTTTGTGCGATAAATGTTTATTCTAATTTTTGTTTTCATATTTGTGCGCGCATAACCACGCTTAATAGTTGTTTTTGTCCCTCGTTCCTTTTCTCTCTCTCCCTATTGGCCTTTTTGACTACTACTGCTGGGTCGCTGCTATGCGTGTGGCGTGCAAAAGTTTTTATATGAAATTTTGCGGTTAATTTGATTATGAGATTTACCCCGACGAAAACTTGCTGGAAATTTTGGCATTCGCGTTGGTATTGCCGAAAACTATTTGGTTGTTGTTTGTGTTGCGTTCGAAAAGTTTTAAAAAGTGTTTGCTTAAGCGTTTAAGGGCACGTGTTTTTTCTTGTTGCTTATAATTGTAGTGATTTTTGTACCAAATAGAAATTTTTACGGTCGAATTCTTGGCAAAGCAAGTGGGAAAGGGCATAGAAAAAATTTAATATTTTGTGCAAAGAGTAGGGAACTAGTTCAAGGAAAGCACTTTGTAGCCTTTGTATCGGCGGCTTTAAATTTTATTTAACAGATTTTTAAAGACCGTAAATTCATAAAATTTGTTTGATGTTGACAGAAGCTATTTTGAATTGAGAAAAAAGAATTTAAAAACATGAAAACAGAGTTATGAATAAAAGCAATTAAAAAAAATTAAATAAAAATTAAATAACAAGCGAAAAATTAAGATGAAAAACTGTATTTAAAAAAATTAAGATATAAAGAATAATAAGGAAAAACAAACAAAGAAATCAGAAAGACAAACAAAAAATCAAAATTATACAAAAAATTTAAAATAAAATAAAGTTAAATAGCTTATAAAAGTTAGTTTTAAAATTAGCCAAAATTAATAAAAGAATGATTGGAAAACATATTTCAACAAATTTCACTGCTGTGAAAAACTTAGAAACTGTGAAGAATAAATTATCCTCAAATTAAAAGTGTAAAACGCAAAATTTGTTTAGTATTTTTAACCCTTTATGCTTAGATAAACACACATAACTATTGATGCTGGTCTGTGAGACCACACATACTTTACCGTTAAGTAATATTATGCTTTTTATTTTGCGAAAAAATAAAACCTTCGATTTTTTTTTTTTAATTGAAGTTAATTTAATTTAAATTTAATTAGCGATATCTGCAAAACACATGTTAAGAACAAAAACAAAAAGGATTGGCTTTTCATCGTTGATTTTTTATACCGTATTAAAAACAAGAGAACATTGTTTTTTTAAATATTCACAAAAAAATTTTTTGTTAAAATTGTTTGACATAGCTATGTATACATTTTTTTGAACATAATGTTGAATGACTTATTTTTTCCATAATTGTTTGAAAAATTAAGAATAATTAAAGTCTAAAAAATAAATAGTTAATAAAGTTTTTCTTCTATAAAGAATTAAAAATTTTTATAAATTGTTAATTAATTTTAAAGCTTTGTAAATAAAAAATAAAATTTTATCAAAATTCAAATTTAATTTTGTAAATTGAATTTATAGCTAATATCAAATCAAGAAATATTTCAAAGACTACAAGTTAAAAAAAATGTCCTTTTCATCCCTTCTCAGGGCTTTCAATATTAAATTTGTTTGCCTTTAATGGTGATTTCGTTTCTACCAAAAAAT
>NW_023458567.1:4712384-4717660 GCF_013731165.1 Rhagoletis pomonella | reverse complement strand
TTTTTTTTTTAAATAAGCTCCTTTAACATACTATGACATGTTTTAGCAGCATTTTTTGAAGACCTAATAGCGCTGTAGGCAAAATCTGAAGTTTTGAAATGACACAAAAAAAAACGCCGAGGCACGTAAACTCAATTTTTGGTCGTAGATTATGGATCTTTTGATAAATAAAATTCAAACTTTAACCGGGAAAAAATTAAAAAATAACTTTTTTGTAACTTTTTTATTTGTATTAAAACTTTTTCTGTTGCCAAAAAATCAAGCAACTAATGATGAAAATCGGTAGATAAATAAACCACTTTTGAATGGTCAAATGAGGAAATAATGTTACCCATACGAGTATGTACGATATGGCGTATGAGTAAAATTTTTCATATTAAAATTTGAATTTTTTCATTCGCAATGTAAACTTAAAATGAAAATATCTTGGGAAAATTACCTGATATAGAAAAATGGTATATCTACACCTCAAAATTAAGTTTACGCGTCTCGTCATTTTTTGTGCGTCATTTTATTGTCCCTACAGTGTAGTTGGAAGAAATGATATTAGAATTCTTTTTAAAATAATTTAAATGTCTGCACTTATTTAGTCACTACCTGTTAAGTTTTCACTTGAGTACTGCATTTCTCTAAACTAAAGAATTTCTCATTATCCATGTTCAAGATTTTTAGTTTATGTCGAGTCGCGTTTTTAATGCTTTTTTAATTTTAAATAGATTTTCTGATTGAGTGGTTCAATAAATATAAGAGAAATTATTTATTTTAGACACAGGCGTTTTTTTGAATAACATTACTTAGTAATACTAACAAAAAATGTTTAAAGTTGAGTGCAGATTCTGCGAAATGTAGCTTTTATGTCAAAAGTAAGCACAATAATACATAAACGAATATGAATTAAAAAAGTCATTGGAAATAAAAGGAAAATTTATTTTTGCATTGTTAATAAAATTTGTTGTTTCTTTGGGCTGGGACAGAATATTTTTCATCTATCTATCAAAATAATTAAAAAATGAATCATAAAAAGTATGTACTTTTAATTGAAAAATGATATAACAAATGAAAACGTAAAATTTTCTGGGATGAAAAAAATTAGTTGAAATTAATGGAAAATGATTAAAATTAAAAAAATGAAAACTATGTACATATAACGTAAAAAGTAAATACTAAATACTATCAATAAAAAATTAATTAAAAAATTAAAATATGTTGGGATGAAAAAATATGAATAAAAAAATAAACACCATGGACCTGAAAAGTAAGTAGTATTATTTGAAAAGTAATTTTTTTTTTTAATTTGAAAGGTTTTTTTAATTTTCATAACGGTAAACAATGTATTTTTTTTTAACAAAATGTATGTCCATAAGTACATACTAAAAAGTAAATAAAACATTTTTTTTAATTATTTAAATTTTTTACTAAAAAATAAATTTTTTTATTAAAAAAATTCTACAGGTTTGAAAGTTGTAAACTACTACGCTTTTAATGTTTTAAGAAAAAACAAAAACCAAAACCATAGTATACATTTTTTATTTATTTTTTATTTTTTTTGGTGTTTCTTTGTGGCAATCTAGAAATTAAAAAACCCAAAAATATGAAGAAAAGTTGACTAATCTTTTTTTTTTTTTTAACGTTAATGTGTTTTAAGAGTCTTAAATATGTTTTAAAACTTGAAATTAGAGAATTTGTAATATTTTCCCTTGCTAATTTTTGAGAGAACTAAATGTGTTTTTTTTTTTTAGATTGACGAGTAGTTTACTATTTATATCAGAAGAAACGTTACGATTCTTTAAATTATTTTGTTGCATTTTTAAGAAAAAAGTTTATGTAAAAAAATCTTTTAACAAGATTACAAATTTTTTAATTGATAAAAAAAAGCAATTTTAAGATAAAAAAATTTAAATAATTTTTATATCTAAAAAACTATATCTGATTATTACATTATTTTATTAAATGTTAAAAAACTAGCATTTGCAAAGAATTTAATTTTTTTAATACATTTTTAAAGATTTAGATTTTTAAAATGTTTTTTTTTTATAAAATTTTTTTGAATTGATATTTTTATTATTTTTTTTTTACTTTTAACTTTTCAATTCAATTTTTATTTATTATTTTTGATTTATTTGTTTTTTAAGTATTTTGTCATTTATATATTTTTTTAATTGTGTTTAATTGTTGAAAGTTTTTAAACTGTTAGCTTTTTGTAAGTAAGTATGTTGTAATTTATATATTTTTTAATTTTGTTTAATGGTTAAAGTTAGCTTTTTTGTTTTAATATTCTTGTCTTATTTATTGTTTAATTTTTTATTATTTTTTTAATTATCTTTTTTATTATTATTATTTTTTTTTATAATGATTACCGCCATCTCTAGGCGATGGCAAATTCTTCGAGTGGAATTCTGGCAGTAGATTAGCAATCATAGCACCTAAGATTATGCAACATTGAGTACGTCAGCGATGAGTGTTATTTATTTGCTACATATATTTTCTTTTGCCTACTCAGCAGTTTGTTCAATTCTCAAATTGAGTAAGAGATAATACAAATTCTGTGCCAACCTTTACGTATTTTGAGCTAGAGTAGAAACGTTCGCCACTTTTTAATAAATATCTTAACACCGCGGTTATGCAGAAAAGCTTGACCGAAGTTCTGAGTGGCCCAGACTAACTTATGCTGTTGTTATTGGGGCCATTTCAACTGAATTAGCTAACAGAGATTTGTTTTGTTTGCCCTGGTGCATATTTCATACACATATGTATCTACATAGTATGTACATATGTACATATGTATGTACTGGACTGGTGATATGTAGTATTTGCTGTGTAAATACTTAAATATTCATACAATCTAAACGCTAACATTGTCCCAGAATTTATATTAATGAGTTAATTAGTATTCATGTGTGGATGAATTTTTTCTAAAGCTTCATACAAGTTTGCTTTAGACTTAACACAAAAGTTTTTATTTAATATTTGGCAAAAGTGGTTTTTAATTTTGGTATATAGAGAGTAATATTTTTGGTATTCATCGAGATGAGTGATTGGGGCTTTATTTTTACCGACGTTTAATTGGCAATTTAAAGTTGAATGAAAAGTTTGCAAAGGGATTTGCAGCTTAACAAAAAGGCAACAACTGTCAATGAATTTTCGTGCAGGACCAAAAGTTTAATAAAAAATTTAATAAAATTGCCAAACCAAAAATTTTATCACTTTAATTGCAGCGGGATTTGTGTAAATTGCCTTAACTTTTTTGTCACTGAGAGTTACTGAATTTTCAAAATTTTGCACCTGAAATACGAAGTATGCAATTACCAAAATATAAAGATTTTTTTCAAGATTTGAGAGTATTCGATTTTTTTTTGTCGTTCACGTTGTTTACATTATTGTTATAGGTTATGTTTAGTTTTTGCAACTCCTTATAGATTTTGTTACCTTACAAAGATTGTAGGAGTTGCCGCTATCGATTTTACTTTTGTTATAAATTTAACTTTTGTTATAAATTTTGCTTTTGCTATTGATTATACTTTAGTTATGGAGTTTACTTTAGTTATCGATTTTACTTTAGTTATCGAATTTAGGTACTTTAGTTATCGATTTTACTTAAGTTATCGATTTTACTTTAGTTATCGATTTTACTTTAGTTATCGATTTTACTTTAGTTATCGATTTTACTTTAGTTATCGATTTTACCTTAGTTATCGATTTTACTTTAGTTATCGATTTGACTTTAGCTATCGATTTTAATTTAGTTATCGATTTTACTTTAGTTATTGAATTTAGGTACTTTAGTTTCGATTTTACGTTAGTTATCGATATTACGTTAGCTATCAATTTTACTTTAGTTATCGATTTTACTTTAGTTTTCGATTTTACTTTTGTTATCAGTTCTACTTGTGTTGTCGATTTTATGTTTGCTATCCATTTTACTTTTGTTGTCGATTTTATTTTTGTTATCGATTTTGCATTTGTTATCTATTTTACTTTGCTCATTAATTTTACTTTTGTATCGATTTTACTTTTGTTATAGATTTTAGTTTCATTATGAAGTTTAACTGTGGTCGATTTATTTTTGTTATCGATTTTACTTTTATTTTATATTTTACTTATGCTATCGATTTTGTTATCGAAAAGATCTGGTTGTCGATATTGAATTTTTTATCTCTATTAATTTTGCTATCGTTATCAACTTTCTTTAGTTAAAAATTTTCTTTTCTTAGTTAAAAATTTTTCTATTGGTATCGATTCCTTTATAGTTATAGTTTTCGTTCTTAGCGATTTGATTGGATGGTTAAAGTAAGCTTTATAATCATCTACAATGCAAGTAGTATACTTTTAGGTATGTTACATGGTAAATATGTATTTAGAAAATTTTGGAATTTAAAAGCTTTTTCACCATTTCCCTCTTAAATTTGTTTTTAATAAATTTAAATTAACACTTCAATTTTTAAGCACTCCCGCATAATTCAAAAATTCGCTGATTTTCCTTCCAACGGTGTGCTGTTGCTACCAATGTCAAAAAAAAATACCATTCATTTGTAATCCACCCGCTTGATTAATGTATTGCATTGCTTCCTTCCTTCCTTTGACTTGGCTTTTATTCTCTTTTAAATCTGTGGGAAAAAGAAATTTCTATGACAGAAAAAAGCGGCAATAATTCAACAAGAATTCGTGGATGGCAATCAAAAACAAGCGTCGGACGTCGGTAACGAGTACTAAAGCAAAAGGCAGCCAGGTCCAACCAGCAGCGGCTGCTGCCAGACACAAACACACACCTTGCGAATCGCACAAACTGAATTGATGAGTGGCACAAAGCGACAAAAGCGAATGGGGGCACTCAGACAGAGTACAGTTGTGAAGCGTGACATATTCAGAACTGATAGCTCGAATGTCAGCGGTCGTTCTCTACAGATATGTTTGCACAGTGGCGGAAATAAAAACGTTAATATGGAGTCAGCATTTGTCAAAAGTCTGGCGGTATTGAAAGAATGCCCCGGAAGTGATTATTTTAAAGGAATAAGCTTTGAATTTCTAACCTGAAATAAAACGATTATAGTAGAGATAATAAGGTTACCCTTTTCCGTTTTTTGTTATCGATTTAGTTAACGTTTCAATTCAATTATTGTTATCTATTTAGTTATCGGTATCAATTTGGATTTCCATATCGATTTTGTTTTCTTTGTCGATTTTGCTATTATCGATTTTAGTTTTTGTTATCGATTTGGTTTTTGTTATCGATTTTGTTTTTGCTATCGATTTTGTTTTTGTTATCGATTTTGTTTTTG
>NW_023458567.1:4660609-4712374 GCF_013731165.1 Rhagoletis pomonella | reverse complement strand
ATTTTTTTTTTCGGAGACTGCTTTTGCGATGAAATTTCGATGAAGATTTGTTGAGTTTTCCTAAATTTTGTTTAAAGTTTTAAAATGTGATTTATGTGGTTTTGGTTAAAGCTTGGACGGTGTTTTTATAAAAAAAAATTTAGCTCGAAAACAATTAAGAATATTAAAAAAAAACAACACGCGGTCATTTGTTTGAGTCACTGTATGTACTTACATACATATGGGCACTTATTTTTGTTTGCGCTTATGAATATTACGATTGTTGGCATATTGATGCTTGGCAACACTCTGGCGCTGTATTGACACAAATGATGTGGGCATACAAATATATATGTATGCACATTAGGTCGGATCAATTTGTATGGGAGATTTTTTTTTGACTATGAGCGTATAGCACAGGAAGATTCTATGTGTAATTCTTAGCAATTTTGACGAATAAACCATAGGTCTAAAATCCATTTGGAGTTTGCCAAATTGCGAAAATAGCTTTCTTAGCATTTTGCTGTATTGTTGTAAAGAAGTGTTTAAATTTTCTAGAAAAAACCTGCTATAAGGGAGTTTTGGTATGAGGATTCCATTCCTGCATTTATCTTTTTCTTAAAACTTCCGCGAGAGGGCGCAACAGCGAAAGTTTTTAAATTTTCATCGAAACATATTTTCGCAATTTGGCAAACTCCAAATTGACTTTAGACATATGGTTTCTCCGGAAACTTTGCTTAGAATTACACGTACAATCCTTTTATGCTATAACCGCGTAGTAAAAAAAATGATTCGCCCTAAGGCACATCTAGTTATGTATGTATGTACATTTATACTAGTACATAGAAATAAGCTAGGATTTGGTGGGATATGCATATAGTAAATGTATGTACCTATATATGTGCAAGCGTGTATGTGTGCTTAAAACTTGCAGTTATGATATGTGTTGTCGGTGCACTGCTAAGCTGGTTTGTTGATTCATAATATGAGCATACAGTGTGTTGCAAAAGACCTAACACATCCTGAAATTTTCGCTTTTTTATAATGGGAAACGCCTTTAGCGTAAAATTTTAATACCGATGTTTTTACCGATAACAGTATATATATATTGATCAAAATATCGATTAATTTATTCGCACACATTTATAGTATAGCACCTCCATTTCAAAATGATATTGTTTGCCACTCATGCTAATTAATTTATTTTTTAGGAATTTTCAATTAAAATATAGTTAATTTTCTAACGAAAAGCATATGAATCCGAGTTTAAAACTTTGTAGAAAACTACAAACAAATTCAACAAAATGTTAAACTTTTTTCTCAGAAGTGCTAGAATTTTTTTGAGTATGCAGTTTTATAGCCCACTCAATTTTATATTAATTTTCTAATAATGTGCAAGTTTCAAGTGGCTAAAAATTACCGTTGATTTTTCTCGCTGAAGGTGTATGGGTTTCTTCCATATAAAAATAAATTTTCTTTAATTTAAATAATATCGATTAAAAATGGAAAAAAATTATGGTGAAATAAAAAAGTTGTTGATCGATTAACAGCGTTCAACAAAATTTAGTCGAGTTTGATTTGGAAAATGATACAGATTGATTTTTTTTTGCTCATTTTATATTCATTTATAAAACGTTTCTAGCACCTCCCGTTTTTGAGACAAAAACTGTTGTAGTGTCGAAAAATGGATAATTTCAAAAAAAAAAAATAAGATGAATTCGTTTGATGGAATCTACTTTTTGTTGATGAGTGAAAAAATCCTGGAAAAGTAAAAAAAAACAGTTCTTCAATAGCAGGTATTTACAAGAGAGGTTGTTCACGTTTTCGAGATCAAACTCGTCCAATTTTTATTTTTTATTTTTTTGTAAAGTTTGATATGCAAAAATTTATGGCAATTTTTCATACGTTAATTTTTCAACCGACCAGAATTTACTACCGTGAAAATTGTTATAGTTCACTGTATTATATGCAAACAATTACTCAATGTGTATTTATGTTGCCATGCTTACGATAGCTAACAAGTATGTATGGAAGTATTTGCGACTTGCAACAGCAGCTGTCTGACATAAATGCGCTTTATATAAATTGCAATTACAGGATTTTTTTTTGCAAATGCTTTTTACAGTGTGTTTACTTACATGGTATTAAGGGGCATTTTTTGTTGCAAATAATTTATATTTAGCATTGGCCGGTTTTTTTTTTATGTTTATAGTAGGCAAGCTAATTGTCAATTAATATGAGAAATAGCAAATGCAAAAAAAAATAGAAATTATTTACTCAAATACAGACACAAAAAACGCTCACACACACACACACATACACTTAATTACTTGTGAAGCTTCCACCGACTGGCAGCTTGTTGCAATCAATTTAATTGCCACATTCACTAACGCCACGCATCCGTTTTGTTGCTGCTGCATTTCCAATAATGTGTTTGCATTTTGCTTGTGCAAACTGTTGGCAAAGTGACTGACAAGCCGCACTCGAGCGTGCGCATTTGCATAATAAATGCTTACGTAAATATAGTATGATTACATAAATGCTTGTTGCTAACTAGCATACTTGCATAGTTATTGATATGTATGTATGTATATGAAATTTCAATATTATGAATAGCATTACATATTACAAATTCTATGCAAAAAAAAAAGCAAATACAAAGTTTAAATATGGAAATGCAAAATACTCCTATAGTACATAACAGTACAACATTTGAGTATGTCCGAGCACTTCATAATTGCACACATTGCGTCTACAAGTGGGTCTGTCCAGTCGACTGCCAGCTTGTCATGTTAAAGGTACTCTACACGCTTCGTTCATTGGATACGAGCGCGCGCACCCGGGGGCGTATGTGGAACATGCGGAAGCAAAATATTATTAAACAAAAATTTACTTATAACACATGGAGCATAGAGCGCACGCACGCTGTAACATACACACATGAGAAATTCTTCGAAATTGGAATAAATATTTGAAAAGCCAACGGAGTTGCTTGCACTTAGCTTAGCTTGGCAAGACTTGCTGCTCTATGAGTGTAGTCAATGTGTGTGCGTGTGCGTGTGCCACTGCGTATGAGCAACATATATATGTAAGATGCGTGTATTGACATGAAAAATTTTGACTAAATGCCATCCATTATCGGCCTTTATATGTATGTATGTGTGTCGGATGTATGCATGTGATTATGTGAGCCATTATGCTTGCTGCAAAATATTGTAATTTATTGACGTTTAGGCTACGCTCGACAAGACTCGATGCGTCGCTTGGGTATTACAAGTTTAATTAAAATGTAAACTGCAATTGACACCGTTGGCAAAAATTTAGACAAATTGTAATATTCTCTCGTCGAAAGTGGCAAATTGCCTTGGGGAAAACGCCGGTAATTGGCAAGTGCAGAAGAGAAAAGCGAAATTGGAGCTTCTAAAAATTTCAAAACAAAATTCAATCCATTTCATTGTACAGAAATTACACTGTGCGTGTTTCTAAATTCTGATGAAAATAAATTAATATTTAACCTTTGCTATAGTTTCAGGGGGTTTTAATAATGAAATTTCTGACTAGCTGACTAGCGATTGTCAAGAGTACTAGAAAAGAGGGCTTCCCTTGGATATCGAATTCGGTATCGGATTTCTCTTCGATTTCGCTTAATATGTGTATTGTTACACAACGAAATAAATCAATATTAATGAATCGACTATGATATCGCTAAAAAGCATTTATCGAAAGTGCAGCATTATCGATAAATAAATAAAAAATATTTAAATATAATTATATGTATGTCTAGGTATATCGATACATTTTGATTTACGTGAAAAAAATTGCCCAAAATCAACGGTAATTCCCAGCTACTTAAAACTTGTACTTTATTATTAAAAAAAATTGGTTGGGCTACATATCTGCATACTACAAAATTCTAAAAAATCCGAAAAGTTGAAAATTTGCATGAAAATTTAGGAATTATATTTTAATATTTTTTGTTGTAGAATGAACCATATTTTTATAAAAAATTGGCGGAAAAATATTAGAAAAACAAATCATTTTAAATTTTAAAGTTTTCTCTAAAATCAATTTTAATTCTTCTCAAATTCAATTAGTATTTCGAAACAATTTTTTGGTTACCTTTTTATAATAAATTTTTCTTTTATCTAACTACTTATTTAACTTTGAGTCGCAATGTATGTGCCGCTGAAACCTTTTTTTTAGATATCCGTCATCTTTCTGATATTCAATGCTCCAACCGTATTTGTAACTCCCACCCTAGCTATGATATGAGTTTTTGCATTCAAGAAATAATTGTTGAATGCTTCTCAGTTTGTTAAAAAAAACTATTGCTAACTTAGTTGTTGTGGTTTGCTCCCATGCACTACCATCATTAAAAGCGGATTTATTCGTATTCGGGACTGTTTAATCGAATTTCATTATTTACACAGAAATTGTATATTTCAATAGAATGACAAACTTCAGCTTGCACTTTAATTAAAAGAAAACAAAATAAAGGATTATGGCTATTAGAAGAGGAAGATATGATTGAAAGTGGTGGTGGCTATCAATGGAGCTGCTATAGAAAGAGTGATCCATAGTAGCGTTGGTTTTTGACGAGGCGACGTAGAGGGTTGGATGTACATAAATACATATGTATGTATGTAGAAGTGATAACTACTCAAATGTTGCGAAGCCAGCATGTTTGTGTGGCGAGTTAGTAAGAAGAGTGCAGGGAAGACAAAGGATTAACTAGTAGAAATTGTATTTGATACAGCGTGCGAACTAGAAATCAAAAAAAAATTAACTAGTATAAATAAGGAAATATTTATAAAAAAAAAATTGTAAAGTGTAATCCCACTAAATTTGAAATCCTGCATATTCTCGCTTCAAGTCAGTTATACAAAGATACATACATTTAATTGACATACTCATATGTTCAAAGCAATTGGCTTTCATTCACAACTGCAACTTTGACGCCCTTCAGCTAAGCCATTGGCCCATTGTCGCCTGCTGCAGTCGGTTGGTGTAAAACGCGAAAAGAAAAACTAATTAGCAGACCAATTGTATTTGTAGCAACTGCTCGTAGTTTTTTGGCAGCAAACAATATGCTACAATAGTAACAACAACAACCTCAATGCCTTATAAGAAAAGACAATAGACCGAGTATACGGCAAAGTGCCAAATAAACAAGTAGCAAATAATAATAATAAAAAAAAGATTTAGTGAGCAAAGTAGTAGCAAGCGCAAGTTGAAAGATTCAACAAATAAACGAAAATCCATGTGTAGTTAAGTGGAGAAAAATACGAAAACAATTCAAGCGCTAAGCACGTTTTATAACAAAAACAATGAGCGAGGATGAGACGCGCGCTCTTCTTTGCGTTCCTTTTTTAATCTTTATTTTATTGCTATATTTCGTACTTATTTTATATTTTAAACTGCATGCTGGTTAGCTGGCTGCTTCAACTTTGCAAAAGTTGGTCACTGCGTACAAGTACTACATATATGTATTTATATGCCAATATACAAACAAACATAGTCCATTCCTGGCAACCGGATCGCCGTGAGGACACACAGCAACTGGCGGTTGTATGATTTTAGGCAGCGATATTAAACATACATATCTACTCACTCATATCTCACTCGTACTTTTGTAGTACTTTCATGTGTTTGCTCCCATTTCCCTTTACATACTTATATACATACATATTTATATCTACTCATTTTAATACATCTGTGCCCATTTTCGTTTGTCCCCATTTTCCGTATTGCTACCTTTAGGACACAAAAAAAAAACAATAATGGGAAACACAGAAAATACAGCTTGCATTCATACGTTTGAGATTGCCGTACAAATGCTGTAACAGCCGCCATGCAAATAAAGCAACAAATGTTGCGCTGCCGTGTCGCTATACGCAGTTGAGGCTGTGCAATTTCCATGGTGGCATACGGAATCGGAGCCTCTTAAGAACTTACATATTCGAGAATGCCTACTTGCGCCAAATTGTACCTCAAAGTTTGCGATTTTGTTCTCAAGTCAAATGTACATACATAGATACTCAATTTGGAATAAATGGGCCAGTTTTTTTTTTTTATTTAAAGAAAGTCCCATACTTGAGTTTTTTGGAAAAAGTATTTATGAAAATCCAATTTCAAATTTTTATTTTAGTTCTTTAACATTTTTATATTTTTCTTGTCAATAAGTAGAAAATTCAGATAACTACATGAAAGTTATTATGTTTTAATAAATTTTTCGATATCAAAAAGTGTTTGAAATTTTTTCCCTGAAATTTAAGATTTTGGCATAGTTATTTTCAGAATTCAAGTTTTATCTATGCACTTAAAATTTTTCGAAGAGTATCGAAAAGTAGATTTTTGAATTTTGAGGCCGGGTTTTCCCGGAAATTGCTGACAGAACAAAAATTACAATATTTCAGTTTTAAAACAGTAGATCCTATGCTGTTAAAAATTTACTAAAAAAGCTAAATATTTCTATTATTAATAAAGAAATCCATGTGTCGTAGAAATTAAAAAATATTGCAATTTTATTAAAACATTTAGAGAATTTGCTAAAAATTTAAAGATGTGATGTGAACAATTTAAAAATTCAATTGAAAAGTTAAAAAATTGAGAAATCTTATAAAAATATGCTGAAATTTTATTGAAAAAACTTGAGATTTTTAAACAAATTTCATTATAGAATCTTAAACGTTTATTAAGCTTTAAGAGCTTCGGGGTAACTTTAAAAATCAGTAAAACGTTTAAAAAAATTTAAAATCTGCAATGAATTTAAAATTGAAAAAATAAAAATATTTAAAATTCAGGAATGTACGATTTCTAATGTCTATTCAGTTTTCATTTTTTTTCAAGAATTGCAACTTAAAATTTTGGAAAAGTTCTATTTAATATAAAAAAGAGTAATAAAATAAATGTTCTCTCAAATTTTAGTTGAATAAATTTGAAATTCTAGGCGATTTTTTGTACATTTAAATATTTTCGAAAATTGTGAAAAAAATTTCAAATTAATGAATTAACAATTTCGAAGAAATGATTATATTGCATAAATTTTTGTGCATTCAAGATTATAGGGTGCAGTTAAAGAAATAATTTACGAAATTCCCAAAGGGGAAATTTACGCTTTGACTTTTGTAAACCAAATACTTAGTATTTTCGAAAAAGTATGTATCTGAAAATTTTCCTTTTCATAATTTTCTAAATTTAAAAACAAACAATAGATGACTAACGAAAACGGGTGAAAAAGTATGAAAAATATTTCTTTATGTTTTGTCATAAAAAAGCTTGATGGGCAATGTTTTTTAAAAATTATGTTTTTATAACGTTCTGGCTTTTTGTGCCGCTTGTTAAAGATAAATTGTTTACGAATATCCATTCCAAAAAATAGGAAATATGCATAGAATTTTGAGAATTTTTAGTTTTTATTTGATTTAATTGAAAAAATTTAAAATAAACTTTATTTTCAGGTTTTGACTAAAACTGCATGTTCAAGTTTGGTGGAAAAATAAAAAATAAATTAAAAAATTGTAGTTGGTGGGTTTCAGAGTTTTTGAATATTCAGAGTTTCAAGAACATTTTTTCAAAAATTGTATTCTGGAATATATTTCAAACTTTTTTTCTTGAAATTACCCATGTGTATTGTGTTGTCCCTAACATACTGGGAAATAAAGGCTTAAATATATGTATATAACTATGCATTTTGTTCACTTGAAACATCTGCATTTGAGTGCAATTTCCGTGCATCCTTTAAAGGCGATGCACGTCGATGCCTATCTGGACTGTGTTGTTGTCCTTACCCCTCTTGCCTTCCTTTCTGACTGCCCTTACCTTCACTTGCTGGACGTGCAGTGCAGTTCGGCCTGTAATTAATTTTACTTACACGTTGGCATTCAAATTGAAGCTCTTGGCCATGCGTGCATACCAGCTCCCGCTCAGATACATTTCATTTTATAAAATAGTAGATATGTGTGATTTTCTGTTTTTCGCATTTATGTTGAAAACAAGTTTTGAAAATTGTAAAATGATTACATTTCCCTTTTCTACACTTTAACTTTCAACTGCATACTTCCATGTCTGTAGCAAATTGTGGTCAATTAGTTCTTCGCATATGCAGAAAGCCGGTGCGTATACGCAACCTTTTCATTTGCCAGATGATAGTAGTATCTGTGTTTGTGTTTTCTTTTGTTTTTCCTTTGCTTTGCGATGACTGACAGAAGGATTTCACTTGCCTCTTCTCGTTTTGCTTAATGACAACTGCAGCTATTTGCTGTTACCGTTGCTGTGACTGCTCGTTTCTGCTCGCTTGCCTTGACTTTGCTCGTTAGTTTTTTTTTTGACTAAATCAGCATGTTCTAGACTTTTTTCCATTTACATTTGTGGTGCGCTATTTGTGAGGGCGTGTATTTATTTGCAGTAAAGCGAGAAACTTTCATTTCCATACGAATTTCCATTTGGTATTCTTGAAATTCGAAATATTTGTAAACATTTTCTTTTTGAAAGGTGATATCAGAAATATTGAAAATTTGTTATTTTACTTCTCTTTTTTGCCACTACAGTCGGCTCGGACTAAGTATTCGTATTGTTCTAATAACAGCAAAATCAAAGCTCCCACACGGTTCAGCATTTCCTACCAATTAGTAATTTCACGGAAAATGCTATCGAAAATATGATATTGATATGAAATGAAAAAGGTAGGCGCCAAGGATTCTTTATGGCTCAATTTTGTGTTAAATAATTTGCTCAGGCGACCGATTCAACTGAAATGCACTATTGTAGGAAAAACTTTCTAATCTAAAATTAACTAAATGATGTAGCATAAATTACAACTTATTTTTGCTCCGACGGCATTTAAAAATAAATAAATTTTAACATTTTTTATTTATGTAAAAAATAGTTAGACAATTTTTTAAAATTCTGTATATATATATATTTTTTAATAGCATTGTTATAATTTTTGCTATCTTTACATTTCAACATTTGTTAAACTTTTTTAATGACATTTGTTCAAATAAAAAAACCTATAAAGTGCTGAAATTTTCAAAGTCTTTATTAGTTTTTAAATGAAAATATAACTAGTTTTGAAATATCCTTACTTACGTACTTTTCTAAAATTTGTGCAAGCATTTGAAGTTGCCAAAAATTATTTTAGTATTATGCATACAAAATTACGACGACTAATGGTAGTAAAAAGCTTTAAAAATTTAGAGAATTTAAATTTATTAATTTTAAATATTTTAAGAATTTTAAATTTAATTTTTTGCTTTACTTTTATGAATGCTAAAATTTAAGAATTTTCAAAAAATTTAAGAATTTTCATAAAACTTAAAAATTTTCAAAAAATTTAAGAATTTTCATAAAATTTAAGATTTTTCATAAAATTTAAGAATTTTCATAAAATTTAAGAATTTACAAATATTCATAAAATTTAAGAATTAAAAGAATATTTTAATAATAAAAAAGAATAAAATTTAACTTTAAATTTAAATTTAAGTTAAAAAAAGGAAACAAATCATTTGGAAACAAATCGAGGGCCTGATTCTTTAGGCTATGCCAAGTTAAAGTAAACCAATGTCATATACATACGTACATACTGTTTGCAAAAAAAAATATCTAAAAACAATGCAGAATACAATTTTCTCTTACCAAATCCCCGCTGACCACTAACACACGGCCGCACATAGTCAAGCCACTGAAGTGTGCATGTGTTGACATATGCTTGTTTTTGTGTTAAAAAGTTCGAAGCTTTTTTCTTTGCTACCAAAGATAAGCCTGCCAATTTGTTTGCCCACCAAGTAATATGTATGTACACATATACACTTGTACATAAATATTTACTGACACATGTGTGCCTATCATCGGATTATCCGCTTGCTGCCAAGTGCTAAGCCACAGATTGTTTACGACTTGTGGCAATGAAGCCTTGAGCACACACATATGTATGTATGTACTTGAGAATATATACAATGGATGTACGCCTAAGCTCTTATGTTTGTTTTGTCACTTGCCAAAGCTCTAGCAGCTTGTAGGCGCAATGATAAGCAGACTACGAGGAGAATACGAAAAAACAGCCAGAAATACCTTGCAAAAAATTAAGCATCAGTCGCTGTCACTCATAAATTTCTGTTATTAAATATTTCCATATTTTATTACATTGCTCGTTTAGGCAATTAAGTGCCTTATACTACGAACTGGTCATGCTTGTGCTTCTGTATGCTTCCAAAGACTATTGCATATCTGTAGGCGTTTTTTCTGCTTAAACTTTGAATTTCATGTGTTGGCTGTGTGAGTGCTTATATGTACATACATATGTATGTATGTATGTTAATCGGTGCATACGTGAAACATAAATTTTGCTTAAATGCTTTATTATATGAAATATAACTTTAATTCCATAAGAATTCCCATTAAAACTAAAACCGCAATGATTGCCTTAGGCTTTTTGGCTGAGATTGATGACAAAAATTTTCATTAAATATACATATTGACACATTTTGATAAAAATATAATTCCCTCAAAAAAGGATTAAATCGAACGCTTCCTTCTGAATGCAAGAAATTTGAGAATATGAGAAAACTATTTAGAAATGTGCTAAAAGAATATTTTTAAAAACTTTTTTTTATTTTCAGAATATTCGCTACATATATAATGTAAGATTTTATCTAATTAATTTTTTTTTTTTAGAAAAAACTTTTGGAAGTGTGTTAAAAAAGTGCCACTATTACTTTTAGAAGCTATAGCAAGTATTCAGGATGATTCGAATTGTCATATTGGATTTAACTATTTAAAAATGAATGTTTTTAGGAAATTTGTTGAAAGCGTTTTTTTCGAATATTCATTTCTAAACAATGCACATTGCAATGTGAGATTTTGCCTTGCTAAAAAAAAAAAACAAGACAGAATTTTTTAAATAATAAAATTCTTCTAATCTAAATGTTTTAAATTTAATGGTTCTCGTTTATTTCAATAACGATATTTTTTCTTCGGCATATTAATTTTTTTTCTAATTCAGTTTTTATTACATTTTTATTATTAATACTTAAATGTTTTAAAATGGAGAAAATGTTTCTAATGGAAAACAAAAAAATATGAATTATCAAGTCGGGGATGCTCTATATTTGTATTATCGATCATCGGCACCGAGTGGGAATGTGTTAAACTGAAGTCGATACTACAACCGAAAGATAGAGTATCCCCGACTTGGTAGTTCATATTTTTTCGTTTTACAATCAAAAACATTTTCTTTCATTTTGGAAGGGGTAGGTGCGTGGTCTAGGACTTTAAAATTTTTTAAATACTTTAAATTTTTTTTATATACTTTTGAATTTTTATCTTTTTGAATTTTTTATTTTTAAATTTGTTGTTTATCAATTTGTATTTTTTTAATTATCGTTCTTTTGAACTCGTAAATTATGTATTTATGTTTTGATTTAATATTTTTTTATTGTTATTTTTTTAATTTGTTGTTTTTTTGATTTTTTTTATTTTATTTTTAATTTTTTTTTAATTTTTTTTAATTTGTTGTTTTTTTATTCTTTGTATTTTTTATTCTTTTTTATTGTTTGTTTATTTTTTATTTTTTTATTAATTTTTTTTATATTTAAAGTTTTTTTTTATATTTTTGAATTTTATCAGATTTACCGGAAGAAATACTTGCTAAAGAGCATGCCAGATTGTCTTCTTATAATATTTTCTGTATCCAGATGCAGAAGTAAAACAACGAAAATATTATGCCAAACACTGCAACTCAACCACAAAAGACCAACAATAGTTGCCTTAGCGTCAATGTACATTGAATTTGCCTTAAGTGAAGGGCACTTACCGACTATGCACCACTGAAGAGTTTCGAACTTAAGTTGATAGTTTATAGAAAATTTATTAATAAAAAGTATCAGCACAAAAAAATAGATACTAAAAAAAGAAATGCTTCTCAAAGACAACGGCACTTTAGTGCCACATACTTCTATAACCACTTACTTTGACATGCCACAGCTGCCTCGCTGAGCAGCAAAAGCATGATGCTCCTACTTGTGCCTCTTCTTCAGTGAATAGAGCTTGCTATGATTTAAGAAACTTTTCCGTCAGTGTTTGCTTGCCTCACTCAAGCTCGCTTGCATCCAAGCATAGCGTTGGGGTAAATAGATAGTCAAAAAGAGGTGGCAAAACGTTAGAGGATGCCAGGAGCAGCAAATAGCACTAAGTTCGCCATCTTAAGCGGCATGCCACATGCAGGCAATTTTAGCAACTGCCACTCATATTGAAAATAGCTTGCTAAAAAGTATGTGAAAGCATAACAGAAGCTTATACTCGGTTAAGAAGTGTGTGTGCGTTCAATTTGAAAGTAGTTGAGCATTTGCCGTTATTATTGTTGTTGTTGTTGTTGTTGTTGTTGTTGTTGTTGTTGTTGTTGTCGGTACACACTTTATTGATAAGGTCGAGAAAAGATTGAGTGGCATAGTTGGCATACTTGCGAGTTCAGTTGAGTTGAGTCGAGTTGCGCTGAGTTGAGCAAAGGCAGGCTCTAGCGTAGGAGAGGCTGCCAGCGGTTGGCAACTTAATTTTGCTCACACGCCATACCTGCACACTCCTACTTGCACGCACGCTTTTGTTTGTTTCCGATTTAGCGGCATACTTTGTTGGGGGTTTGCGTGTCTGCTTAAGTGTTTTTGGATAATTATATTTTTTTTAACTTCAGCTTTATTTTTTCGCATGTCAAATATTTCGCAAGTTTTATTAAGTTTTAAGTGATTTCGCTAGTCAGCGGCACAGTTGGTGTTTTACTTAAGCTCCTGCTCCGGCTAAACGGCTTGCCGCTGCTGCATAGATCTCTCGCTTTTTGTGCTTCCATAGTAGACTTACATATACATACATACATATGTATATGTCTGTCGCTGGCGTTTTATTTCCTACTCGCTTATCCCAAAATGTCTTAACCGTTATCTACTCCTCCACTCAGCCCACTTCTTTCTTAGACTTTCCTATGCACTCGTAGCAGTAGCAGATTCAAGATTAAAGAACAAAGAACAACAGTGGTATGCAAATAAAAAAAATCCAAATTTTAAAAATTGTTAACGATATTTAAAATTTTTTCTTAATACTAAAATGTTGCAAATACATACAAATGTTTAAAAATATAAGCAAACAATTTTACAAAACTCGAAATTTATTAGATAACAAGTTTTAAATATTTTTAAAAAACTAAAAAATTACAACTTTACTTCTTCCTGCATTTTTTAAATAACAAAATTAAAGTGCTAATAAAAATATTAAAAAAAAATATTATAAGAGTATGTAGACCGAAGTTCCTTTCAAAATAATATTTTTTTAACTTATAAAATTTGTGTACTAAATTCATATATTTTAAATACAAATTGCTAATTTGTGTTTCTCACTAATTTTTTTAAAAAGGTAATTTTTTGCAATTGAAATCAAGTTTTTTTTCAAATACATATTTTTTTACCGGATATACTTACATACATAAAGCAAAAATACTAAATAATACAAATTCAAAAAATAAGATAAAAATAAAATCCTTATGCCCGGTTGCACCAATCAATTTTAACAGTCTGATAAATTTTAAAATTGATACGTTCAACTGGGGATTAAAATTTTTAACTAATTTTAAATATTTACACATTTTCAAAAACTGCGAAAAGATTGAATTCACAAAACCTAAATCATGAATTTTTGTTACAATAAAATTTTTTATAATTACATATTACATTTTATATAATAACATATTGATTTTTTTGCATTTATGCATACAATTTTTTATAATCGCATACTAAATTTTTTGTAAGTACTTATTACATTTTTTCTAATTACATATTAAATTTTTTCTAATTACATATTAAATTTTTTCTAATTACATATTAAATTTTTTGTTTTAAAATTGATTACTGTTCAAAAAGTATTTGCTTTTGCTAAACTTCAACGTTTTTTCATTAAACTATTCAAATTCTATTTTTTACAATTTTTTTCTCAATTTTGGGAATGAAGCGTTTACATAAAATACTATTATAAATAATAATTAATTATAAAACTAAAAAACTATGTATATAACTACTACTTTTAAAAAAGAAAAGTAATAAAAAAAAATTGTGTAAATCTTTAAATGCGATTTTAAATTTTGAGGATTTTTTATATCTCAAAACCCTATTATTTTAAAAAGTTTTCGAGCTGTTAAAAAAAGGGTAACCGTGCACTAGTACCAGTAGCAGCACTTTGAAGAAAGCCTATTGTTACCTAAAAGCAAACAAAAATTTCAAACTTGCTTGCGTTTGAAAACTGATAACAGCAGGAATGCAAGCAAAAAAGTAAACCAAAAATCTCACAAATATACTAGCACTAACACATACTACTAGTTTCCATATAAAAATGTGTCCTCTCTCACTTTTCCACAACACTACCTTTGCCTTACTGCAGCTCTGCTACGGATATCCTAACCAACTTGCAGCTCCATGGCAACCAGCGACGGCTGCTATCTGCCTGATAAAACTTTTAACTTAAAACAAAAGCATTTTTCATATTTCCTCCACTATTGCACACCACGGCGTATGAGTAATATTCTAGGTTTGTTGTCATTTAATCGCTTTAGTTTAAACTCCAGTTAAGTTTTTACTCTGGAATTTTCAAATATACTAGTTTTGGGTGTAAGATTAAAAATACTTTATCCTCGACTTATACATAGGTATGTAAGTATGTGCTTGTTTATACTCAAAGCTATGGAAAACGAAATTTATTTATTTTTATGCTTTAGAATATACAGGAAATTGTGTGAAGCGCCCAAGAACTTATAGATGCTGTAAAGCGAGCAGTTTAGTTAAATAGCTGAAGAATTAAGTGGAATTTTGGCATAGGAATTTCAAAGTTCATCTAATATTAAATTAGATGAAAAAAGTTTTAATAAGTGTTGTTATGTTACACAACACAAAGTTTTTAGATTTTGACAAATGTGGTAAATTTTTGATAAGTTTTATGCTATTTTTGCTTGAATAATTTTTACGTTTTTTTTGGAGTTTGTAAAAATTTAATAAATCCATGTGAGCTTCAAATTTAATACATACCTGTCATTTGAAAAAATTTTAAATTAGATTGTTAAAAATTGTGTGGAAATTTTATTAAATTTAATAATTTAAAGTGACATTTTTGAAAATTTAAATTTTTTTCATAGTTGAAAATTAAAATTTTCGGATATTTTAATTTTTTTTGAAATGTAATTTTTTAGCGTTCCGACATTTTTGAAAGTTGAAACTTTCTTCAAAGTTGAAATTAAAAAAGAATTTTAAAAATAAAAATTAAAAATTTTAATATCTTGTGTAGTTTAAAATTAAAAAAGAATCCTTAATATTCTTTCAATTGCTGGCCCACATATTATTATCTGGGCAGCCAGTTCGAAAATGCAGAAAACTTTTCAAGAACACCCTACTTTAGAATTCGGTTCAAAAATGCCCTATCTCAACACATTTTCGAAATATTTTCAGTTGATAGGGCGTTTTTAAATCAAATTCTGATTTTTTTTTTGGAGATCTTATAAATTTTGAAAATGATATTTTTTTGGAAATATTTAAATTTCTAAAAAGTGAAAACGTTTTTAGACTGTCTACAAATTTGGTAAATTTTTGCTTTTAAACCTATGAACAAGTTTATATAATATATAATTAGTTTAGTAAATCCACGTAAACGTTTTTGAGTTTTAAATTTAGTATCATTTAAAAAAGTTGTAATTAAATTTTTTGAACATTGTGATGTGCGTCCTTTTCGTTCATTTCATTTAGTATTTATAAATGAATGCGACCGACAACTTCATAATTTCAAAAAGTTTCATAACTAAAAAATTTTGCAATTTTTTGGAAATGTCATAAGTTTTGAAAATTACAAAACTTATGAAATTACATACCTAAATTGAAAAAGTTCTAGAAGCCGAATTTTCTGAATATTTTAAAATTAATACCGGATTTTTACTGTGCATTAAATGGCAAACAATTTTAATGATGGCATTAAAGAAAACCGTGTAATTACGTTAAAAAGTCATTAAGTATTTTTTCCACATGCCATTTGTCTGATTGTAGAAAGTTTTTCGTAATTTTTGTAATTTTAATGGAAAATTCGGCATACGAATTTTTAAATTTACATAAAGATTTTAAAATATTTGAAATTTTTCAATTTTTGTAAGACAAAATTCCATTTCACGACCAAAAAATTTCAATTCCACTCTCATTAAAGCGTACTTTAAGTAGAAACTAAGTTAAAGTTAGGTTTAAGCTGGCCTCAAATTTAACCAGTGTGCGTGATAAAAAAAAAATCCGCCATGCACAAAGTAGATTTATTTTACGTTTTACACTTAATAGTCAATAAGGCCAAACAATGAAATAACAGTAAATAATATACACAAAAATAAATAAAATTGCCACAAGTACCACAGGTCGTATGATTGACTCGCCGCCAACATAAAATTTAATACGTTGCGGTTGCATGAGCGGAAATTGGCAGCTCGATAAATATAATCATACATACATACCTAAATGCATATTCGATGTAAGCAAAAAAAAAAGACTGCTGAAAAGAGCAAAATAGAATTCCGCGCAGCAAATTGCATGAGCGTTAAGCGATTATTTTTTTTTTGTACATACATTTTTACGTTAATATATTTTTATATATGTGCTTATATACCGGCTATTGCATTTATCTGTGTGTTTTGGGTGTGACATTCGATTGATGCTTCAAAGAAGATGTAAAAGAAGCAGAAAAAGTAATAAAGCAATAAAAAAAAAAAAAAAAAAAAAATAGGTTGTAAAATTTAAAATGTGGCAACTGCATTCAACCGCAGCCGCGCATACAATCAGCGTACAACTACCGTTGAGTTTCTTTATTTATTTAAATAAATTTATTTTTATTTTTTTTTGCTTTTTTTGTTCATTTGCAGACGACTATTCGGCTGCATTATTTATTAAATGCATTTTAAGGCTTCGAAGCCAATAACTGGCTTGACTGTGTAAAAAAATAAACAATAAAAGAAAAAAAACTGCCATTAACATGTTTGCACAAACAAAAATTTGCATACACTCGATTTTAAATTTTGTATATTTTTGGCACGCAAATTCACAGTTCCCTTGAACTATTTACAACTTTTGGTGGTTCCTATTAAAATGCATACATTTTTCAGCCATTTAGTTGGAAACGCGGCAAAATATGCTGATCGTGTGAATATGTAAATTTGCATGCAGGTAATTTTTTTTTGCTGATGTCGAGACCAAAATGCAGCCATTTTTTACTAAACAGATAACTGCAAATTTTAGATTGTTTTTAAAAATGTAAATTTTTTGTTCTTTGTATTTTGCTTCATTGTTACCTATTGAGAAATTTTTATTTTAATATTGTTTCAGGGTCTGCAAAAAGTAGTGTAATTTTAATTGCTGGAAGTATTAAACATATATTGTAAGAAAAATATGTGAAATAAAAAATTATACGAAGCAAACGACAAAAAAGTTTTAGTTTATTTTTTATAAGCAATTTTTAATTGTATTTTTTTTAATTGGTATTGCAAGATCCAAGTATTTCGATTTTTAAAACTTTTTTTCAAAAGCAATTTTTCCAAAAAGTATTTTCTTCAAACGTTTGCTTTTTTAAAATGCAATATTTCCAATATTGTTTTTAAAATTTTTGTTCTACTGTTTTAGGTTTTCATATAAGTTTTTGTGCAAACTTAATTTTTTTAAATAAAGCTTTTATGAAAAATGTTCATGTTTTAAAATTGTTTATTTTTTGACTTTAGTTCTCCAAATTTTGTTTTTCTGTTCAGTTAAATTTTTCCAGTTTTATTTATCCAAATATTTTTTTTTTAATCTATTCCTAAAATATATTTTCCAAATTTATTTCTTAAAATTTGGGCATGAGCCTAAATATAAGGTTTTTTCAATAGCTATCGCCCTCGCTTTTCATTAAAACCAAGCCATACATACATCAAAAACTGCAGACGCCCGGCTAAACAGCTAAAAACTTGCGAGTGCCGAAAATTCATTATTTTTTTATTATTTTGTTTTTCAAAATATTTATTTTTTGAGTTAGTATGTATTTTCAAATTACATGTTTGCTTTTAAAATATAATTTTATTTCTAGTAAAATTTTTTTAATAAATCTTTTTTCAAATAAAATTTTTTCCAAAATAAACTTTTTTGAAATATAAATTTTTGCAAATTAAACTTTCTTTCAAAACACATTTTTTTACTTTTATTTTTTAGATTTTTTAAATTGGTTTTAAATTATTGTTTTTAGGGTACCTTTTTTTTAGATTTTTTTTTAATTCTAAATTAACGTAGAAATTGGAAATGTGCGCAATTTCAAGTAAAATTTTTTGTTTTATATTTGTTTGATTACGTAAGAATTAATTTTTCCAAATTTAATGTTTTTAGACGTTTTTTACGAAAGAGTTATTTAAAAAGTATTTTTCTATTCTATTTTTCGCATACAAATATCTGTAGTTTTTTCTTTGAGATACATATGTACATATATTTTACTGCCCCGAATTTTAGCAGAACAAGTTTTTCTTTTTGTATTTGAAAAAATAAAAAGTACATAGAAGAAACTACAAAAAATATATAAAAAACTGAAAATTTTAAATCAAAAGTATTTTCACCTAAACGTATGTATGTATATGTATTTGAATTTATCCTGAAAAATATTGCCTTTCTTTTTATGTTGATGTTGGTTGATTTTTCCGACTGGGTGGTAATATGATTTATTTAAGAACGAATTTCCGTCAACCCTTGCCAAGTTTGGTTTGGAGACCGAGGCCTTTCCTTTTTGCTCTCTTTCGTCTCCTACCCATTCTGCGTGTGAGCTAGAAACTTTAAAAATATGAGACTTGCTAGTATTACTTTCCACCACTTTGATTTTACCTTTATTTCTTCGTTATTAAATTTTTATTTGTTGCAATTTAATTTCTACTTCATTCTTAACTCATTTTTAAGTGCAAACCTTTCCTAACCACGCGACTGCATTTTATACTCAATACCTCTCTACATTGCTGGGCTGCCTGTCTCGACTTGACTTGATTCAGTTTTGTCGCTTAAAAAAGACGCAAAAGCCAACAGCAAAATGCACTTCAATATCCGTCTAAGCTGACAATAGAGTTCTGTGAAAGGCTAAGACGACAGCGATAACAATGATGTTGACAGCAACAATAGCAATAACAGCAATAACAATAGCAGCAACAAAAGCAGCAATAAAAGCCAATGAAGGCGAGAGCAAAAAAAAAATTAAATAAACTGCAAAGAAATTGCTTCAGAAAAACAGATGAAAGGATGGCGAATGTGTGAAAGAAGGTGGCTGAAGGGGCGATGGTGGCTAGGTAAGATATGACAGATTAAAAACAAGCACACAAGAGCACAAAATAATAACAAGCACACATAAAAGTCATTCACACACTCAGCCGTGCAGCTGTTTGCCCACTAAAGCTGTTTGCCACAAAAGTGTCATTTGATTGCTCTGTTGTACTCACACACACACACACACACAGACCTGTATCGAACATACCGTGGCATGTTCGCACGTGTAGCAATTTTTTCCCTACAATTCTCTAAACGCCTGACTATTTTCATCTTTTTTGCCAACCTTAGCTACCTGCTTTGCGTCAGTTGCTGTCACAAATTTGTTTACTCGCTTTATTTTCGGTCTCAAGTGTAAGCATATTCTCACAATCTGTGAATTTAATTTGTCTCGTCGTCGCATTCATTGTGTCCAATATTGTCTGCTGGATCAACGATTTGTCGGGCTTAGAATCGCATTTGCTTGTGATTTCTTTTGAAGATAAGTCGGTAAGTGAGGAATGCGTCAAATTCCCACTATTGTCTTCCTATCGTTCTTTCTACTTCCACCCTACCCAGTATTTTGGGATCAGTTTTTGCTCCAACCTCCATTCGCTTGCTTCTCCTGTCTGCCATTCTGTTGCCTTTTTGCTCGTACTTTGCCTCAGTTGTCAGCTGCCATTCATTATCTACATCTAATTTAGTATTTTTGTCATTCATTTGCTTGTCTCATCCATTTTTGGGTATTTATGTATCACTCTGACGCAATTGCCTGCCCGATAGGCAAGTTGAGCTCCTCGTTATCCTTTAATTTATAGGAGGCGTTGGATATTTTTAGCTATGTGTTTTTTTTAGCTGCTTTATGCTCATGTGGATTCACTGGCGTAATCCAAAGCTCGATGGATTAGACGGAAAATAGAGGGAATGAAAGCTGGGTTTTCAACTAAAGCAAAAAATAAGACAATTCAGAAATCAGTCACTCTGAATGGGCAACCCTTTTACGGCAACTTCATAAAAATTGTTTTCTTCAGGCTCTGCAGAGTGGAGTGTTAATAATAGTCAGAATTTATTTATTTATTTTATTTTTTTCTAAACATGACAATTCTCGGAAATTCCTGCGTGTTCTTTGGCATGGTTCTGATGTATTCTTTTAATAAAGATAGATATGTAAATTGTAAACATTTTTTGTTGATGTTTTTTTGGAAATTAAATTTTTTGTAAATTGTATTTTTTGCAAATTAAAAATTTTATTTTATCGAAAATTTTATTTATTGAATGTTGAATTTTTTTAACTTTTGTTTGGAAGTTTTATTTTTGGAACTGTTGGTATAATAATAGCAGAATACCTACAATTCTCAAATTTAAAAGAATATGTGGACATTGAGATAAAGCTGTATACTTTTTTTGGAGTTATACAAACACAAGAGTTGCCAAAGGTCCAAAGTTCAAGTGAAGCATTTTTTACATCGAAATTTCCCAAAAACTTATCCACTTATTCTTTAATATTCACAACGGTGTTGTATTGTTATATGTTGTAAAATTTAAACGGTTAAAATATATATTTTGGAGATACCGTAGTTTTCTAAACATTTATTTAACCTTTCAAAGTTTACGACATACAATAATACGACATATACATATACATTCCTGCCAACCCGATAGGTAGGCCAGGAAAAAAATAGAGAACCCAACGTTTTCACATTCTATAGACTGTATACTTTCCAGTGTTATATAATTTGTTCATCAACAAATGCAAAAAAAAAAAATATTTTTGATTATTTAGTTAAAAATATCCTGGCCAGGCCTTTTTCAGTCAACACACTTGAGAAATATTTACTAACACAATTAATTTCATACCAAGAAGATTTCATCTATTAAACAGATGGGTGTAGGTCGTACCCTATTTGGATCTTCTAAATACTATAATAAACATATTGTGTTTAATCCTTTAAATTTATTGTTTTTGTGTGTTTGTTTTGGAGTTTTTTTTTGGAATTGTTTTTTTTTGAAATATTTGTTTTTTTTTTTTGGAAATATTTGTTTTCTTAACATTTTTTTTTGAAAAATATTTTTTAGAAATATTTTTAATTTATTTTTTAGAAACAATTTTTTTGGAAGCTTCACTTTAGGAAATTCTATTTATTAGTCGGAAGTTTCAATAATTTTGAAGAAATTTGAAATTGTTTTTACATTAAAATTTTTTATATAACACTTTTTCTGTTAGCGTTTTTTCATTCAATAAAAAATAAAAGCCGCTTTAAGAAACTTTCTAAGAAAATGAACCTTAAAAATGATTTTTTTTTTAGAAAACTAGAAAATTTCAAGTTAAATAAATTATAATTTTTTTGTTTAAAGTTGGAAAAAATTTAATTTCTGATTAATTTTATCCAAACCCCGTTTTTAAGCCAGGCTTTTAAGTAAAATTTGATTCTCCATCATAAAAGGCTTTAAAACTTTAAACTGGCGCTTACTTTAAATTACATATTTAAACTTCTTGGAGCCTTAAAACGCTGGGAGTGATGGCTTAGGTTGCGCTATCGGTAGGAGCGATTTTTATTCGCGCGACACCGTTTTGACAGTGAAATTCCTACATTTCATATGTTTTGGTAAGCCACTTAACAAAAGTACGCAGATACATTGCAAGCACGAATTCGTACGAATAAGATTCGCTCTGAACATGAAACCGTAGCCTAGGGGCATATTCTGCACTCATCGCGTTAAACAGGAATATAAATATGCCAAAATTGCATCCATCATTTGACCACAGTTGCATACTTATGTATGCACATTCGTATAGTTGCTTACATATGGAGTTCATGTTGCCTGTAAGTGAATATTTCTCATACGCCCTGTCCTACCACTAGGCTTCCCATCAAAAGAGGCTTCAAAGACCAAATGTTGTTATTAAATCTGTAATTTTATGCAATAAATAGTAATAATCTCACAGCCGCTGCTCATCACCGCTCATCGCCGTCATTCAGTCGCTGATCGACTAAACTCATGACCGGCTGTCCAACTGTTGATACAACTGCGTAATGTTCTGCCCGGTTATGATAATAACCATTTCGTGGTAATTTATGTCGCTTTACCTTACATAATGAGCATTTTAAATGCAATAATTCGTGGACGAACAGGAAATTAAAAAAAAAAAAAACAGAAAATGAGCAAAAAAATGCGCAATAATAAGCGCGGAAATTTCAATGCATATTCTCCAGCGTCCTGGTCGATCAGTTATGAATTACAAGTTTACTGGCGATGGCGATGGCTGAAAATGTGCAGCATTAATAAATGAAATGAAATGAAATAAAGGCTTTTGCAGGCATTCAACGCTCATAAAGCGGTGCCATAGCGGTGAATAACGCAACTGAAGCGGCAGTTGCTGCTGTTGCTTGACTACGCTGGCGCCCTCGCATCTCAGTTGCTTGACTGCAGCTGACACAATGTTATGACCTGTCAATTATGGCCAGTGTGGAGCAATTATGGTTCAATAACACAGGCTAGCACGTGACGCCCATTCACCATAAGGGCATGAATTGGTGAGCAGTGAGCGGAATAAAGTGGGATTGAAGAATGTATTTTCACTGAAACGCAATGCGAGTTTAATATTTAATAAGTCGCTTGAATAATTATAAAAATTATAATTTAAATTGATGGGGTTTAAGTCGTACGAATTGGGAATGTGTTGATGGTGTTCAGAAGTTAAGGTAGCGATGCTTGGAGGCATGGATAAAGGGAAATAGTTGAAAGTTCTTTAAGAACGACTAAAGTAGTAGCCACAAGATGGCGCTGGTAACCTTCCGGTCAAGAGAAGGATTTGTTTCGAAAACCGGCACGCCGGATGGAAGAGAGATATTCAAAAACGAATAATTAAAATTAAGTTAATAGGGTACAAAAAATATAAATAAATATTCTCAAAGAATAAAATTTATAAAAATTAGAAAAGAAGAATTAGAAATTTTGTATTTCTATTTTTTTCAAAATAATTTTTTTTTTGCCCAAACTTAATTTTGCTTTTGAATCTAATACTTTTAAAAATTAAGTTTTTTAAATTCATTGTTTCTGAACATATTTTTCAAAAGATATTTTTTCAATTTTTTTTCCAAAATCCAATTTTAGCGCAAATGTGCGCTATGTATGTATGTATGTACATATATGTCCATATGTGCATATGTATATGTTCCAAAATTTTTTGAAGTCAAAAAATAATTTTATTTCTTCAAATAAAAAAGGACAAGTTAAATGAAAGGAAACTAAACTGAAATCAAATAAAAGCGATACGAAATGAGGAGAAACAACATAAAATGAAATGAAAACAAGATAAATAAATTCAGTAAAAAGAAAAAATAATTAAGACAAGATGAAAAATGTGAATAAAATAAATAAAAAAATTATTTAAAAAATATTGATTTAAAACGAAAAAATTGAATACAAGGAAAATTTTAAAACTTCTCAAATTAAGTCGCAATATGCTTAGAAATTCTATTCGAGTATGTAGATATTTAAAAAACTTTTATAAACTTTAATTTCCCATTTTTTGTTTTATTTATAAGTTTTGAAAAACGCAATGACTACCAAAAGCAAAATCCTCAAACATGTGTATTTATATCACTTTGTGCGGATTTCAGTGAAGTACCTTGTGCTCATTTTTCAAGTAGCAACCAAGTTTATTTAAGTGAAATGAGTTCTAAAAAAGCATTCTCATATTGATATGATTTTAATGACATTTGCTTCTTCGAAATATATACCCATATATTACTATAGTAAGCGCAAATTACTTGAGACTTACACGCGTTCGAAAGAGCCTTGAGTACACACACACACACACACACACACACATAGATGCTTAAACCACTTCATTTGCAACATAACAACAACAACAACAATAATGGTGCCCGCCCAATGCTCAAAGCACGAACTTGTGCTAAATTCAGTTTTTGAGGCTTGTCGACTTTTCCATCCACAGTCATCTGCATGCCACTACTCAGCGCTCATCATCCAACCACTGCGGCCTAAAGTGTTTAGCATTTTAATCATAATGAAAATTTGAATAAATGGTAGGGAAAATACATAATAATAATTCATAAATGCAATTACATGCATGCATTTAAAAGTTTTAATGTAAAATATGAAAGAGAGACGACTACTTGCATAGCATTGAATGCGTTATGAAGATAAATGAGTATAAATATGTACTATATGTGTACTATGTGCTAGTGCTTTTAGAGTGCTTCAGGCCTATTCACATGTACAATATACAATTCAATTCATATGTTGGCATATGCAAAAAAAAAAAAAAAAAAAATTTAACCCATTGCAAGTTTGTTACCCTTCATATATTTATGTGTTTATATAGCGACATAGAGTTGTTTATGTATTTGTATATTGTTGTATTGCCGTTGGCATGTTTCTCGTCAAGAATTTTTAATATACACATTTTGCACTTAACCACACAAATGAGTTGCACTCAAGTGTGTGGCGGCTGGTCCTTAAGCCACATGCATGCATATAGATACATCATTAGGGTGTTCCAAAAATGCATGTGAAAAAGTAAAGTCGGAATTTTAATGCTCTCTCCCGCTGGGATTGTTCTATATCGGAAAAATATACCCTTTTTTATATTGAAATCAAAAAATATTTACAGGTCGCTCAAAGAGCTCAAAGTTGTCCATGTATTTTATATGAAAAAAACAACTTTTCGTAGAAGTGGTATATAATTCTTGAAAATCAATATTTTTCAATCGGAAAACTCTGTTTCACTTCATGAGATTCCTGATAGTAATAACCAATTATTTATTTTACATGGAATTATTTTTTGATCTCAAAATAAAAGAATAAGGGCATATTTTTTCTGTATAAAACAATCCTAGGGGGTGAGAGCATTAAAATTCCGGCCCTGGTGGGTGAGAGCATACATATTCCCCACATACATTTTTAGACCACCCTAATGTACATATATATGTAAAACACCTACACAGTCTGCTTGGCATAAATAATGTATGAATTTAGATTTTGAGCGAGTAGGGGCAGTAGCAACTCAATGTGGCAAAAAAAAATTAGTTTCATAAATAATTCAATCTTTCCTCAACAGACAAGTAAACTAGGAATACTTAGTAGGTATAACTATGTTTATTTTTCGGAATTGTTATGTTTCTTTTGCCTTGCTAAAAATAATGAAAAGTATTTGATTTTGTTGTCTTCATAATCGATTTTCCAATTCAATTTCGTGCCGTTCCGATAATATTTCCTATCCCATTTCGTTCTATTTTTCTGTTATTTATCCTTTTTAACTAATTTCGTTTTTTTTCTTAATTTTTCTCTAAATTTTAATTGTATGATCATTTCAACTTTTTTCGGGGCTGGGCGGGATTTTTATGAAACTTTTCCTTATTTATTCGATTTCGTGATTTTTTGGGGCGTGTTGCAATTTTTCGGATATTTTTTACCTTTCGGTATTTTCCGAATGCTTTTGGGTCGATTTCTTTGGGACTTTTCCGATTTCGTAATTTTTTCGCCTTTGTCGGAATTTTCTCCTACCTTTCGGGTGTTTTTTTTTGCTATCATTCGGGGTTTAAACAACAATTTTCTGGATTTTTCGTGTACTCGAGATTTTTTCTAATCTCAAAAGTGTTTAAATTATTTTCGGAATCGCTCGGGTTTTTTCGGATTTTGTTTTGCCTTTCGGCATTTACGGGAATTTACAGGATAATTTCGGGAACCTTTGAGCGTTTTTTTTATCTTCTCGAGATTTCCGTGGGACTGTTATGGATTTATTAAACTCTTTCAGAATTTTTTGGAGCATTTTTGGGATTGTTCGAGATTTTTACAGGAATTTTCTGATTTTTCTTATACCTTTCGAGAACTTCTCGGAATTTTTTGGAATGTTCTTGGTATCGGTCGAAATATATATGGAACTTTTCAGGATTCATCCGATTTCGGTATTTTTTCGGAACCTGTCAGGGCTTTTCGGAATTTTTTATCTTCGGAAATTTTCAGGATAGTTTCGGAAACCTTCGAGATCTTTTTCTAGTCTCTCTAGTCACTTTTCCGGATCTAACCGATTTCAGAATTTATTCGGACCTTGTCGATATTTTACAAAACATTTTGCTCACCGTTCGCGATTTTTTAGAACGCTTTTGGGATCGCTCGGGAGTATTCACAGGAATTTTGTGGGTATTTTCGAGAGTTTTTCCAATCTCTGCTTTTTTTTGGAATATCCGTATGGGAGGTTTTCTTCTGGATTTATCCGATTTTTACGTTTTTTTTTATTATAAATTTTTGGGTTTTTTCGGTATTTAAGGACAATTTTTTTCGTACCTTTTTACCTTGTGAAATTTTGATCGTCGCCTTTGGGGATTTTTCGTGACTTTTCGTCTTGCATTCTGAAACTCAATACTTTTTCTTACAGCTCATAAACCAAGCAATTAATTTACATAACAAAGGCAGCTACTTGTCCAAATGATTTCAAATATCTTAGCTCTCCCCTCTTATTAGCATTGCAATTGTTCGTGCAATCCAGCGCACAAGCAATCAGCATAGTTGAGTCACTTTAATCTGTATCTTTTTTGTTCTTTCACTGCCTACCCTCGATTCGACCTAAATTTAACGCCATCGGCGGCATACTTCAGCTCTTCCAGCCGCCATTCCATTAGTGCATTTGACAAGTTCTCGCGCGCGCGCGCGAAAGCGAGGCAAATGCACAAAAACATTTTACTTACTTCATAAATTTCGAAAGCCTTACATAAAATTCCACTTCATCACTTGGCATAGTTGCTGCGTGAGTGGAGAGGCAGAAGAGCAGCTACGCTTCTCCGCCTCTTTCGTTCGCGAAGGAAATTTGCCCACATTACTATTTACAAATAAAATGAAATATGCGCCCCTGTGTTCGCCTGCATTTGTTCCCATTATCGTACTTTCACCTTCCCTCGCTCCCCTCGCTCTCCTCCTCAGCGCGCTCATGCTCAAGGCGATGCATCATTAAACATCTGTAAGAACGCTGAACGCTTGAGTGGCACTGATGACACCGTTACAATTGCTGTTGTTACCGTTATCTGCTGCTAACTGTGTATCTCTCAGACATTTTGCAATTATCCTACACAGAGACCTGTAAGGGATGCAAATTTTTCCTGCTAATTGCAGCTCTCGAAATGCCTGCAGGCGTTGGAGCAAAGCAAAGGAAACCGCGAGGAAAATGCGTCTAAAAATTCATAATTCATAGAATTGCAGGAGAGTGGTGAAAACAGGGCGGCCTCGCGGGAGTGAGATTCGTACAAGAAAGCCACGCGCAGCAGATAAAATGCTGACTGCAGCATAACACCCACACAGCAGCAGCAAATACTTGCACCAGCAAGATGCAAAGCATAACTGCGAGGAAAATTAAACAAATTGCTCGACTGCCGTGCTCAAACGCCTGTAAGTATTCTATAAGCAGGCAGTCTCTCCCCACTTCTACCCTCCTGGCTGCTTACGAAAAAATGGAGGTTGTGGCGTGTTTATTTAGCTGCACTTTTATTCGATAATTTTATTTTTATTTTTTTTCGCCTTTTTGTTGTAGTTTTTTTCATTATAAACTGTTATCATTTTACCGTTAGCTCAAGCATAGAATTGCTGACTGTGGAAAATTCTGTGCAAAAAAAGTGTGTAAAGTCAAATGGGCTAAGTGGCAGCTCAAAAGCGAGTTTTTAATTTGTTATTGGTCTTGTTGTTGTTGCTGATTTTACTACTGCCGCAATACTTCTCGCCGTTGTTGCAATAGCGTTTCTCTTGTAACGGGAAACGTACGCCGTGGAAAAAAGATACGCTCCGAAGAAAACTTAATTCCGCAAAAAGAAAATGGTAGACAAATAAAGTGGCTGGCAGCTTAGTAAACGATTAGCTGGTGAGAATGCAAGTTTCGTGGTGGCTTGTGAGTGCTTGGGCGTGTCGCGATAAGAAAGCGCCAATTGGGTCGCAACAGCAGATGTCATTAGCAGTAGTCTGCTAGCTGTTGTTGCTTCCTTTGTGACACAGCCATTACAAAGGTTCAACTAATTAAGAAAGTATTTTAATTTTTAATGGCTTGACACTGAAGGCGATAGCGTGACATTTGCTAATGCAATTGGCATCAAGTTTAGAGTAATTAAAAATTTGAAAAAAATTTTAATTCTTCAATATTTTTTTTTATCAAAATCTTCAAATACTAATTAAAAATATTCAGTTTTTGATATTTCTAAAACTTCTAGAACTTTCAGAAGTTCTGACTTTGTTTTAGAAACGTTCTAAACGTAAACAGTGACGTAGCGAGATTTCCGATGCAAGTAATAACAAATAAAATATTTTACCGTTTTTTTTCTAAAACTAGAGTTTTTGATTTTTTTTTTTAGTTTATGAATTTTAAAAAGAAAATAAATAAGTAGACTTCTTTAATATAAATTACTTAACTTAGTTTTACTTATTGTATTCAAAAATTTTAAGACTTAAAAAACTTTCAAAATTGGTAAACTTTTTAAAAATATTTTTTTATGTTTTATTAAATTTTGAAACACTTTTTAAAATTGTCGAAAATTAATAGTTAGTCTAGACTTAACTTACGTAAGAAATCGCCAATGGTTACTACACGCCAACTTAGCCAGAAGCGAAAATATTTTGTTTTTGTATTTGTTTTGTATTAAGCCACATATAAAATTCCTGAACAAAAATATAATGCGTTACGTTTGTGGTATTCAAAACTTTTAAGACTTAAAAAACTCTCACAATTTGTAATATTTTTAAAAGTAAAATTTTTTAAATTTGAAAATTTTAAAACAAGAGTTTATATTTTTTTTAGAAAATTTTCAAACTTAAAAGTAATATTTTAAAAATGTCGGAAATAAATACCATCAATAGTTTTGTATCTGTAATAAATTTGGAAACATTTAGAATTTAAAAAAATTTTAGAGGGTTTTAAAATCTAAATTATGTATATAATTTTTATTTTTTTTTTAATAATCAAGAAATCCTTAAATACCTTTAAAAATAGTGAAAACTGCGTACTAAGAATTTTGAATCGCAAAATATTAATTTATTTGCATTTTTTCGTCGTTGATCTTCAAATTCTATATGTATATTGGAATTCAATAATGTGAAGCTTGAAATTTTTAGCCACCGGTTTCACCAGCAATTTAAATTGAAAATGATTTCTTATTTTCTGCCAATTTCCATATAAAACTCGATAAAATTAAAATAATTTTTTACTTAAATTGCTGTAAAACTTCGAAAATATTTTTTTGCAGAGATTTTTTAGTACAACTTGGACGTCGTCTTAATATTTTTTTTGTAATGTAAAAAATTTTAATAACCTTTTAGAGTTTTGACATTTCAAATTTCTTTTAAATGCCACTTTTTTATAAGGAATTTATGGATATTCTCAATTAATTTTTTTTTTTAACTAAAATTGGTTTACTAATTTTTTTTTTTTGTAAACATTCAAAATCTGTAAATTTAGTTAGTTAAAATTTTTTTTATCGATTTTTAATTCATATTTCACATTGATTTTCCTCTCTTTTTAAATTCTCCATAGCGACCCTCGCCGAAGCACTTGCTAAGTAATAAATACCCATTATGGCATAAAAACTTTCCACATCTTCCATTACTTTCAATTACTTTTCTCAACTACGTACACTCGCCAACGGTTTCATAATTTTACCACAAATGCCAAGCTTTTGCCTTACCAAGTGACCCTCTCCAAAATTAGAACAAGTAGAGATCTTTGAAATTAAAATTGTAAATCTTATACAAAATTCGCGAAGTGTAAAAATATGCGAGTACTTGTGAAACTTGTGTAGAAAAAGTACATAAATAAGAACGTACTTCTCGTAGAATTCTAAAAAACTTCGCAGCAACTAAGTCTAGCAAAGCACTCACTTTTGGCTGCTTGACTGACTAACCGACTGACTGGCTAGTGTTGGCAGGTGGCTTACTGACTCACTGACCCGCTATGCTGTGTTGAGCCACTTGCGCTCAATAGCTGCTGAATGCAGTGTGTGTGTATGACCACTTACAACTTGACCTGTACACCTACGCGCTGCATAACATTAAATAAGCGCGAGGTACATATAAGCAAGTTTCTTGACTTCAGCGGCATTAAGTTGCCTCCAAGCGACTATCACTTGCCTAGAACCCAGCTGACATGCACGTATACATGGCTTCCAAAGTTCTAAGCCGAGTTGAAAAAAACATTCATACACACCACCTTAAAGTATTGTCCAAAAAATGTACCAGAAAAGCATGTGACAGCAGAAGAAGAAAAAAAAAAACAATCAAAGAAAAGAAGCTTTCCGACACTGCTTTTCTGTCACCTTTTCTACTACTACCGCTGCTGCTACGCCCACTCCAAAGTTTAATATTTGCTCTGCTGGCTGTAGCTCCAACCTCCACATTCTTTGCTTCAAGTGCACGTGTATGCGCTTTCTGTTTGTGCGAAATCATGTTTGCATTCCACTATTTACCAGTTGACGATTTCTTTTCGTTTTTCTTTGCTTACATTTTGCCGCTGTATCCTGGCTTTTTCATACTCTAAAGTAAATACCAAAACGAATAAGTCGATCCTACAAGCAACTGTTTGTGTTCGTTTGTGTGTGTCGATGTACTTGTATTATTGCAGCTGGGTCGCACACTTTCTTAACTTGGTCAATAACACACTTCACACCATTTCGCATTCGCAGTTGTACTAGTTGCGATTGCATTTGCTCTCGTTTTTCGTATTTGTTTGCATTTCACCTACGTACTTCTTTCAAACTTTGTTACTCGCATGTTTGCTTTTGCAAGGCTTACTTTTTTCGAAACATAATGCAAATAAAAACAGTAAGTAAGCAAAACTAAGCCAAAGAAAGCAAAACACAGAAGCCAAGATTAAAAAAATTGAATAAAATGCTTCTCTAGCATGATTTTGGATATTTCAATGAGCCATGTCGTATGAGTGATTTTTTTCTCCCACACAGCCGTAAAAATGTTAAAGATCCCAGCAAACATTTGGAGTCATAAATGAGTCTTTAAGGAGTCCTATTTCGGAGCTATTACGCTCATAATGAGCTCATTTAAGAGTCCGATATGAGTGTGTTTCCCTTCCTACGAATGTCGACTTATATGAGCTTAAATTCATACATCAAATGAGCCTCAATATAAGTCATATTGGACTCTTATTGGCCTCATATACGGCTCATTTTAGACTCTTTTAAAACAAGTTTTGGCCTCATATATGACTCTTCTTGAGACCCTTATCGGCCTCATAAATTGCTACATTCGGACTCTTATTTTAGGTTGCTCTTTGAGTCTTATTCAACTCACTATATTTGCAAAGGCATTCCGCAAAAAGTCCTTGCAAATAACATACATACATACTTACATGCATATACACATTCCAACATGCATTCAATAGCAGCAGCTGAAGCTAAATTTTGTTCATTTTTTGTTTTCTAATTATTTTCAATTTCTGTATAAACAAGTTTAGATATAAATTTCAAATCTTTATTGTTTTTATATTGGCACATGGTGCTGGCTCATAATTTGGCTCATATATGAATCCTAAAAGATTCATATAAGAGTAAAAAAAATTTTGTTTTTGAAACTCATATTTCCTGCCTACCTAGGACACCTTTGGGACTCATATATTCTGAACGCTCAGAATATGTTTGCGGGGATGTCTGAATTTTTTTTTTTTTGATTTTCTGGAAACTAAAATTTTGTAACCGGTATATAAAGTTGAAATGAGAACTTTTGTTAATAAAATTTTCGGTTACAAAATATTTGGTAACGTTCAGAATTGACCTGTTAATGACTAATTTAAAAGCTTAAGAAATTTGAAAATTACTATAAATATTTATGAGGGAAATTAAAATAATTTCAAATAGGTATTTTTTTTTAGTTTTTAAAAGTTTGGTATTTTTTTAAACATGCAAATTATTTTAGACTTTATGAATATTCGCAAATTTAATATTAAAATATTTATAATTTTTAAATTGAATAAAAATTTAGAATAAAATAAAGGTGGTGTTTTTTTAACAAAAAGAAAAAAGTATATACATAACTTGATTATCGAAATTCTTTAAAAATTTAGATTTTTGTTAAATAGTGAAATTTTTTCTAAATTGTCATTTCATTTGCTATAAGTTTTTAAGGACCAAATTCAAATGTGAAATTTGTGGCCCTAAAAGTTTTAAACAACAAGAGAGAAATTTTTGATTAAAATTGTAGGTTCGTTTTAAATTGTAGAGATTGGAAAAAATTTAGATTTAAAAATTTTTAAATTATAAAAATCTAGAGCTTGAAAAAAATCAAAAAAAAGTAAATATAATTAAAAACCTCTTAAAAAGTTAAAAGATTCAAATATTAAAACACAGATGGAAAAAAACTCAAGGTAAAACAAACTGATGAACGATTTTCTGCAGCATGAATCCGCATGCTGCTTATTTTTGTGCAAACCTCTTGATACATTTAATTAAATTTTTTAAAAGTAAAATTTCACGAGCGTTTGAATTAAGGGAGCATTTTGGTAGAAAATCCTCGTAAAAAAAATTCAAAAATTATTTACTATAAATTGCTTAAACCTTATATAAAAGTCAGGAATTTTTATTTTCAAACAAATTTAAGTGAAAAATTATTTTATTTATTTGAATTTAGTATGAAGTGATAAGGTAAACAATCATCTTGTACTTAAATTGCTGGTGAAGCATGCGGTTATTTTTATTGTGAAAATTTTAATAAACAAATTTTTGTAATTTAGAAATCACAAAAACAAAAAAATCAAAATTAATTAAACAAATTCGTGATTTAAAAAGTGTTCGAAATTTTTTGAAAGCTTCAGAAATTGTCTAAAGTTTTAAATGTCTCTTTATTAACAAAAAAACCCCGCGATGTATGTGTGGAACGTATGTAGGTGGTAAAGAGTTAAAAGTTCTTTTTTTATAAACTTTTTAATATTGTAAATTTTGTTTTCCTAATTTTTTCTTACTATTTTCAATTTATGCATTTTTTATATTTCTTTTAATATGTATTAAAAAATTTGTAATTTATGTATTTGTTTTATTTTTTGTAATTTTTAAATTTGCTGTAATTTTAAAACTTTTTTTAAATTTTTAAATTTTTTATAAGTTGTAATTTTTCAAATTATTATAGTAACTTTTAAGTTAAGTGTAATTTTTTTTAACTTTTTTCTTCTTCTTTTTAAACTTAATATATGGATATTTTATAAATTTATGTTTTGTTTGTAAGTTTATGTAGCTTGTTGTAATTTTAATTTTTTTTAGTTTTTAAATTTTTTGTAATTTTTAATTTTTTTTGTGACTTAAATTTTTTGTATTTAAAATTTTTGTAATTTTTAAATTTTTTACAATTGTTAATTTTTTTGTAATTGTTAAATTTTTTGTAATTGTTAAATTTTTTGTAATTGTTAAATTTTTTGTAATTGTTAAATTTTTTGTAATTGTTAAATTTTTTGTAATTGTTACATTTTCTGTAATTGTTAAATTTTTTGTAATTGTTAAATTTTTTGTAATAGCTAAATTTTTTGTAATAGTTAAATTTGTTGTAATTGTTAAACTTTTTGTAATTGTTAAATTTTTTTGTAATTGTTATTTTTTTGCAATTTTTAATTTTTTTGTAATTGTTAAATATTTTTTTATATATTTTTTTAAATTTTGGACAATTTAATTTTTAAGCTTTAGAAATTCGTCAAATTGAATTGAATTGAATTGAATTGAATTGAAGAGTGTTTTCTAATAGAGATCGCCCCCCGGCAGCCAATGGCAGGCTTCCAAGTATATTTTTCGTCTTAAAAAACCTTAAAAAATCCTTTTACCGTTCAGAAGCAGCGTAAAGTTTTAGGTCCCGGCATTTTTGTTATAACATCAGGACGCACACCACAAATTCCAGGAGAAGCTTCCATAGCAAAAGTATAAGCGCCAAAATGTTATTATTAGAGGTCTTGAAAGTTTAAATCCTTAGCTCTTTTTTTTTGTAAAAAAAAAAATGAAAACGTTCTTAAGCTTTTGAATTCAAGTGAAATTAAGAGGTAAATAAAAAAATAAGGTTTTTGTTTACTTAGAAAATTTTAAAAGTTTAAATTTTTTAACTCAAAAGTTTATAAATTCAAGAGATAATGTGAGTAAATGCCTTAAATGCGGCGAAGCGATGATCAAAAGTTTTCTAGGGATGCATAAATACGTACATAAATATTGCAATCGCAAAAAATGTTAGCTCGAACTGTAATAGCTTTGTACATGCATACATACACAAATACTTTCTATACATTCATAGATAGGTATGCTCTATGTACATACATATGTACAGAGCTTAAAGCCCAAAATCGCAGAAGTGATTGTGCAACTGATTGCTGCAGCCGCTGCTGATTGTTTAGCTCTAATGAAATGCCTGCTTGTGCTTACACGCACACATACATACATATATGCATACAGAGATGCATTCCGTTTACTCTAAAGCTACATGTGTATATCTCGTTCGATATTATCCCCCCTTATAGCCCTGCGCCCCACACTCACTCGCTCACTCACTCAAGGTCTACATAAGTATTTGAGCCTCCTAATGAACCTCCCGCGGCTGGACCTCGCATTTGAAGCATTCACAACAGCAATTTGAAGGTTGCAATGCTGCACATCAAGTGCATTTGATTGCAGCACGGATACAAATTGCAAAGAGTGAGAGCAAACGCACATACAAGCCCGTGAAAAAGATAAGCAGTTGCATAGTAGATGCATTTGTACTCGCTGGAACGCAGAGGCGCTGGCTTGTCCCGCGGGCGTCACACAAATTTTGCTGGATTTGAAATATTTTCGATTATGCGATTTCAAGGCAAATTGAAGGTGCGGCGAAGTAAGGGTGTACTAGCAAAAGTTGCCACTCCATGCAATGTTGATGTGACATAAGAGTAAAAGTAGGAGAATGCGTTGAGGAAACTAGACGAGATCAGATGGCTTATGGCAGTTGCGCTAGAAGGCTGATGGACATGATGGATGCGTGGGTGAATGCCAAGTGCATGTCCGCTCGCATGATTGCATGCTGAGACAGCTGGTGGGAGCAGGCTTGCACCAGACTGTTATATAGGAGTTGGCTGCTGTTGCTAGAGGCTGCCACAAAATTCGTGAGGCCAAACACATATGGCGCTATGTCCATCTAGTGGCAAGAAAATGATGAATGCGGACGCATCTGTCGCTTGGACAATACTAAACGTGAAAGCGTTGTAATACTGTTGTAATAGTTGTTGTTGCCGTTCCGTTTAATAAAGCCTCCGTAACACTGTTACCCTGTTACCAAGGGCGCACAGCCAACGCTTGACTGTTAACTCATGCCACTTGGCTTTAGAAGGCACACAACACAGCCACCACTATGTTGTTTGGCATGCACTTGTATGTTGCAAGTAATTCTACATAAACAAGCTGCAACTATCTCTGATAAGTTAACTCCACTTCAGTGCCAACCAAGTGGGTGGGTTGGTCGCCCAATCTTCCAATTGCATATCTACAAACCACCCTGTAAGAAACGCACACCACTTCGATATAGCCACGCTTTTGTACTAATTGCATCATCCGCTGTTGTTGCACATTGCATGTTGCAATTAGTGTGTGTTTATGCACCTTTGTGGCGCCTATTGTGTAATGAACCTTGTTAGTGGGTACTCTTGGAAGTGTAGCTTAAACAAAGCGAGGGCGGAGAGTGTAGGTATTTTGTTGCCTTGGAGAATATCTTCCCCAGCTTCTGTGTCTTGCTTTGTGTGTATTTATGTTGGTGTGTATTATTTATGACTTACATATATGTTTTGCGTGGTTTGCTCTAACCACCTTGCGGTCAATCAACTTAAGTCTATGCAGCTGGCGTTCAGATGCCAAGCATCGATGTAACTAAACTAATGAATGTCTTTGCCTTTAGAATTCCTGTGCTTCTGCGTCCCTGTGGTGCTGGCTAGGGGATATGCTTGCCTGACAACGATTAAGTGGCGAGGCATGTTGCAAATTGTTGTACAAACACTTGCCAGACAAGGTCGTTTATTGGTACACTGAAGGTAAGTTTGAGATCATTACGTGGACTTTTTCAATAATGAAATACCAATTACGGGGAAACGCTCTCTCAAGCGTTTGAAACAGTTTCGTTTCTATAAAATACTGCTGAGCTTTCACTCTATTTCGATCGCCAAAAAATATGTAGTATGAAGCCAAGGAGGTGCAAAATATATTAGAGTGTATGTCTATGCTGCATACTTTTAGGCACATATTTTATTCATTTATAAATATATGGCTTTCAAGATTTGTTGTAGCGATATCGGCATTCCATAACAGGCAGCTATGTTCTATCGTCACAAGTAGCCTAAACTCTTCGTGCCCAGCCATATGTCGTTAGACCTGTAAAGATGAGTTCCAGTACGGTTTGATTTGCTTGTGACCACAAATCAGGCTCACAACAGGTGTCACAGATATGATAAACTATTTTGAATACTTAGTAGTCGGAAAACTTTCTTTATAAACCCATTCTTTGAAAATTTCGCCAGGTCAGACATTGAGGTAAGGCTGTCCGCCTGCTCATGAGCGTTAAAGCTTCAATAATAGTTACCAGTTCATAGAACTGTCGGAGATCTTTGTTTAAAACATATCTTATTTTCGATCAAAATTAGTTGTAACTATGGGCTTGCTTTGTTTTGTATAAAAAGATGGGATTTGCAGCCCAGTAAAGGACTTTGGCTTTTAGTCCTTAGACCTACCTCTTGATATGCAGGAATCTGTTTCAAACTGGTTGATTGGAAAGTGCCATCGTTAGCCGCCACCTGCCACAACTTATTTCATACGCCGTTTGAGAAGTGTAGCAAAATGGAGCTAGAGCATATTGCATACTTTTAGGCGAATGGATGGTTAAATGAGGAAGTTTCCTCAAGGGACTGTTGGTAAAAGTGTTAGTGGTTGATTGCGGTAAAAGGGGTTGTAAATATAAATATTAAAAACTTGATAAGTAATCAGTAAACTACTTGCCAATTTACGATACTAAATATTTGGTACTTCCTTGGTGTGGATGATTGCCGCTCTAGCAACCCTACCACGCAATTTTTTCAACCGCTTACATACATATTTATGTACTATATCGATCGAAACTTTTTAATTATTATCATGGCTCTTTAAAATAAGTTTCTACTTTTGAGGCGATAAACCAAAAAATAAACTGACGCCTAATTTTATGCTTCAAATTACACTAAGAGCTTATTAAAACTCCTCTTAAAATGGTACACTATTTACGTTATTCAACTTCTATTATACTCGACTAGCAGAAAGTACATAATTCATAAGACTTTCTAAACAAAGCAAATTCCCAGAAAATGCTCTTCAAGCGCCTAAAATTATGCAAACATATTATATACATGTACACATAAATGTACAGTCTATTTCGTAACTTAAATGTATTTACAGTTATTATAGCGTTAATAATTACTTGAATATTTTAATAGAAATAATTGCATACAAATACATAAGCAATTTTGTGTTACTCAACATTGATTGTGCTTGTGTATGTGCACATACATACATAGCACATTCATAAATTCCACAAGGACAAAGGCTGGCACAGCGCCTGGGTAACTTTACTTTAGTTTAGTGCACTTCCAACAGCCCAATTTGCAAAATGACTACGTAACGACGTCGTTTCCGACTCGTTCTGGTGAACAGTTTGTTCGCCGGCGATCAGCAAAAAACGATATACAGTGAACTGCAAAACGATGCTCAAAATCTTGAACAAAAACCATACAATCCAATTTCAAATTGCGTGCAATAAAAAATAAAAAAAAAAACAAATCAGCAAGCATTCCTAAAAATTTCAAACTTTTCAATCTGAATTAAAACAAAAAATATAAACCGTTTTATAGCTGATTAAATTTTAGTGTAATAGAGTACAAATTTTATATGGAAAAAATTAATTCGATTTGACGTCGTTTCGAGTTCACTAGACCGACGTCGTAACGATCTCGATTCGATGAGTAAAAACGACGCCGGAACGGAAAAAAACGACTTCGTTTCGACGTCGATTCGAGCTCTGTGGCAAATTGGGAAGATAAAATTTGTGTTTATGTATGCGCCTATAACCCCTGTACCCTGTGGGGAAAATATCTAGTTCTGAAATGGTGTGCTTCTAGTACATTTACACCCATTACTGGTTCGCGATAAATCTCTTTTGCATGCAAACAACTGTCGAGCATGGCGATGTCCTAGAAAGTGTCAAATTAGAAATGTACGTTTACATATCTTTGGACGTAGCTGAGTTTGCAGAGGAGCTTGCTGTTATTGGCTAGATTCCAGTGCGAAGTGCAGAATGGAAGCGTATTTGAACGGAAAAGCCTCCAAACACATATCTATGTAAAGTAAAGAAGCCCCCGCTACATCCCTTTTTCTGTAGTTCCGAACCAGTTCTAAATTGGTCACCTTAGATATATTTAGATTTCTAATGAAAAAAGTGAAATAAAATCGTTTTTTAAAAGTACCACATTTCGCTGATTTTGAACCGGTGGAATCTATGTAGCTACTATTGGAATGGTTCGTTTTTGGCTATAAAGATCTAGTACGGAATTGGAAATTTGCTTCACTTGTTCGCGGTTTCCCTGCAGGGTATCTTCGTGTGCGACTAACATGTAGTGTTGGATAACAGATAATTGTGGTTCAAAATTAACCTTAACACAAACACAAGCACACGGATATGGATTTAAGCGAAGTTCTATGCCGGCAAATGAGCATACAAAAGCTGTGAGCTTATGAATCTATAAATACTTACATACACATTTCTTGCAATTATATGAATAAATAGATTTGCTGTGGTAAATGAAAAGATTTGAAATATGTCATTAACACAATGGCATCCGCTTTAAGTTTGTTTGATTTAATCAAGGAATAAATGTAGTTTAGTGCGCAAATCAAAAACTATATAGATGAAGGATTCTCCACAAAGACTCCAAATTTACAATCTATTTGCTTCTCATTCCGCTCGGAAATCTCGGCATTTGTGATGCATTCGCTCAGCATAAGAGCATGTCTAGAACTATTCAACTGGAAATGCCTAAGAGACTTGTGTAATATATATAAAAAAAAAAATTGTCCGGCAATATTACTATAAAAATTTTGTTTTGTGCTTTCGATAAATACATACGTACATATTTTAATCCATAAAGTTTTCGATAAAAAACGACTAAAGATACCCAAAATATTTTTTTTTGTGTTTTAAATAAAATTATTCAGTGTAAATGTCTAATAGCTTATTTCCCCCAAAGGCTTAACTGCGGTTAAGGGTTCAGATAAGTACGAAATATTTTTTAACATGGGGTAATTGGCAATGATTATTTCTTTCTTTATTACTTTCGGACTTTCTAAAATTTCGTTTTCTTGTACTAAATATGAGCAATTACCACGTTCGAGTGCTAATCTCGTTTTTCCAATAGGCATAAACTGCAGTTAAGGCTTGGTGGAAATGCCTTATTATGTATACATACATACTCATATCTAATAATTCGAGAAATACACATCCTAGGCAATGCTTCTGCCCTAATTTCTATGTACATTTCCATAAACTTTCTCACTTAAGTGCATGCACAAGTAATTACAGTTGTCCACGTGTATGTCACTTGCAAGAAATTGAAATTTGAGAATCGTAAAATATGCATGCAAACAAATATATTTGCAAACACACACACACACAAACACACACACGCCTATTTATATTTATAAATTTTGCACACTTAATTGCTTCCCAGAAGCATTTATATAACACATTTACCAGTAAATGTATTTCCAGCTATAATTACATACATTTAAGTATATTATCATTTTTGCGGCGCACATCAAGGTGTGTGTGTGTGTGTGTCACTCAAATATTGTACTATAATACCGTTGTGTGCTTACAAATGTCACAACATTTAATTGACATTTGCCCTATTTTACGGACATTTGCGAACGTGACATTTAACCGTTACGAACTGTGAGACTGTAGAGTTCAGTGCAAGCACTTTCTGCAGGACGAAACAAAAACAATAATAACTACATATATACAAATCGAGTATGTATAAATATAAGTGCTTCTAAAATAACAAAAAAAAATTAAAAAATAAAATAAAAATAAAAACAAATTGTAATAATGAAAACACAAAATTCTCGTAAGAACCCCAAAGGTCGCTCGCTTTTGATGCAGGATGCATCAAGGAAGTATGGCAGTTGGGTAGAAGCGCAGTAAGGGCACTCACTGGCTCAGTATTGTACTACTGCCAGCAGGCAAAATGTGTCAAATGAAGAGCGTACAATAACAATAAAATTGTTTTAAAATGTATGTATGTATATACAATTTACAACTATTTGCACTTTTCATTAATAAATGCACTAAGCGTTGGATAGGTAGCAGCAGGTGGAGTAGGTCTGAGGACTTGAGTTTTCCTGCTAGCGCATTAAATGTTGTGCTGTTTTATTTATTGTTGTTTTTAGTACTCATTCACTGTCTCATCCGTGTCCATGCTGAAAGCATTGATTTTTCGTTGAAAATTTAAAATTCAATACTACTAATGGACACCGTTGCACGACAAAGTTTTCACGAGCTACAAATTTCATAGCCGAAAGAGAAAAAAAGAAAATACCTGCGCTCCTTTGCCATAAATCGCGCTACAGGCAGGCGAGGCTGAAGCTATTTTTTGATACAACTTTTGTGTTCGCTTTCGACTAGTTGCCATGGTCTTGCTTTGCTTCGCTCTTCCACTTGTCCGTCGTCCACATTCACCTGGCAACTGTTGCCTGTTGCCTACTGCCAATCTCGCCCACCTCCACAGCAACCTCCTGGTCATCCTGACACATTTTCTTACTTTTCACCTACAATTTTGTGACCGCGCGTGGCTGGCTTGGCGTTTTTATTTCGGGTAACGTTCGCCGAAAATCCAGAAACACAAAAAACAGGAATAAATATAGCACAACCTGAGTTGGTCGATGTAAATGCATTTCGCTTTAATGCAAGACATTATTTACATAACTCCCGCGCTGCTTCACTAAGCGCTGCTTTCTCGCCTCGACATGGCTGCCTGCCTAGTGGTGGGTAGCTTGGGTGCATTGAACTTGTTGAGTAAATTTAGCGGCGGCCGGTATTTGGGGCAGTAGTGGTGTAGTGGCGTTTTACCCAGGCTGCCACATTTACAAAACCCGAAAATTAATGTTACACTGCGTGCGAATGTGTGTATTCGTGTGTGAATAAACACACTTTCAGCAGTTTCACTGCCACTCAACCTAGTATGGCCACATGATTTCACGCTTATCACGCTCACTGCTACACCTTTTCTTCTACTTGTAGAGCGAGCACCTACTTTGGAGTGTAAAAAAATCATATACATATATAAGTATATATTAATGCTGGATGGTCTTTGACCTCTAGCGCAATTTCGGTAAATGGCCTTAAATTCCATAGACACATATATGTACATATACAAATATTCCTACCCACACATTCGCATGTGCATATGACCGCATTCCCTCACTCACTCAGTAAACAACGTGAAAAGGAGTACATACATAGATATTCCATGCAAAATACTCGTAGTTGAGAACATTTCGGCTAACAGTAAATTGCACAAACTATATGCTGTGAAAAACGATGGGCAATAAAATCAGTTGCCTGAAAGTATGCTTTAAAATGCAGCGCAGGTGGGAAATGCTTTGCATTCACATCAAGAAGTGTGAAGTGCCTGCAGTGGTAGGAGTTGGGCAGGGAAGTGAGAGCGGTTCAGCTCGAAATTCTCATAGCAGTTAATTTCAATAAAATGTGGCACACGCTATACGTGTGGCAGCTTTAAGGCAATTTTAAAACATTTTCAATATTGCAATGTATGTATACTTTTCGGCGCCACCGATTGGCCGAGTTTAAAAATATGCCCCTCAAACTACATATCGTCAGTGAAATACACATAATTTTCTCTTAACATTTTCAACCTAACATTTTGCTGTTAAATTAAAATTTTGAATTTTGAGTTCGGAATTTTTCATTTCACATTTATTTAATAGCCCACTACTGGCTATATGGCGCCGTATTTTACTTTGGCTCAATGATTAATCGCTGCATATTAATTAGCTAATGGATATTTGATATTGATGTACAATTTGAAAATATGTGTCTATATAAATGTGCAATTTTGCAAATGTGCAATTTTTGCTTAAATTTTTAATGCTATTAAAAGTGACAGAAATTCATACATTTGTTGCCACGAATTTGAATAAGTGCCTAATATTTTTATGGTTCAAAAAGCAGCAAAATTAGGTATTTAAAGTGCTAGGCCTTTGTAGAACTAAATAAATAAATAAAAATAAAACAAAAATTTAAGTTAAATTTTTGTAATTTCCTTCAATGTTTTTGGAGTTTTTATTTATTAATTTTTCTATTTCTAGTTTATTTTTTAATTTATATTTGATTTGTGTACTTTTACAGTATGAAATTGTGTTTTTAAGTTAATTTTTCGCTAAAAAAATTTTGAGACATGACGGCGAATTTTATAATAAAGGTATAAACACAATTTTTAGAAAAACTGCAAAAATTTAAATGTTACGAAAAATTAAAAAGAAAAAAATTTATTTGGGCAATTTTTTTTTTTATAAACAGAAAGTCATGTTTGAAAAAGTCGCAAGGACAAGATATTAGGATTTTTTTGAAGCTACAATAAATGGTTTTTGAATATTTTGAAAAATCTGACAAATCAAAAAATTGTTTAAAACAAAAATTGATAAAGGGTAGATACAAATTCTGCAGAAAATATAAGAAAAAAGCGGAAAAGTGTTTTTGTAAAAAATTAAAAAAATCAAATGAGTTTGGAAAATGTTAACAAAATTTAAAAAAGAAGATTATCAAAAAATAATACTTCTAACGGCAGAACTATCATAAAAATTGTGATAAAATTCCAGAAATAATACACAAAACATTTAAGAAAGCCTTGCTGGAAATTAATTTTTGTGTTTTTTTTTGCAGAATTCGATTTATTGAGCTTTATTTTCATTAAAACGAGTTTTACATGCGTTGAAATTAAAACAAAATTTAAAAAATTTGAGAATCATTCGAATTGTTTCAAACGGAAAAATTTGGTAAAATCTAAGACAAAAATAATAGCAGAAAAAATTGAGCTAAAGTTTACAGTTGTATTTAATTTTTTTGAAATGACAAAAAGACGAAAATTATTGTCATCTCGAATTGCCTCAACTCGTCATAAATTGCACTTATGTATATAAAATGTGTTATACATTTTGGAAAATTTTAAAGAAAAAAATTTGGAACTGGGTTTTTCCCGTTATACAATTACAATATACCTGATTTCTTCTTCTTCTTCTTTTTTGGCGCTGTAACCGCCTAAGCGATTTTGGCCGAGTTCAGCAAAGCACGCCAGTCGTTTCTCCTCTGTGCCAACTGACGCCAATTGGAAACGCCAAGTGAAGCCAAGTCCTTCTCCACCTGATCTTTCCATCGCAGTGGGGGCCTCCCTCTTCCTCTGCTACCACCAGCGGGTTCCGAGTTGAATACTTTCAGAGCTGGAGCGTCGGTGTCCATTCGAACGACATGGCCAAGCCAGCGGAGCCGCTGTATTTTAATTCGCTGCACTATGTCTATGTCGTTGTAAAGCTCATACAGCTCATCGTTCCATCGTCTGCGGTACTCGCCGTCGCCAACGCGTAAAGGACCGTAAATCTTCCGCAAAATCTTTCTCTCAAACACCCCAAGAGCCGCCTCATCGGATGTTGTCATTGTCCATGCTTCTGCGCCATATACCAGCACAGGCATGATGAGTGACTTATAGAGCGTGGTTTTCGTACGTCGAGAGAGGACTTTACTCCTGAATTGCCTACTCAGTCCAAAGTAGCACTTGTTGGCAAGAGTGATTCTACGTTGGATTTCAATGCTGACATTATTATCGGTGTTAATGCTGGTTCCCAAGTAAACGAAATTCTCTACTTTCTCGAAATTGTAACTGTCAACAGTGACGTGGGTGCCAAGGCGCGAATGTGCTGACTGTTTGTTTGATGACAGGAGATACTTCGTCTTGTCCTCGTTTACCACCAGACCCATGCGCTTTGCTTCCCTATCCAACTTGGAAAAGGCAGAACAGACTTCGCGGTTTTTGTTACCGATGATGTCGATGTCATCGGCATAAGCCAGCAATTGCACGCTCTTGTAGTAAATTGTTCCTGAGCGGTTCAGTTCTGCAGCTCTTATTATCTTCTCCAACATCAGATTAAAGAAGTCACATGAAAGGGAGTCGCCCTGTCTGAAACCCCGTTTTGTGGCGAACGGCTCGGAGAGGTCTTTTCCAATTCTGACGGAGCTGGTGGTATTGCTCAACGTCATTTTACACAGCCGTATGAGTTTTGAGGGGATGCCAAATTCAGACATAGCGGCGTATAGGCAACTCCTTTTAGTGCTGTCAAAAGCGGCTTTAAAGTCGACAAATAGGTGGTGAGTGTCGATCCTTTTCTCGCGGGTCTTTTCCAAGATTTGGCGTATTGTGAATACCTGGTCTATGGTGGATTTGCCAGGTCTAAAGCCGCACTGATAAGGCCCAATCAGTTCATTGACGGTGGGCTTCAGTCTTTCGCACAATACGCTCGATAAGACCTTGTAACCTATGCTTAGAAGGCTGATCCCGCGGTAGTTGGCGCGAATGGCGGGGTCACCTTTCTTGTGGATTGGGCAGAGCACACTTAAATTCCAGTCGTCGGGCATGCGTTCATCTGACCATATTCTGCACAAGAGTTGATGCATGCACCTTATCAACTCCTCGCCGCCGTACTTGAATAGCTCAGCTGGCAGGCTGTCAGCTCCAGCGGCTTTGTTTTTTTTCAGCCGCGTTATTGCTATACGTACCTCGTCATAGTCAGGCGGTGGAACGTCGACTCCGTCATCATCGACTGCGGGCTCGGGTTCTTCTTCTCCACAACTTTCTGTGCTGCTGCCATTTAGTAGGGCGGAAAAGTGTTCCCTCCATAATTTAAGTACGCTCTGGACATCAGTTACTAGGTCGCCATTATTGTTCTTACAGGAGTGCGCCCCGGTCTTTAAACCTTCCGTAAGTCGCCTAACTCTCTGGTAAAATTTTCGGGCATTCCTCCTGTCGGCCAGCATTTCAAGCTCTTCGCACTCACGTATTTCTGCCTCTCTCTTCTTGTTGCGGCAAATACGTCTCGCTTCCCTCTTCAGATCCCTATAGCGGTCCCACATAGCGCGCGTTGCGCCCGATCGCAGCGTGGCCCTGTAGGCGGCATCTTTTTTCTCTGCAGCTTCCTGACACTCCTCATCGTACCAGTTGTTCTTTCGGGCTCGCTGAAATCCGACTACTTCTTCGGCGGCGGTACTTAATGAGCGGGAAATGTGGTTCCACTGCTCGCATATGTCGGTTTGTTGAAGAGTGCTCTCTGAGAGCAGGTGTGAGAGTCGAGTAGCGAAAGCGCTGGCTGTCTGTTGTGATTGCAGCTTTTCGACGTTAAGCTTTCCTTGCATATTTGGGCGCACATTTTTTGCTGCACATAGGCGGGTGCGTATCTTGGCTGCAACAAGATAGTGGTCCGAGTCGATGTTTGGGCCTCGGAGTGTGCGTACGTCTAAAACACTGGAAGCGTGCCTTCCGTCTATCACAACATGATCGATTTGGTTTCTCGTTTTTCGATCCGGAGACAGCCAGGTAGCTTGATGGATCTTTTTATGCTTGAACCTAGTACTGCATACTACCATGTTTCGGGCCCCGGCGAAGTCGATCAGCCTCAATCCGTTGTCGGACGTTTCGTCGTGGAGGCTGAATTTTCCGACGGTGGTTCCAAAGATCCCTTCTTTGCCCACCCTGGCATTGAAGTCGCCAAGCACGATTTTGATATCATGACGGGGGCAGCGCTCGTACGTGCGCTCCAAGCGCTCATAGAAGAGATCCTTGGATGCCTCATCCTTCTCTTCCGTCGGGGCATGGGCGCAGATGAGCGAGATGTTGAAGAATCTCGCTTTGATGCGGATTGTGGCTAGACGCTCGTCCACCGGGGTGAACGACAGTACTCGGCGACGGAGTCTCTCTCCCACCACAAATCCAACTCCGAATTTGCGCTCCTTTACATGGCAGCTGTAGTAGACGTCGCAAGGCCCCAGACATTCTTTGCCTTGCCCCGTCCAACGCATTTCTTGGATGGCGGTGATGTCAGCTTTTGTCCTTACGAGGACATCAACCAGCCGGGCAGAGGCACCTTCCCCATTAAGGGTCCGGACATTCCAGGTGCATGCCCTCAAATCGTAGTCCTTTAAACATTTGCCTTGGTCGTCATCATAAGGAGGGGTCTCATCCGAGGCTTTGCCTTGCTTCTTCACTGGAAGTGGTTTTTACGTGGCGGGTCCCAAGCCCAGCGCACAACCCATTGCTGGGACGGGGGTGGTTTCGCAACCAAATACACGTTTATATAGCGAGCCGCTTGCTCCAAGCAGACACCCGCTTGCAGCCGCACCTACTGGTGAACAGACGCTGCAGACTTCAGTGAGCCCTTAAACCGAATAAGTCAGAGTGGCCCCACCGAAGCTCCCTCTCTTTCTGCCGTGACCCAAGGCTCCACTCGGATTGGTTACCGCATCTCGCACATGGGTTGCTCACGTTGCCCAGAGTGCGCGAACGAGGACGCAAGAGTCGGGATTGAGTATAGCCATGCAACTGTAACTGCATACCCAGCGCAATGACTATACCCCATTGATTTCACCTCTTTTAAAAAGAAGTTTTAAAAAATTTAAGAAACTTATAAAACTTGTATTTCGAACAATTAAAAAATCATTTTAAGGATAAGAAGTAGGTATGTATATATCGATGGTCCTCTGCAATAACGACACAATTCAAATTTCAAAAAACAAAAACTTTTACTACTGTTAAGTGGCTCTTTTTTATTTATTTTATTTATTTTGAAATGTGTCGTTATTGCACAAGACCGTCGATATGTCTCATTTATTTTTAGGCGTTAGCTCACTTTTCAGCAAATTACAAAAACCAAATTATTTTAAAGCACCGCAAAAAACTTTTGAAATACTTTTGACTTAAAATATTTTTTACGTTAACAGATGAAAAAAAACCGTACAATTTTTTTTTTAATTCAATCAAAAATAATTTTAACTAATCTATAAACAATTTGAAACAAAAATAGTGCAAATAAAGAAGAGAAGTTTTTGAAAATTGTTTCTCTAAATTCGAAATCAATTCGTTAAAGTCCTTTTACATTCCATCTAGGATTACTTAAATTTCTTATACAAAAATTCATAGTTTTTACATAATTTCTCATTTTATTTAAATTTTCTAGACATTTCCATTGCATTTAAATTTTATAGACCTTCCTAAATTTATATTTAATACATATTTGTGTTATTCAACGATTTTTATTGCCCTAGAGGCCATGTTTAAATGAAAAATTATGTGGAAAACAACAAAAAAATTTGAAAAGTATTTTTTTTTCGTTAATGTTTTTCCTGCTACTACTTAACCTATATTCTCTTTCAACTGCGTTCGGTTTTATGCACTGCTGTAATTATTTGCACAATGCAACAATTATTTTAACCAATTTTTTCACTAAAATTTATACAATTAATTGCTACTTTAAAAGCAAAGGCAAATATTTGTATAATGTTCAATTAAATTAATGCGCCACTCAAAATGTCACTTGCTGACAATTAGTTGGATTATTCGGAGGTCAATGGCTGTATTTGACCAAAGTCCAATGTCGACCCATTCATTGGCCATTAGGCGAAAAATACAGCTTTATGTTGCTTATGTTTACTTAATTTATTGTTGAGTAAATTGGTTGGAGGAGCAAAATGTTTTGAAAGCTTGAAATAATGACTATTTAAAGGGCAAATTGTTGTGAATATTTGTGGAGGTGAATTGGGTATCGCTATTGAAGCTGCAATTGTCTATGTAACTAGTTGTACATACAAACGTAAATGTATTTGAAGAAAAGGGCGAACGAGATGAGCTGTGGTCCATGGTTTTGAAATTTTCTAAGCTGTCAGGGCTTTCATATTAGGCTGTAAGACTCGATGAGTGTTAAGGCCTAACTCACAGTTGAAGAGACTTCAATATCAGAACTCCGTTTAGCATTTCCAATACCCTTCAGTTGCATATTTATACCGCTCTCAAACGAGAGCACGTTCTTTAGTAACTCCAACAAATGGTCTTCAGCTAACCAAAAATATTTGAAATATAATACATTCCACATAGCCTTGAAAATTTCCGATTTCGAAGCCCCACACACACATAATGGAATGCTTCAAGGCATAGCTCAGCGCTATAGCGCCCCCACATTCTTGGTCATTGCCAGCAATTCTATTAAATTAAACCAAGAGCCATGAACGAACGTATAAAAGGTGTCAACACACATTTGGTTAGAGAAAATTTGCAGGCGTTGCACGTTCTCTCTTGCATGTTGCACATGTACACGTTGCGGTTGCAACAAATCTGTTGTGATCTGTGGCATATTTGACAATGAAACTGTAGGACGCCACTCCATGTTATAGTGTGGGCGTGCTAATGTGGTGGTGCTGGCGTCATAGGGATGCAGAGAGAAAAAACCCAAAATAAAATAAACAAAGTAGAAAGCAAACACTAACGAAAACAACAACAAAAACTAAAAGCAGTGATCCGTAAAAGTAAACAAAAAATAAAATAAAAAACCAACAAAAACAAAACAACAACAACTAAATTCAGTTTTATAAATAACTAAGCAGACAGCTGAAAGGATAACTAAACTAGCATTAGGGTCAAAAGCTCCCATGTGTGTGTGTGTGTGTGTGTGTTTCGCGTTCATTTAGTGTGTGTGTGTCTAACATCCCTGCGGGAAATGTATCTAACTATAAGTTAACTTGAAGTTGATAAGGAAGGAACTAAAGGTCGCTATTATCTGTATATTTTCTTTGAGGAAAACTAACTACATTTCTATGGCGATGGTAGCGAAATAATCACGGGGGGTTATCTCTGCATTAGATGTCCACTAACTTGTAACTAGCTACTTTTGGACATAAAATATCAATAAGAAAAACAATATTTTGTTTTTACTTTTTTTTTCTTTTTTAGTGTATTCAAAGGTAATTTTGTTTGAAAATATCTAAATAGAAACTTGTTTAAAGAATATAATCTCCCGATTTTACCTGCATTACTTTTGAACTAGTTTCAAGTTACCTTCTTGTAGCTAACTAGGAGTTATATATTTTATAGAAATCCCGCAAAAAAGCTAACTACAAGTTGGTAATTTTTAGCCATTCATAATTTTTTTCTGCAAGGATACTTACATATATATGTATGTGTAAATGTGCATGTGTACACTGCGGTTTATATGTATAGGTATGTGCCGCATCTGCGCCGAGAAGCATATGACAACAAGGTAAACACGCTGGCAAGCTGCAGTTTGGCAAGTGCAATTGCAGGCCTTTACCTGTAGGAATCTAACTAGTTTATAAAAAGTAATTTGGAAAAAATTTTTCAGTACTTTTGAGAAGTTTATTTTTATTTTTTGTTAATAAAATCTAAATTATTTTTAAGAAGTTCGAAAGTTGTAAAAAGTAATTTGAAAAAAATATTTCAGTACTTTTGAGAAGTTTATTTTTATTTTTTGTTAATAAAAACTAAATTCTTTTTAAGAAGTTCGAAAGTGTTAATGCGAACGTTTTTATAGATTGCTTATAATTTTTTCAGAGAGGTATACAAATTTTAATAAATATGAGCAAGAATTTTTTTAAGGAATTTGGATTTTCCCAATTTGGATTTTTATTAATTACACGGGCACAGAAAAAAAGGTCTGTGCATTTAACCAGACCGGCACCTAAAAAAAGTTGTCTGTGCTTTTAACCAGACCCGACTACCGACATGTATTTCGACCCGCTGAATCCGAATCTAAGGTCCGTTTGACTCTTACACCCTCAAAAAGACCTGAGGTTGGGTTTAGCGAACCGAAATACATATCTGTAGGTGGGTCTGGTTAAAAGCACACACTACTTTTTTGTGTGCCGGTGTTATTTTTAATTTCTTTTGAAATATTTGTACCTAAATACTTTTAGAGATCACTTTTGATGTTTTGTTTTATCGCAGCTTAAATTACTTACTTTAGTTCTGTTTGAGTTTTTAGTTTTTTTATTTGCAAATTGTTTATCACATAATTTTTTATTCTTTAATTTTGCACTTATTTCTATAAAAAAGTTTAGTAATTTCACTTTTTTTAGTTTTTATAATGTGCTAATATTTGTATTTTTATTTTATAAAATTTTTAACTTTCTAAAACCGAACTTTTCAATTAATTGATAGTTGAAAGTAAAATAATGTTATTATTTTCAATTCAAACATTGTAGCTTTTTAAACTTTCGAATTGACAATTTTTTTTAATATTCTTTTACGTTTTTGTTTGTATGTTTAATGGTGTGTTTGTATATTATTTATATTAAAATTATAATCTGATAACCTCCGACATTTTTGTGGGACTTTTTCTGATTTTACTATTTATTTATATAGATATGTATTTATATAGATATATGTTTTAACATTTAAAATATTTTTTTTTTATAATTGGACTTTTTTAAATTTATTATTATTTTTATTTGTACGAACTTTGTTTGTCGACACTAAAGTTAGTTACAGCTTTTTGACATCATACCTGTACCAATAGAATACCTGTCAAAAGTAACTGCAGCTAACTTTAGAGTTGATTTTATTTTGACTATGAATATGCCGCAATATTTAATTTCTCAAAATATAAATATTGTTTTTTTTTATAAAGTAAGGTTTATTTTATCTAAAATTCTTTACACAAAGCCACAAAAAGTAAAAAATATTTGTATTTATTGTTCCAATACTTTCATAAATTTGATTTGCTTTTCGTAGAAAAAAAAAACTATTAATGAATTTATTTAAATAAAGTTATTATAATAGAATGTTTCAATAATACATTAAATATCTTTTGAAAAAAAAAAAAAAAAAAAAATTTAAATGTTAAATAAGTGAAAAAAGGTTGGACACATTTTACGTTGGACGCATCCTAAACTTTTTAATAGAAATTATTTAAACATTTTTATTTTAATTTTGTTAATTTAAATAAAAGAAGAATCATTTCTTAAAATTTTTTTTAAAAACATTTTTTTTTTTTACTTAAACTAGTTGATTTTTTTTTTTTTTTTGGAAAATTCATTAAATGATTCGGCAAATTTCGAACCGGGTATGCATTCCTCCTAGTATACATAATACATGCTTAACTGCTACTGTTACTAACACATGCATGTATTCACACGCACGAATACGCATAGCTCAGCATCAGCATCCGCATCCGCCGCAAAACAAGAATCTACTGCTCTACTAGCAATATGTTGCAGCTGTGTTTCATATAAATATCAACAACTTATATTCGCCATTTTGTTTTGTTTATGTTTTTAAGTGCGGCAGCGTGTGTTAGTGGCGCCTGCATCAGCCACAGTCAAAGCAACTGCATCAGCATCAGCTGGCAAAAAA
>NW_023458567.1:4636406-4660599 GCF_013731165.1 Rhagoletis pomonella | reverse complement strand
TTTGTGATCATGGTTGGCGTTAATCGGACTGACACTGACAGCTCAGTGCATCAAATTAAAACGAGAGGAGTGGCGACAATGCCAGCTGGGATTGAAAAATTTACAAATTACATACATATGTATAATGGAAGCAAAAATAATAAAAAAATGAACAGAAAAACTCAAAAAAATAAATTAATTAAAAATAAACGTATTTTATATCAAAAGCTGACGCTGACAATAGGCCTTATGAATAAAAAATAAACAATTGCTTTTTCAAAAAATTTCACACCTTTTACTAATATTTGTTAGAACAAATCGAGTAAAAGGTCTGAAATTAAAAAAAGAAAAAAGAAAGAAAGAAGAAAAGAAAAAGAAAAAAAAAACAATTGCTTATTTTTTATTCAAAGGCCCAACTTTGCTGATTCGGATTAGAAAGGGAATCAAAAAAAAAAATAACAGAAATCAAGTAAATTTTATTTCTAATTTTTTATTATAAATATTCTTGTAACCTTTTTTACGTTTTGATTTTTTTTAAATTGTTTTAATTATTTTAAGTTATTTAATTTTTTGTTAATCCCTTAAGTTTTTTATTATGAATTTCTATTTTTTTATGAATATTGAAAGAATAATCTGTGAGCTAAGTTTCTTTATTTTTCTTTGAAAATTATGGTGTTTTTATAGAAAAATTTTGTTGGAAATAGTTTTGCTCTTAAAAAATAATAATTATTTTTGAATTCTAAAACGATTAACAAAAATACTTAAACTTAAATGATCTTACTCCAAATAAAACATTTTTCTTTTCAGTTTCCTCTTTTTCGGTTTTTTTTCATTTGTAATCTGTCTCAATTTTTTAATTATTTGGCTTTGTTGCTGACTTTTGCAAATTTCATGTTTGGTGCCCGGTTTCACCCATCAATTTTAAATTTATCAGACTCTTAAAATTAAAAATAACACAATTTTAAAATTGATTGGTTAAACCGGGCATGAATCTTTATAATTTTTATTACTTCACATTTTCAATGTATTTTCGTTTGAGATAGGGCGTTCTTCAGTCAAATTTTTCAATAGGGCGTTGTTAAAAAATTTTCTGAGATAAGGCGTATTCCAACTGACTACCGAAGATTAATTCTAATATTACAAAACTATCGAACATTTTTTATTTTGTTAAAAATATAATGATTTGATTTGTTTTATGTTGTCTTCTACCGTTATACAAATTAAACTTTGTTGAAGATTTATTTTTTTTTGTAATATATCATGCTTTTAGTTTATTTTTTATTGGAAGATTTTATGAAAAGATTCTAAAAATATTTCGTCATGGTGGAAAAATAAATCTTTAAACGCGTAGCGCTGCGCTGCCTTTTTCTGAGAGATTTCAAATGAAGACTTTATTATAGTCATACAATTCACGCAATAGCATTCGCCAGTTAACGCTGACACACACAAAATGTCGAAGCTAAATTTAAATGTCCGTAAGGCCGCCCACATTTTCCACACATGCTCTGTTCATCTACAACGAAATCATTGTCACTGACACTGAAAAATTCAATCGATTGCTGCGTTGAATGGCGAACAAAAGCGGAAATGAAATCAGCCAGCCAGCTGTAGAGTCCACATCCGCAGGCGTAGAGCAGCAGTGGACTGAGCCGTACTCGTACTCGTAAGCAGGTTAAATGAATACACACAGTGAAATTAAAATTTAATGTAAATGTGTGAGTGGCTAGGGATGAGAAAGAGGTGGTCGAATGCGAAAATCGGTGAATTGTGCAGCGGTAAATGTGTTCGGCTGTATGTAAAAAGGGGCATATTAAAGAAAGTATAGGCGCGTACATGTATGAACATAGTTTGTACACTAGGCGAGAAATGAAAGTGTACACCTTGTTCTAATATAATATCCACAATTATTTTCATAAAAAATTGTTTGCCTGAATTTATGAAAATATAGTTAATTCTATAATAAAAACCATATAAATCAAAGTTTCACACTTTATATAAAGTTAAAAAAAAATCAAAAAAAAATGCATCCAAATTTTAAACTTTTTATTCAGAATTTTTACAAAAAAAGTGAAAAAGTGCAAAAATCCGTCTCAAAAAAAAAAATATTCTCAAAAATCAACGCTATTTTGTAGCCGGTTGAATTTGCACTTCATTAGCCTAAAATTGAATGGGCTATAAAACTCCAAAATTTTCTAGAAATTCTGAATAAAATTTGAAAATTTTGATGCATTTTTTTTGATTTTTTCTGAACTTTATGTAAAGTGTGAAACTTTGATTTATATGAATATATATATATATTTCATGAAAATAATTATAAATACTATATTAGAACAAGGTGTACATTTTCATTTGTCGCCTAGTGTATGTATGTGTGTGTATAAAAGGGAATGCAACCCTGCGGTAAAATTTATGTCTACTGAATCTATGAGCGGATTTGAAGTCAGCACTAATATAGCTGTCAACTACTCCTAATTTGCATTTTTTCCGAAATAGTAGTTTCATTTCTTTTTGCGAGGCAATATTAAGGCTGTCATGATAATTTTAAAATAGTAAACTGCACCAAAAACAACTACTAGTTTTACAAATGTCCGGAATAAGTTTTCTTCTAAGTGGAACGCCGCCTTTCGTTGGCTGTGAGTGTGTGTGTGTGTGCTTGCAGCCATTGGCCAATTCAGTTGAAATTGCTCGAGCTCACGTTGTGCAGAAATTTCGCTGTCTATGTAAATATTTAAACTTTTAAATTGCAAGTCTGTCGAAGTAAACGTCGTAAGGTTGCCAACAGCTTTCATTTGAGATATGTATGTATATTTGCGCTTGTGTGTGTTCAGGTGTGTACATAAAAAGCTTATATATTTTTTTATTGCAAATACATACATATGGTGCGGTGTTCTGTTGTATCGGCGAAAAAAGCAAACAATTCGTATAGCGCACAATGTATGTATGTATGTATGTATGCATGTATGTATGTATGTATGTAAAAATGCACAAATAAACTTGTTGGCATTAAGCCTTGGAGACTGCACTTTAATCGTCAGAATTCTCGTTTTGTTTGTAATTTAACGCGATTTGAATCGTACAGCTGTGGGTCGTAAGGACCCATTGACAATTGCGGGCTATGCGCCTAAAAATTGATTATAAAAAGAAGAATAATGAGATTTTTCCTCCCTAAATAAATTTGACATATTTAATTACTTTTAGTTGAATTTAATTTAAATCAATTTTATTTAAATTGATTTAACTTCGTTTAATTTGTTTTTCGTATTTTTTTAGGTTTCTCATTATTTTTTATTTTTTAATTCAATTTAATTATTAATTTTACTTATTTAGTATTTTTGCGCGTTGTTTTAATATTTTTTGCTTATTTGTTTTTGAATTTTGTTTTTTAAATTGTTAAATTGTTATTTTTTACCTCTCTTTTTTTTGTTATTTACGTTTTAATCGGTTTAATTTTTTTGTTGCCTTTTATTACAAGCTATTATTTTATATATTTTCATTTTACAAATGACATTTATTTCTATTTTACCTTTTTATATTTTTTATTTACCTTATTCTATTTTTTATTGGCCTTTATTTTTTATTTGATTTAATATGATTTATTTTTTTATTTTATATATTTCCTGTTTTTTGTTTGTTTTTTGCTGTTGTTTTGGTTTGTTCATATATTTATACTTATTAACTGATTTATTTTTGATTAAATTTTTATTTTTATTTATTTTAATTTTTGTATTGTGTTTATTTATATATTTTTTATTTTATTTTAATATTTTTAAGGGTGGTAATCAAAAACACTTCTTTTTTAATGCTCCATCAAATACCTTGATGCCGTTACTAGTATATTTTACATAAAAATTTTACATAAATAATTTTATTTATTTTTTTTTAAATTTGAAGTAACCCTATTGTGTGGTTTGCTTGGTTAAAGCTTTTTTTTATTAATTTAACCTATTTTTAATTTTGAAATAGGTGGCAACCTTAATAAAAAATGGGTATCTTTAAAAAAATGAAATTAAATTTAAACAATTTTCGACACATCTGATATGCATACATACGTATGTAATTTACACGTCTAACTTAATTTTTTCTAACTGATTGTCAACCTTACATTTTTCATAAAAATGCTGTTAAAAGTCTTTCCTTTGATACCTTAAAGTTTTGATACTACAAAGTTAAAGAATTAAAAACCATTGAATATTTAGGACGTTCTTATTTTGTATACCTGAAACCACAATATGTGGCGAATATGCACACATGCACACATGCCTATATATTTATGTACATATGTACATAGAATACAAAAAAGTATCTACACTTTGCCTTAATTGAGTTCGTATCAAATTCACAGATCTTCTCAACTGATGATTTATCACCCAACGTAAAACTTGTACGTTGAATGTATTGGTCAAAAAAATTAATTGTGTCTACTGTGATAAAAAATTGCAAAAAACGCAACTATAATACGTTTACTAACGCTTGTACTTTCATACATATATACATGGTTAATTAAAATAAAAATAAATCGAATTTATTAACATTCAATTAGCTTCATTAAATTGATTATTTTTTACGAGGCTTTGCATTTTTTTAAACGTGTATGCTAAATTAATTAATGGGCTGTTAAAAAAAGTAATGAGCAATATACATACCAGGGTGGTTCAATTTGTATGGGAGATACGACTAATAATTTTAAGCAAATTTTCCGAAGAAACCATGTGTCTAAAATCAATTTAGAACAGAACCCTGTGGATCGTTTCCAAAGAGAACAAAATTCGAGCAATACTTTCGGGAACATTTCTAAGAGAACAAAACCGGAACAAAAGTCTAAGGAACTTTCTCTCGAAGAACAATTTGGGAACTAAAGTCTCAAGAACGTTCTGACAGAAAACGAAACGGGAACAAGTGTTGTTTGAACTATGTGCAAAGAATGGAAGCGCGAAGAAAATTTGTATCATGGCGTTCCATTAGTTTGAAATGTGTAAATATTAAAACTAATCAAAAAAGAACTGAATGATAATTGTGAAAATAAAGTCAACGACAGACTTAACACACGAACTTTTCTTGCAAAAAAAATTAAAAATTGTTCCATAAATGGACAGCTTACCTTAATAATCAACGATCTGGAAGTTGAAACGATCCAGCTTTCCTCTGGCTTACAATTGATAATCGTGATTCTCTCGTTCTGAACGTTAAGTTGTCAAAAGTTTGGTTCCCTAGCAGAAAGTTCCCCAGACTTTTGTTCTTATTGGATCCTCCTTGGAAACGCTATCCATACTTTCGCTCTTATTTTGTTCTCATTGGAAATATTCCCGAAAGTTTCGTTCTCTTTCTGTTCTTTTTGGGAACGTTTCCCGAGAGTTTTGTTCGCATTTTGTTCTTTACGGAAACGTTCTAAACGTTTCGTTCTCAATACTTTCGTTGCAGTTTGGCTCTTTTTTTGCGAACGTTCTTGACACTACATTTTATTCTCGGGCAGAACTAAAAAGTAGAGACTTCCTACACGACAAAGATTTGAAGTATTGCAAATTAACTATTCTAATAACTAAAAATGTATACCAGGAAAAAGTACTGAATTACATGTCTACACAGAAGATTGGTCATTAACAGAAAATTCTTGACATTTTAAATATCTTAAGCATATTTAACAACAAGCGAAAGTTCTAAAGTGACACTGAATGACAGTTGCTTTAAACCAGAGCTGAGGAAGTGGAAAGTAAATAAGCGAAATTCGCCTGTGTCCGTTGCTTGAGCGCGAAAATTAGATTTCAATGCACGAGAAACTCTACCGGATCATGTTTTTTTTTTACGGGAGCAAGAGTTGTTGGTGTTGTTATGCTGCCAACATTAATGCCGCTGTCAACAACAGCGACAAGCAAAAAAAGGGGGAAAAGCAACTAAGAAAAAGGAGCAAGGATTTTAAAAATTCAACTTAGCAAACGAGACAGATTTTCATGGCATACCACTTCCCAAAAAAAGAGTGCACGAGGCAAATTGGAAAGCATATGCACAAATAAGAAGGATTCCCCTGAAATTGTAATTGACATCGAAAGCAATTAAAACGAGAAGCAGCGAGAAAGCGCAAAAGTAGTGAGCCAAAATAGAGGAAGAAGAGCAACCAAAGCACAAAAAATATAGAACAAAAACTCTAATCAATGGAGGGAGAAAAAGAGGAAGGGCACTGGACTAGCATCGCAACCAATGCGAAATCAGAATCATTGGCACGGAAGCAGCTGGAGAATCACAAACAAAATCAGCAGCTTGGCGATTATTAAAGCAATTTGCGAATATTAATTGCGATTGGGCGTTCAGTCGGAAGAACGAGTAGAAACGAGGTAGCGGAACTAAAAGCTAGGTGGTAGTGAGACTGCGGGCATTGGGTACAGGGCAGCGAGGGGCTAAAGAAACTATTTGAGGAAAGAGTAGATTGCAAAGCAGCCGCCTAGTGAAAGAGGCCAGCAGGGAGCGCACCAAATACTTATATACGTAGTAGAAGATTAATGAGCCAAGAAATTGTGCATCATTAGCAAAAGTGGAATGAAATTAAGCGTGCAATAGTGACACTTGGGTGGTGTGTGGGTGTAAAGCGAGCGGCGTGGTGATGCACGAATAGTGAAGAAATTCAGATCTTACAAAGCAGAGTATGAAGCAATTCTAAGGCTAACAGGCTACCAACTGTGGAAGTGACATGGAGAAGGCGAAAGGAGCTGAAAGTGAACCGGCACTCTTAGTCGCCTAAAGAAGCTTGTTTTCGTGCAATTGACAATTCAGGAAAAAGGCAAGTGTCTTCTGGATTTTGGGTGCTATCAAAAAAAAAAAAAGAAGAGGCGATGTAAAGAGCGAAAATTCGCGCGCGAATGGCCACAAAAAAGTATGTTGAGAGAGAGAAGTGATAAAATTGATATATTAATATTAAGATAAGTGAGTGAAAACCGACACTTAACCGCCAACATTACGCTTGTCTAAGGAAGCCGGCTAATGAGCTACAGACAAATAGTCAATGTGAGTAGTAAGTAAATCCAAAGCTGGCAGGCGACGAATAGGTGAGAGTATACTTCGTGTACCTGTGTGGAGGTGCCAAGCACAGCTGCCTATTATTAGCTTTTATAAAGTAAATTTTCCTTGATTTCGCCAAAATTGTGTATTTGCATTTTTGTATATGCTTAAGTCAAAAAAAAAAATATGTAATTACGTTCTTCAATATTGTTGCTCATACGCCATGGTGATTTTTAGATTCGCATTTTGTTGCTCGTACGCCATACAAACTTCCGTTATAAATGTGGATACAGTTACAAAAAATTTTAGAATGAGTGCATATGTATGTTTTTATTAAATCATTTTTACAAATTTATATTTTTGTTATGTGTGGGTAAATAACAATTTGGCTTTAGAATTGCATGGAATTAACTTTTTCCCTCGAATTTCTTAATGAAAAGCGCCCCAAGCTTAGAAAAAATTTATGATAGTTTTTTTTTAACAATTTCTTGGAAATATACTGAAATATCTAATTTTTTAATACTTCTTTCTAGTTTTTAAGAATTTTTAGTCTACGAAACAATTTTCAGTTTTTAGTATTTAAGAAATGTTAGAACATTTCTCGGAAGGCGACTGACATATTTCATATTTTTGGCTAATTCTTTTTATTTTTAAATTTTTGGTGTTACAGAAATTCTCGAAATTTTTTCTTGATAAAAGCACATATGTCGAAGTGTACATCATTTTTTTTTAAATTTTAGTACTGCATTAGATATTATTTAAACTTATGCGTTTTAAAAAAATTTAATTAAAGTGTTATCTGATCAGGCTGTTTTTGCGGATAGAAATAAAATTATATTTCGCTTGAAAATTAATTACTTCTAATGGCTCTGTTCTGTATCAGTGACAAATTCGGAAAAATATATGAAAAAATTTAAATTTGTCAGTTACAAAAGTTTTGTCACCGACACCGAATTGGGCTATAAATGTTTAGGAAAATGTAACTCTTTTTAGTTTAAAAAAAAAATACATATGTATTTTTATTTATTAAATTGGCAAATTCATTCTAGCTAACGTTGTTTTTTTAATTTTTTCTTTTCTTATTATTTTTTATTACTCTTATTTTTTACTCGTAGGAGGTTTATGAAATATAAATACGTACATTTTTATTGTTTTGAAATACTTGTTTGAAAGCGTACAAATTTGAAATTAAATATTTTGGAAATTTTGCCACTCATTATTATTCCGGTTTGAGAAGTTTCTGAGTTGAGAATATTCTGTTTATCGCAATTTGATTTATTCTTTAATCGTTCAAAATATCATTTTATAAAAGTAGAGAAACAATTATGCAAAACTCTTGTAGTATATTTTTTTTTTTGATTTTTGACCTAACAATTACTTGCCCTACCAATAGAGCCGCTTTCATCGGTTGCCATTTATTTCATACTTTCCCACCTCTACCCTTCACACCGATAAATCTGTGCTTAAACTGTCTGCTTGTTGCCATTAATGATTTTTATGACGTTTCGCTGCGCTCCACATCTCTGCAAAGGGGCTAAGCGCCTTCGAGTATGCAACGCAGCACAGCGTAAACACCAAATTACAAACCAACCAACCGCATGCACTCACTAATTTTTCGGCGACTGCGTTGCAGTTCACCCCCATCACTTCTACCAACAAACCAGCCAAAAAACTTTTTTTTTTTTGGTATGTCGTTGCCGTTTTTAAACTTTTCACGCTTGCTGCAGTGGCTTTTTCTTGAGTTTCCCTTTTTTCGTAATTTATTATTTTTTGTTTACTTTCTGCCGCCTGTTGTCGCTTACCTTTTGTTAATGCCTTTGTTTGTCCCACTTTTGAGGATTCTCGGCATTTGGCCACAGTTTTTTTCGTATTCCTTCCTTTTCTCCTTTTTTTACCCATTTTTTACTATGCTTGTCTGACTTTCTACCCATATTTCTGGCAGTTTTCGTAATTGTTCGTCGCCACGGTAATTTCCGCCAGACTGCATCGCAAGCAGCCAACAACGCTCGTCGCTTACAGTGCATTTACCAAGTCTTCCTTGCGTGCTTTCCTTTTTTCGCGCCTTCTCCTTCGCTTACTCTTCGCTTCTCTTCATCCTCTCTGCTAAAAAGTGCCGCAATTCCTTTTTCTTATGAAGCTGTTTTCGGCGAAAAAGCGCGCTTTCATTAGCATTACAACAGCCATCAGCGCGCATTTAGCCTCCCATCGAGCGCCGCGCTTCGCCCGTAAGTATGCACGCTTGCTTCCCTGCCTGTTGGCTTGCTTGTTTGTTTGTTTGTTTGTTTGTTAGTCTGATGTTGTCGTCTGTTACAACAGCGATAAGCCTGCTTCGCGAGATTTGCCATCGCATCGCATGTTATCGCCATTGTTCGGCTGCCATGTTGTGTGTTATTAATGCGCTGCCTGTCTCCGGCGCCAGCCGTCGCCCCGATTCCGCTTCCGCCAGCCAGTCGACGTGGCTATATGTAGATGTCGCTGTTGGCGCGCTGGTGTTGTTCATCTCATAGTTGTTCGCTTATTAATGCATTTGGGCTGTTGTTGTTGCATTGTTGCATTGTTGCTTGCTCGCTTGCCCCCCTCCGCCTCTCAGCAACCTTGTCAGCCCTCCTGTTAATCCTTTTGGAGTACATTCTGCTTTCAGCTTTTGTTGTTCCATTGTTGTTCTAAACAACGTTAAAGTTTTTGCTGTGTTCTCTTGTGCCATTGTTGTTAGGCAACAAGCGTGGCTTGAGTCCATGTGCAACAATGTTTTCCCCGCAGTTTATGCGTGTTCTCCTCTTCACCTCCATTTCCCTTCTGTGCACTCGAGCTGTTGTGTTTTGCACCAGCCAGTCTGCATTTGTCATTGTTTTTAACATTGCCAGCTTTTAGGAGCCAACAAAATTCCGCCGCTTCACAGACTACTTTTAGGCGAGTGTTTTATTTCGTTCGCCCCTTTTTTTCTTTTTATTATATTTGCTTTCATTTGCTCCCTTCACAAACAAGCTTTTATTGTAATTTTTTTCTCAAGTACTCTTCTTGTATTCTCTCTGTTCTATTACAATTTCTTTGTTGTTGTTGGCCTGGGTTGAATTTGCATTGGTGTCGCAGCTTCTTTTGTGACTTTTTGATTCATGTTTTTCATCTCGAAAGAAACAAACAAATTTTGCACTCAATTTGCATTTCAATAGCAGTGGTTTTTGACACATGCTAATTGAAATTTCCTTACTTATTTAAACAAAATTTTTATTTTTTTTATCTTTTTTTTTTAACAACAGGCTCCTAAGTAGCCTTCAGTGTAAGATCAAAGCTGTTTGAGAGTCTTGTGAATGTCTATGAAACATGTAATAAGTGGACGGACAAAGGAGATTCATGTTTTGTTGAGTATTATAATATTTTTTGGAACATCACAAACTGCATGCATTTTTTTGGCGGTGTTTTAGTAATTTATTTTTTAAATTTTTTTCGAAACTTAAGAAATAGTAATGTTTCACCTTTTTCGTCCTGAAAATGTGTCAGATTTTCGTGTGCATTTAAATTTGGGTCAAATTAAATATAGCATATTTTTAAAAAGTAAAACTGGGAAAATACATGTGACCGCCTCGAAGTATGCTACATATTATGGCCTCAAAGTTGAAAACTTGAACGCAAATAAAAAAGATCATACACAATTGGTACTAAAACACATGCAAACATATGTAAATATCTAAAATTGTATACAAATGTGTGTGTGTGCTCTTAATAGTCTCCCGCTTGTGTCCCATGTCCATGTCGGCTTTTATTTTTTAAACCTTTCACTTATTGCACACTAAAATTTTATATCCTTATGTGTCCCATAATATTTTACGATTATATGTGCAATTGTGTAAAATTTATGATATTTTAAATTTTCGCCTGGCATTTTTTTCTGGCACGTGGAACATCTGTAGCAAATTAGTTAACACATAAATTTCAGTGGTTTTTTATTTGAGGGTAGTGTTTGGTGGTAGTGGACATTTTTTTATATTTTATTTTAACGTCTCGGCATGAAATTTTTATTGGTTAATAAATTTTATGAATTGCAGTGTTTTGCCTTTCAAGGACGAAAGCTCTCGTGCACTTTAATAGGGACAAAGCTTTTTCCTTTTTTTTTGTTTTTTTTTTATCTCTTATTGATTTTGCATTATTTTTTGGTAAAAATACATTTCAATCTCTAACAAAAACCATATAAACGCAAGTTTCAAACTTTGTGCAAAAAAGAAATCATCAAAATTTCAAACTTTTTTCTCAGAATTATTAGAAGTTTTATGAGCAAGCAGTTTTGCAACAAATCAGTGTTAATTTTTTACGATTTTTTTTACTGAAGCTCTTCCGTTGTTTTCGAAAAAAATTCGAGCCTGAGTATAGGAAAGAATGCGGAGCGTCAGTAAAAAAAAAAACAAAAAAAAAATCAACCTTACATATGCAGCTACCTCCAACTTGCACTAAATACCAAAATTGAATGGGCTACAAAACAGCGCACGCCAAAAAAAAAAAAAATCTGTGAAAAATATGTGACATTTTTCTACAAATTTGTTCGATTTTTTGTTTAATTTTCTACAAATTTTTAATTATTTTTAAACTTTTTAAATAAAATGATTAAAAGATGTATTTTTAATAACTTGAAAAACAATACTTTTTGGAATTCTTTCTTTTATTTCTTAAAATACTATTATTTTTGTTTATTAATTTTATTAATTTCCATATTTTTTATTAATTTAATTTTTATTGGTTTTTTTATTTAATTTTTATTATTTCCTTAAATGAAAATGTTTGATTGTTTTTTGTTACTTTATGACTGAATATCTTAATAGCCCTGGTATTTTTAATTTTTGTTTTTGCCTTTATTTATACATTAAGTTTTTCAAAATGCGATCTAGTTTACCTTTAATATGCTTACCCCAGACTCGATCAAAATTTCAGTATTTGTTTGTTAAAGTAATTTGTTTGTTTAAATTAAATTTGTTTAATTACCGTTTTAATTTTTAAAGTTCAAAGTTAGTTTTAAGTTTCTTTAATATTCTTAATTTTTAAATTTACCTAAACATACTTTTATTTATAATTTTGTGTTATTATTTTTTTATTTATTTTGTTTGTTTAATGAAAATCTATTGTTTGTTCATTTGTAGCTTACACTTATTTTTGTGAGTTTTTGTTGTTAATCAGTGGCTTTTAGGTTTTCTATTTTGTTTAATTTTGCTCTTTTTACATTAACTGTCAAGGTGTTTTGCATTTTACTTTATTTTAATTTTATTTAAATCGGATTAAGTTTATTTAAAGTTATCTTATAAATATTTTAAATATGTTTTTTAGAATTACAATAAAAAAGTTTGATTTCTTTTTTTGAATTTTTTATATTTATTTTTTTTATTTTTATTTTAATTTTCTTATTTTTTTAATTTTAATTTTTTTTTTGTGTTTATTTTCATAAGTCATTGCAAGATTTCTAAAATTACAATTTTTTGTTTACTTTAAGATTGCATTTAAATTTTATTTCCTTAAATTTTTACTTTTTCGTTTTATTGTAACGTATTAAATTTCTTTCTAAATACTATTTTGTGAATTATTATTTTCTATTGCCTTTTCGTTTATAGATTTGTGTTTCTAAAAAAAAAAAGTTGTTTTGTTGTTAATCATTGGCTTTTAGGTTTTCTATTTTGTTGTATTTTACATTCTTTTCTATACGCTAATTGTTCAAGGTGTTTTGTACCTTTTAATTTTATTTTTATTGTTTTTTAATGGGATTAAGTTTATTAAAAAATTTCTTACATACATATGTTTAATATGTTTTTAGAATTAAAATAAACAAGTTTTAATTATTGTCCCTTTATTATTAAATTTATTATTTTGATTTATTTTTTGAATTCTTTATATTCTGTATTTATTATTTTTTAAGTTATTACAAGGTACATATCTACATGCATATGTATGCGTTTCTAAGTTTTAAATTTTATTGTTGTTGTACTTTAAGACTAAATTTAAATTTTATTTACATAAACATTTACTTTTTCGTTTTATTGTATTTTATTAAATTTCTTTTCTTTAAACAAATGTTTTTCTTAAAGACTATTTACATTTATTTCTCTTAGCTTTTACTTTAGATTTTTGGTTAATTTATGGTTTTTTATTAGTTTGTTTGGTTTGCCCTAAATTTTGGCACTTATTCGCTTTATTTTCATTATTTTTTTGGCTTTAATTTTTCAGTCGGCCCCGTTGTCTTTGTTCTCTACTTATATTTTGTCCTGTCTTAGTTTTTTCCTATATTTTTTCTTAAAAATTTTGTTGTTGTAATTTTTTCGTCTGCCCACGCGTGACTTTTATTATTTGTACGCGACAAGAAAAAAAAAAATGACGAGCCACAAAAATCAATAAATCCAACTAAGTAAAATGGGGAAATATGCAACACCAGGTTGCGGCGCCGAACGACAGCGGCGACAAAAAGCAAACAGCAAACTGCTTGAATGGCAGGCTGGTCGTATTTATGGCAGGTGGAAGGGGGGAAGGATGCTTGATGTCGATGAAGTTGACAACAACAACGAACAATGAGTTAACCAATAGTACGTGCATACCCGCATGTGTATTATATAATACAGTTACACAATTGAGGTGGCGGCCAAGTACGTAAAATATAAAACACAGATGGTCATTCATTCATTTATTACGGGTATGCATGTGTGTGTGTGTGCGCGTTTGAAACAATGGGCGTTGTTGGTGGCGGCCCTGAGCGCAGACAATAAAGCGGCAAATAAAAATAAATATAAAAATTGGCTTGCATGAAAACATTATAAAAAATATATATGTACGTACTTACATATAAACATATGTATGTGTTTACGCTAGCTATACGTGCATGTATGTAGTTAACGGTGTGAAACAAGTAGAAGGCATGAGCGCCCAGTGAAGCGGGGTAAAATCAAATTGGATTCAAGTCGATACATTGTTAAGTTAATTTATCAGCACTAATGCTATCAAATTTACCTACCATTGATTTTCTAAGAGGAAGAGGAGTAATTATAATCTGCCACTAGCCAATTCCAAAGCGAAAGTGTGATGGCAGCACTGATTTGCAAATATTTTCACTTACATGAATGATTAGTTCTGCATGTATGTATGGCAACCCACTTGACATGTGCCAGCTTTTTTTACTAGAATAAAAAAAAAATCAAAATTGTTTAAAAAAATTGCTGTTCAAGAAAAAATGGCATCGTTAAAAACCCCAAGCTGCTTATTTTTGTTGCTGCCTATGTTGGCATTTGTTCTTTTTAAAAATGAATATCATAAAATTAATACAATTTATTAAATAATAAAACAGATATTTATGTAAATAAAAATTTCAATAAAAAACTTTTTTATATTTTCTTTTCCAGTACTTATTATGTACGCAGCTTGCACGCCAAATAAATGCGTTGCCTCTAGCAGAGTACCACCCACCTATGTACATGTGTATATGGTTGATGTAAATGCAAATCAAAACCATGTAAGTGAAAGACATTTTATTAATTTTAATGCTTCTTAAAGATTTTCAAATTAGGGGCTTCATTATCAGAGCGTCTATGATCAAAATGTATTTTATAACTAACAAAAACAAAATTCATAAGAAATATTTTTACTAGTAGGAAACAAGTTATCACAAAATTTAAAAATTATTCGATATTTTCTTTAAATTATTTTTGGTATGATTTTTTAAGTTTGAACCTTTACTCACTGCATTTTTTTTATAAATTTTCATAATTAATTAATATTTTTTTTGTTGATATTGCGAGTTTTGAAAATTAGGAAAAATTCAATTCCATCTGTGAATTGTTAGGGTTAAAATATATTTTGTTGTACGGTTAAAAAGTATTTTGTTGTTTTATTAAAAAAAATAAAATAAAAATAAGTCGATCCCATTTATTTTCACGCCCATATCTACTTTTTTAACCACCTCCTACGGGTATTCACACCCCTTGCGTAAACCCAGTCCCGCCCTTCATCATCACAACTACAAAAAAGTAAGGAAAAAGTAAATACATATTGCTAAAATTTGATCACAACAAAAATAATATTAACACTGACACTGACCTGTGTGGGAACTGTATGCTGCTGCTCCGCCGCCAACACCGTCGCCGCCGGCTGCTCATAGCTCATCTTATCCTGCTTTTGTTCCTTGTGTTGTAGCTGCTGATACTTTTGTTGTTGTTGTTGTTGTTGCTTTTGTTGATAAAGTATTTTTTGTTGTTGTTGCTGTTGCTGTTGCTTTTGCAATTGTTGATGCAGCTGTTGCTGATATTCATATTGCTGTTGCTGTTGTTGTTGCAATTGATATTGCAATTCCTGGTATTTATGTGGTGTCGCTTGCGATGCGGACAACGCTTGTTGTTGCTGCTGTGGCACCACTGATTGGCTCTGTAGTAGCTGTGACTGTGACTGTAACGGCGGTTGTGGCTGTGACTGTGGCTGCCCATCCACACGCCACGCACACAACGCCGCCATTGCCATAAATATTGTGAGAATGTTGCCAACCGCGATGGCGAATTTTGTTGCGGTCGCCATTTTTCTTGCCATTCTAGCAATTCTTGTCATTGTCCCTCTGTCGTAGTAGCACCGTAACCCTGGACGCTGCCGCCCTTTTGCCGTTTGTCGCTTGGCCGCTGGCACCGCCTTCTTCGTTTGTTATAGCTGTTCGATTGTTTACTTTGCTGTTGTTGTTGCGATTACTTTGTACGCTGTTGCTTTTATTAATGGGTTTTTTTCTTGTTTTTGCTTTAGTTGCGGTCCACTTTACTAGTTCAATAGCCTGTTGTTATTGTTGTTGTGTCAATATTTTACATTCATCTATTTTATTGCATTTTCGCAATTGCTCTTAGCAGTCGATTTTGCTTCTGCTTTTGTTATTATTATTGTTGGTTTTTTATTATTGTAGGTTAAAGCATTTTAGCAATTTTTCTTCGAAATTGCTTTCAGTTTTTCTATTTGAAGAAATTTCTTTTCATTAAAAACGCACGCATGACCACCTCGGAAGAAACATAGTGCGATGTTTTTGTGTCACACTGTAAGAGAAAAAGTTTATATTTCAAATGGAAAGCCTTTTGGGTGTTTTGTATATTAAATTAGGTTAAAACTATTAAATTTTTCTTGATTTTCGATTCTTATCTTTATTGTTGAGATTTTACAAAAAAAAAAAATTAAATTAATTCAATAAAAAAAAAATAAAATTTTGTAGCATGAAAAAGTTTACTGACATTTTATTTTGAAAAATGAATTTTTTTAAAGTACAATTTAGTGTGTTGGTGTTTGTTTGATTTAGTGGTTTTTTTAAGGTAACTTAAACTTTATTTCAAATAATTATTTTGTTAATATTTAGAAGGAAATTTGAATCAGTTAAAAAAAAAAATATTTGATTTAAAACTCATTTTGATAAAATTTTAGTAATGCCTCAATAAAATCTGCTGTTATTTTTTATGATATTTGCTTTTATAATCAAATAAATTTTTGTTTGTTAAAGTCTTATTTTGTTTTACTTTTTTATATCTAGCCGATATTGTGTGCAATAAAAATGCCCATGCCGTCGCCAAAGTTAACAAGTATTTTTATAAAATCGATAATGTAAGTTTTGATTATGAATTTTTTTTTGGCGATTTTCTTCATTTATTTAAAATACTGGTGATTTCGTTTTTAACAAAAAATTTCGCTTTTTGATTGCCCCTTTCTCTTTTAGTGTTCGATTCTAAATTGAAGGCAAAAGGGTTTAAAAATTTTGTGTTCGGTTCTTAAAATATCACACTCTTGTAAGGCAAAAAAGGCGCATTATCTGCGCTTTGAAGCTTTGTCAGGTTAGATGGTTGCCCTGAAAATAAGATGGTTGTTTAAAATGACAATATTATGAAATGGGTGAGGTAGACAAGGACAAGAAAACAAAAACATGCCCCTTACCGGATTGAGTGTAACATCAAACACATTTTGCATCGGGGAAGGGCAACATTTTTGGGAAAAAACGAAATCACCATAAGTAATTAGTCGACGAAAGTTTTAAATGTAAAAAAAAAAATATTTTTATAATCAGTTTGTTAAATTTCAAAATTCCTCCAAAAAAATTACTGAGTGCTTTTCTTTACTTTCAAAAACTATTTGAAAGAAATATTGCACAAAAAAAAAATACATTTTTTTAGTTTTGTTCCTAAAATAAACCGAAAGCTAACAAGTTTTCATCAAATTTATTGATAAAAAATAGTTGACAAGACTTTTTAAAACTTAATAAAACAGTTTTTTTGATTTCAAATCTTTTATTTAAATTTGTTACATTTTTTAGTATACATACATACATTTTTAAGTTTTGGTGTCTCTTATTTTTTAAATCTGGTTTATTTTTTTGATCCGTTTTAGCATTTTTAAATATAGTTTAACTTTTTGTATTCTGGTTTAATCATTTAATTTATTTTTAAACTTTTTTTTTATAAATTTGTATGATATGTATTATATGTTTATTTTTAAGATATTATATTAAATGTATAAAGTTTTATTAAAGGACATTTTAATTTTGAATAGTGAGGCATACTTGAAAATATACTCTTTTTGAATAAAATTTCGAGAGATGCTCTTTAAATTTTGTACTATTTTTTATATTTATTTTACTTTTTTAAATGTTGTAAATCCGTTTTAATGTTTTTTATGCCTCTAATGAATATATTTATGTTTTATACATAAAGGTTTATTGAAAGATGTTTCAATTTAAAAGTAAGAAAAATTTTGAATTTAGAATTTTTTATATTTAGCTCATTTTTTTTTTATATAGTTTGTTTATTTTTATGGCATTTGCCAAGATTGAATTTTATATTTTTTTAAGGCAAAACTTGAAACCAGGTTCTAAAAACTACTTAAATGTTTTCCTAAAGCCCCTTGATCCCTTGTAACACATCACACACATACTTACTTCTTCATTCACTCTGCAGCACTCGAAAACTCGCTAATTAGCAATAAAAACAATTGAAAGTTGGCAAATCGACCTTGAACACTCAAATGATTTCGCACAACAAGTGGCAATCAAAATAATCTCCAACTGGAAATGAAATCAGAAGCGATTAATGCGCTAATTGGCAATGGAGAAATGAAAAAAGTAATGCATCAGCAGCGGCAGCCCAGCAAAAGCAAAAACAAACATTTTAATAAAAAATTATATAAATAAAAAAAAAAAACAACGTAAATCCACAATAAAAAAGTGGCAGAAACGCAATCAAAGTCATGAAAATTTTAATTCAAAACCTGGCGCAGCAGAAGAAAAAAAGTTAAAGAAAAAAAAAAATGCATGCAAACATGCAATGGAAATTGTTAAAGCGTTAAAAGTGGTTTTTATTTACATGTGAATGTACATATGTAAGTAAATACATACATATGTATGCATGCAGGAGTAAATGTACAATGCAACGCCACGAAAAAAAAATTAAGAAAAAACCTCCAAGTAAAATAAAAACAGCCATTGTGGCTGGCTGAAATATGAAAAAAATTGCACTGAAATTATTTATGGCAAGCAAATAAGCGTTACAATAACAAAACCAACTACTCGTGTGCGCTTGAAATGTACGTACATAAATTGAAAATTAAAAAAGTTAAATTAAATTAAAAAAATTGTAAAAACTGACTTGCATAAATATTATGTTTGCCAAAAGTGGAAAAAGGACGAGAGAAAGTTTTGAAGAAAATGCGGACGGAAAAATGTGAAATGTGAGCTAAATAAATTAGTGTTAATGTAATAAATTTGCAAAAATTAAAAAAAAATCATAGTTTAGCAAAGTGTTTGAAAAAAATTTTAAACAACATTCAATTCAGCTACACATTTCATTAAGCACTAATGTAATGTAAATTTTTGGGTATAAGAGGGTCTGGCTATCTGAAAAGTTAACTAGAAACGCGCATTTTAAACCGTTCGCAAGGTTAAGTCTGGGACAAATTGAGATTTCTAGTACATCGGCCTGAAAGACCGTGGACCAAGTACCCATTGCAATAGAAAGTTTGTTTTCAGGTCCAAAAAAAAAAACCCCGCTTCGGCTCTACCCAAACATCTCGGTATGGAATCTTGACCGAAGCAGATTTCTTTTGGCATAGCGTCGGAGAACTCGCAGATTCCTAGACCTGGTATTTTGCACAAAATGCCTTTGTGTTGTTTCTTGCTTTTAAGAGTACTGTCTGAATTTTTGAAAAATGTCAAACTAGAAGCTCCTGTCACCGATAGTACGGCCAACCTTTGAGTTTGTTCAGATATGAAACGGCAATTTTTTGCAGCGTTTTGGCCACCAGATTAACTATTTACGATCGAACGGACTATAGTTCGGTATAGCCATTCTAGTATTTTAGAGTTTAGACCCCATGTTCGACCGAAAGGTCTTCGACAGGTCCATATGGCTTTACTAAGAGTTTTGTCTAGATGGGAATTACAACTTAGTATCTTATCCAGAATAGTACCGAGATATGTATTTCATTTCATCAGAGTATTCAAGCACTGTTTCACCAAGGGTAACCGAACCAATGTTCGGCTTGTACGTTCTTGTAAACGGTACCAGAACAGCCTTTTGCGGGTTAATGTGGAGGTCCTCGTTGGCACACTAGTTTGATATCAAGCGCTGAGCTGCACATGCAACGTCTGATACAGTGCAGCTGAATTTTCCCGTCGCGATAATTACAAGGTCGTCCGCATAACCAATAGCATGGTAACCACTTTCCTTTAATTTGGCTAACGGGTCATCCATGACGAGGGACCAGAGTAGAGGAGAAAGAACACTCCCTGTGAGCACCCTCTAATGGCTCTAATGTTCACAGAGCTGTAGCCTAGGTACGATGTGATATCATACTCACGGAGAATGGTGTCGATCCACCCGTGGACAGTGGACAGATCGATGCCTCGTTGGACCAGTGCCCTTGAGATAGATTCGTAGGAGGTATTATCAAAAGCCCATTCGATTTCCAGAACAGCGCATAAAGCAACCTCTTTTAAGCACTAGTTTGTTAAAAAATAATAATTGTGGACTATGTATCTTACTGAATTCCAAAAAAAAAAAAAAATAGTTTTCTCCTTAAGCTCATAAATTAAAAAAAAGTCATTTTTAAGCAAAAATTTCTTCTTGATCCAATGATCGGATCTAAACCAAATCAGTATGGTACCCTCTATCTGATAAAAAAGGATTATCGAACATGGTTGGCGTGGTATGTTGCTATTGTAACAGCATACAAACTCCCCAGAGTTTTCGGGGAGTCCCGGTTACGTAGACCAGATTGTATTGAGAACTAAAGGTCTCATAAAATGATTATAAAAAATATATATAGTTATATTGCGATAAATTGATAATTTTGATTTGAAGTCGCTTAATAAATTAAAAGCAATAACAAAATTTTTCACAACTTTAAGTAAACACCCTTTTGACTACGGGTTTTCCGTTTTTTTTTACAAAACAAAAATTTTGATGAAATAAAAAATGTACAGAGCAAAAGAAAATAAAATATTTCAATAATAATACAACAATAAAAAACAATAGCAGAACAAAAATGCAGTACAAAACTTTTAAAAAGATTTTTTTTTTTTTAAGTATTGTGGCACAATTTTCCGTCATCCCTTGTCAATTGTGGTTTTGAGAAAAACCGGTTTTGCCGTTCAGCCATCTTCGGTATCACTATTCGTTCTACCACAAAATGTCTTTGAATATAGATATTTTAATTTTAAGATTTAATTTAACTGTATTTTTTTTCTAATATTAATATTTTGTTAATTGTACGATTTTTTTATAATTAATTTCTTTTTTTTTAATTTTGATATTTTCTTAATTTTAATATTTTTAACTTTTATATTTTTTGATTGTGAAATCTTTAAAATTTTGATATTTTAAATTTTAATATTAAAATTGACACTAAAATCAAAATTTTATAATTTAAAGTTTACAACATATTTATATCTTCCAAATTTCTTAAAAGAATTTAAAATATAACATTACAGACGTGTATGAAGAACAAAAGCCTTTTTTTAATTTTTCGAGGTTTTTTTACTCATTTTTAAACTAGACGATTTGTAAGGTAAAATCAAAATTTTAAATGTTTAGTTTTGTGTTCCTGAAAAAGTAAACGAGTATTTTATGTAGGTTAATTACGAAAAAATTTTTTTTTCTCAAGAAATACGTACGTATGTATTAAAAAAAAAAATAGAAAAAATTTAATTTACTAAACTGAAATATACTAATCGCTTGAACCGCTGAATGAAAATAAGGCAAGTTAGCTTCCTCACTGTAATCCGTGACCCAAGGTTACTCATACTCTGCTGGCAGTGTTTCACCTTCACACAGAAAATGTACAACAGTGCACCTGAAATTTCGTATATTTCTCAATAAGTGCAAGTAGTAATATTGTACTGTTGGCACAGCTGCATGTAGCTGTTGTTGTGTTGTTTCTGATGTTCATAGAAATGAATTAATGCGCTTTTGTAATCAACAATTACAGCTAATAAGTGTGGCGCGCGTGTGTGCGAAGCAGCAGCATCCATTCATGCCACAGCTTAGCAACATTGCTTTGTTGCAATTACACTTGCAATGTTGTTGCATTTGCGCGCTATTGTGATTGCATTAGCTGTTGTTGCTGTTGCTGCCAATATGCGCGTACATGCGCGAAAATTCCACCGAAAACAAGAGAGTAATAGGAAAAGCTTCAAATGAAAACAAAGTTGTTGCTGCGAAGCTGCTGTGCACTGAGATTTGTTTGGCTTTGGTTTGGACCCGCTCTGCAGCTTTGCGAACCTTGAGTTTTCAATTTTTAATTTACCTGTAATTCCTTTTGTTTTCATATTTTCTGCGCGCGTGCCTTGTAACAAAAGTGAAATTTATGTGCGTTTTGTTACGCTTTGGCAGCCGCGAAGCTGCAAGTGCTGTTGTTGGTTGGTTATTGGCGGTGGCAAGCGACGTCGTCGACTGCTTGCAACAATGTGTTTTCATGTTTGCTGCAATTATATTTTGTTGCCGCATTTTTGCTTCTAATGTAAATTATTTTTTGTTGTTTCATTTTTTCGTTATTTTTAATTCGCCTGCACTTGCTAAGCTCATACTATTTGCATAAACTTGTGCTTTTTAAAATTCGCATGTGGTGCATACGAGCTAATAAATATTTAGTTATTATAAGTGAGACGAAATGGACTTTTAGCTACGAGGGTTGCGAGACAAGTGCTTGCTACTTGGCACAACAAGGTTGCCATAGTTGAAATGTTTGGGAAATCGTATCACACCGATTTTCAGACAGACGATAGGATTTATGACGAGATTAGCAGTTGACGCTTCTAAAAACATATAGCACCAAAATTTCAGCTACTTCTACAACACAAATAATCATTGTTTCGCAACTTACTTTTCAACGGCATTGACTTTCTCGAGTGTTTTTGCTATAATTATTATTTTATGGCAAGCAATTAAATGCATGACTTTTGGCCTATTTTAAAGAAAAAATATCTTCCTATTTAAAGTTTTAATTTGAAATTATGCTATAAATTTGCTATAAAATTTTTATGACAAACCTGTTCTATAACTAAACTTTAAAAAAAATTATGTAAAATTGTTGCCATAATTATTTAATAACAAACATAATTTATAACAAACATTTAAAACTATTTTGAGGTAATAATTTTTGTAATGAAGTTTATGCTATAATTATTAACAATGCTATAAATATCCTACGAAAATTTTATAGCCAACTTTCGAATATATCCTAAATGTTTATAAAAAACTGTATGTAAGAATATAACTGTCGTCAGTTGGTTAAGAAATTGACCGTAAACAATTTTTGCCATAATCATTTTATACCATTGAATTCCTTCAATTAGCTAATTATTTAAAATAATAACTATTATACATTTTTGCCATATATACATATGTATTAAGAATGTTAAAAATATCCTATAAAAATTTAATAAGAATACTAGTTGCTATAATTATTTTATAGCAAACCAAAGAATATATTTATCTAAACAAATTTTAAGAAAGCACATCTTTGAAACTAATTTTTGCCTTATCAATAATCCTATAAAAATTGTATGGCAAATTTTCGAACCTTCGAAAAATGTCCAAAATATCAAAATTTCGCTTTCATTCCGAAAACGAATACTTGTTGGGCGACACTCGTGCACATACACATACGTACATATACATATGTAATATAAGCTCCTATTATACTCGCTTATTAATTTACATATTATTTATGGTTTTTTCTTTCGTTTCATGCTGTGGATTTGCTCATTCGCCTACTGTTCGTAAGTTATGTTTGTAAGATGGCTTAGCTTCGCTGTTTCAGTATTTACATAAATTTCTTCCGCTCATTGTTTTGGTTTTTCGACTTCCGCAGGCAAAATAGCGCATTTCCGATTTCCTAGGAAGTTAGTGGTTTTATCGTGGGGGAACAATTTGTCTCTTCCTTTTAAACCCATATCCAAAATACCAGTACTAGTAAAAACTGCTATGTTAGAAATTGAGGAAAATAAATAATAATAAAATTATAATTGTGAGTAGTAGGTTGAAGTAACAAATGCAGTTATTAATATATCTTAATTTGTCTGAGTTCAAGTGGCGATAGCACGCAAAATAATACTTTTTAACGCTGTAATTTATAAATATTTTATAGCAATATTTACAAGCAATTTCTCACTAAATTTTCATTAGTTTGCTGAAATAATCTTAAACATGTGCATCATACTTAGTTCTAAAATCAATGTAAAATACTTGCCATTAAAAATTATATAAGAAATTTCTGGACATAAAAGTGATCGGCAAATGCACCTCCTATGTTGATGTTATGTATAAACAACACAAACATAAGAATATACTTAACATTACTTTTTCTAATGTTTAGTATGAAATTTGTGCTATAAAAATTATATGTTCGCTTTGTGTTTCATAAACAGAAATATGCTTCCATTGAACGTAGCTGTTTAGTTAAGGGCCGATTTCATAATAAGATTAAATAATACTTTAAAATTTAAAGGATGCTTTATTTGGCTGATCGATTTTATAAAGCCACTTTAAAGTTAAAGGTGCCCATAAATGCTCTTTAGTTAAATACCCAAAATGGAAATTTAAATGACATAAAGGTCTCTTTTGTAAGAAAAAAAAGTATGTAATTTTCGTAGCATAATTACATATTTATGACAATCAGCTGATGCAATTTTGCCGAGATCAGCATTGCCAACTTTGTTATTTTAATTTAAATGAACCTTTTGTTATTATTCAATTGCCATTGT
>NW_023458567.1:4634616-4636306 GCF_013731165.1 Rhagoletis pomonella | reverse complement strand
AACGAAACGAAATAGTAACGTACAATATAGTTTATTTTCGTACACTGCTTACACGTACAATCCTGTTGTGCTATAGGTTAATAGTCGAATGTATATGCATATATTCTAAAGGGAATTTGTTACTATTTAACTCAGCTAAATTTTAAAACATATTAAGCGAAAATTTCCTAATCTAAATCGCACATGGGCTGCTGGAAAATTTTAAATTTTTATAGGAAAAAGTTTTGTGTTTAAATTTTTATAGAAAAAATTTTATAATATTCATTGAAGAAAATTCAACGAGACGAGGGTTGCGTACACATTTTTTATAGGAAAAGTTGTATTGTACTAAATAAATTAATAAAATTAACGATCTCTTTATAAAAATCTATTGCAATGACAAGCTCAGAAATTCTTCAGGTTGCTATAAAATTGTATGGCACCTAAATATTTTTAGAAAACTATTGATTCATCTTTATTTCCAATATTGTATCAAATGTTCGGTTTGTAAAAAGTTTTTAAGGCTGCTACAAAAATTTTATAGAAAAAGTTTTACAGCTTTAATAGGAGAAGACTTGAATAAAGGATAGATTAGCCGCGAAAGTTTACCATACAATTTTACGGGACGCCTAAAGCACTTAGTGAATCCCCGTAATGTAAAATTGGAAGTTCACGTTATTAAAATATTTCATGCCATTTTTGATCGATTTGAAACAGAAAATTGGTTGCTATAAAATTTTTATAGCACTAGTATTATAGGTTAGTAAAAAATTGGTAAACGCATGTACCAACTGATTCATATTGAATGCTAGTTTTTTATAAAATTTTCGCTTTTCAAACAGTTTTGATGTTTGCTGTAAAATTTGTATCAAAAAATTTATATAGAATTCATTCAAAAAAACTTGAGCAAAGATTGCTCTTATAAATATTTTGTTATAAAAAGAGCTAGATTATCTTCGAAAGGTAGCCATATAATTTTATGGGGCGCTTAAAATACTTGTAGAATTGGAAGCTCAATTTATTTACGTAGTTTCTTAATGCAATTTTTCGTTGCTCGTAAAAGGGGTTAGGTTGCCATAACATTTTTTATTGCAAATTTAATGCTATAAATTTGTTAAAGATAAGTGTACAAAATTTTATGTCATGCATTTTTTAATTTCTGATCCCTTTTTATTAAAGATTATTTGTGCATTTTTAATAAAAAAAATATTTCGAAATTGTGCTATAAAATTTTATGGGATTCTTAAAAACTTGTAAAACTCGAAGTTTAAGCTGCTATATTTTCAAGAAAATTTTGTTTTTTAATTGTAAAAAATGTAGTGTAGGGTAAAAACTATCACAAAGAAAAGCTTCATATACATAAAGGCATAAAACTTTTATGGAATAATTTAACAAACAACTACTTAGAAAAGATAGTGGTATTAGTACATAATAAAAACTTCGTTTCAAGGCTTTTTTCGAAAACATTTTTTTTCAAAATTTTATTTTTGATACGCATTTTTAATACTTTTACTTAGATAAAAAATTTTACTTTATTTTTTCAAGAAAATTGTGTAGTCTTAGCGCCAATTTCATAATGAAACACTTAAAGTTCCTTTTACAAAAGTTTCCTTTTAGTTAAATTGTAATTTAAATGTACTTTAAACAAGAATTGTTTTCATAATACAATGGCAATTGAATAATAACAAAAGGTTCATTTAAATTAAAATAA
>NW_023458567.1:4632120-4634516 GCF_013731165.1 Rhagoletis pomonella | reverse complement strand
TTATTTTAATTTAAATGAACCTTTTGTTATTATTCAATTGCCATTGTCGTATGAAAACAATTCTTGTTTAAAGTACATTTAAATTACAATTTAACTAAAAGAGAACTTTTGTAAAAGGAACTTTAAGTGTTTCATTATGAAATTGGCGCTAAGACTAAAAAATTTTCTTGAAAAAATAAAGTAAAATTTTTTATCTAAGTAAAAGTATTAAAAATGTGCATCAAAAATAAAATTTTGAAAAAAAAAAAATGTTTTCGAAAAAAGCCTTGAAACGAAGTTTTTATTATGTACTAATACCACTATCTTTTCTAAGTAGTTGTTTGTTAAATTATTCCATAAAAGTTTTATGTCTTTAAGTATAGAAGCTTTTCTTTGTGATAGTTTTTACCCTACACTACATTTTTTACGATTAAAAAAGAAAATTTTCTTGAAAACATAGCAGCTTAAACTTCGAGTTTTACAAGTTTTTAAGAATCCCATAAAATTTTATAGCACAATTTCGAAATATTTTTTTTTATTTAATAATGCACAAATAATCTTTAACAAAAAGGAATCAGAAATTAAAAAATGCATGACATAAAATTTTGTACACTTATCTTTAACAAATTTATAGCATTAAACTTTTGCTATAAAAAATGTTATGGCAACCTAACCCCTTTTACGAGCAACGAAAAATTGCATTAAGAAACTACGTAAATAAATTGAGCTTCCAATTCTACAAGTATTTTAAGCGCCCCATAAATTTATATGGCTACCTTTCGAAGATAATCTAGCTCTTTTATAACAAAATATTTATAAGAATAGTCTTTGCTCAAGTTTTGTTTGAATGAATTCTATATACATTTTTTGATACAAATTTTATAGCAAACATCAAAACTGTTTGAAAAGCGAAAATTTTATAAAAAATTAGGCTTCAATATGAATCAGTTGGTACATGCGTTTACTAATTTTTTACTAACCTATAATACTAGTGCTATAAAAATTTTATAACAACCAATTTTCTGTTTCAAATCGATCAAAAATGGCATGAAATATTTTAATAACGTGAACTTCCAATTTTACATTACGGGGATTCACTAAGTGCTTTAGGCGTCCCGTAAAATTGTATGGTAAACTTTCGCGGCTAATCTATCCTTTATTCAAGTCTTCTCCTATTAAAGCTGTAAAACTTTTTCTATAAAATTTTTGTAGCAGCCTTAAAAACTTTTTACAAACCGAATATTTGATACAATATTGGAAATAAAGATGAATCAATAGTTTTCTAAAAATATTTAGGTGCCATACAATTTTATAGCAACCTGAAGAATTTCTGAGCTTTTCATTGCAACAGATTTTTATAAAGATATCTTTAATTTTATTAATTTAATTAGTTCTATACAACTTCCCTATGAAAAATGTGTATGCAACCCTCGTCTCGTTGAATTTTCTTCAATGAATATTATAACATTTTTTCTATAAAAATTTAAACACAAAACTTTTTCCTATAAAAATTTTAAATTTTCAAGTAGGCCATATGCGATTTAGATTAGGAAATTTTCGCTAAATATGTTTTAAAATTTACCTGAGTTAAATAGTAACAAATTACCTTTAGAATATATGCATATACATTCGACTATTAACCTATAGCGCAACAGGATTCTACGTGTAACTGTAAGCAAATTTTCCGAAGAAACCATGTGTCTAAAATCACTTTGGAGTTGCCAAATTGCTATAATAGATTTCGTACATTTTGCTGAAGTGTCGTAAAGGAGGGCTTTAATTTTGTACAAAACATGCTATAAGGGATTTTTTGGTATGAGAAATCCATTTTTGCACTTATCCTTTTCTTAAAACTTTCAGCAGAGAGCGCAACAGTGAAAATTTTCACATTTTCTTCTAAACCTATTTTCGCAATTTGGCAAACTCCAAATTGATTTTAGACCCATGGATTCTTCGGAAAATTTGCTTGAAATTACGCGTAGAATCCGAAAATGCTATAAGTGCATAGTCAAAAGAAAAAAAATACCCGCCCTAATATAAATAGTTGTAAGTACATATGTATGCGCGTGGGCGTAACAAACTTTTTTTTTGGAAATTTTTTTAAGATAATTTTTATTTTTTATTTTAAATGCTTCTAAAAATATCTCCAGCCTAAATTTTTCTCATTAATTCACAAAAACACGAGGAGGATTCTCGAACTCTTGCAAAGCCTGCACGGTCCAGGAATAGCAAAGCTTTCGCATTGGAAAATAAATAAATATAAAAATATCTAACCCCAAACTGAACTCTCACGAATCCTTTGCTGCATTCATCTACATTTCAAGTGTTGCAGCTTATCCTTATCACTTAACCGCTCATTAATTCATCTCCAAAGCACCGAGCAACACTTTTCATTTTTCATAGAGCAATTTTTTTTA
>NW_023458567.1:4593800-4632020 GCF_013731165.1 Rhagoletis pomonella | reverse complement strand
AAAGCACCGAGCAACACTTTTCATTTTTCATAGAGCAATTTTTTTTATTTCTTTTTTTTTTATTTATCGCACACAGCGTAATCAGTAGCTACTTATGCTCTGCTCCAATAATTCTTCAACCATATTTTTTTTGCTGACATATTCCCTTTTTGCGCTTCCGCTTCCCTGCTCGCCTGCTCACTTTGACGTTTTTAGTTCTTAGTATTTATTTGAAAAATTTATTTGATTAATGTACTCCGGGTGCCCTTTTGAAAAGTTGTTTGCTGTTGCGAGTTTTTTTTTTTTTTTTTTACCACTGTCTCTTTTACTCCCCATCACATATGAATGATGTTGGTATTTTGTTGACTTCATTGACTCCCAACTCCTCGTTCAACGGGTGGCAACGTAACTAACAAATCCAACAATCGAGACTCCTCAAAACAACTGAACTGAATTGATAATAGCTGCGGGACTGAACTGCTTAATATTATGGCAATGAATATGTGTGGCATATGAACGTATGTATGTATGTGTGTGAGAGAAAAGGGAAAGAATGAAAGGAAATAGCTAGGAAAAAATATCAACGAATTGTAAAAGAACGCTGCAGAACGCTTTGATGTGCCACTCTTTTCGTACAGCTACGACTAGGCGTATGAGTGTGCATGTGTATGCAATACGAGTTGTTGCTATAAAGATGTTGCTGTGTCACATGCTAAAAATAGGCACTTGTTTTCCGAGCCTTCCCTCCGTAGTTGTGTTTGCGCCTGCCTGTTTTCATTTTTATATCTTTTTTTCTGCCTAGCTTGCCCGTAAAAGGGTTAATGTGCGAGAATTCGCTAACTTATCTTGCTCTACAGCCAGCATAGGCTATCGTTTTTATAAAGCCTTTGAGGCAAAGACATTTTCTACACATGTATGCCATTAATTACATTTATGCATGAAAGGAAAAAAATATACTCCAGCTCAGGGCGGTATTTAAAGCAAAGCGAAGCGCAGAGAAGTGAAGTGGAGTAGAATGCAAAAGTGGCGTGGCAAAAAAGTTGTTTGCCTGTATTCCTCTTTTGAAGGCGCAAAATGCTGAAAGACTCGTATTGGGATTACATTGGTGCCACAAAGGCTATTCTGTGTTTATTAATGACGCTTTATATGTACATACAAGGCGTTGGTCTTAGTAGAATTTAAGAGCTTATGCTTCAAGGAGTTTTTAATTGTCTCATAGGGTGTGTAAAAACAAAACAAAAAAAAAATTTACTATGAAATTTCTGAAATCTGAGTAATGGTACGCATAGACAGAGGCTCCGAGAGCGGGCGGCGGTAAGGCGGTCGACGGATAACCGCTGTCAAAATTAAAACTCACAAAGGCATATGGAATGGCTCATAATTGCGGCAGCAGCGTTTTTACCGCCGACATTTTCCAGTTGATTTACATCTATTTCTATTTTTACCGCCCAGCGGGGACAGCATAATGTTGATTGTAGTATTTTTATTATTTTTACGAGTTTGCCAATGTTTTCATCCATTTTTATTTCCAGCAAAAGAAAAAATTATTAAATTAAAAAAAGTAATAAAATGAGTTTTTAAAATTTTAGTTGAATTAAAAGAGCATTTTCTAACACTAAAATCAAAATATTAAAAGATAATTAGTCTAAAAGAAGAAAAAAAAATAATATAAAAAGGTAAAATTAAAAAAGTTCTTAAAAATTAAATGAAAATATACAAATATTATTCTTTTAAAAGAATAACCTCTAAAAATTAATAGAAAATTAAACTACGACAGGAAACAATTTAATTAAGAAAGAAAAAAATAAGTTTAAAAAATAAATGAAATCAAAATAGAAAAATATGTGCATTAAAAAATAAAAGAAAATTCCGCCGCCCCAGGACTCGAACTCGGATCTCTCGAATGGTACGCCTGTGCTTTGTTCACTCGGCCATTGCCACTGTTGGAGTGACGCCAGCGAGATGATATACAAGTGCGTTCCCTCAAAATAGATTTTCACCACGAGCGGTGAATGGAAGAATAACAAAAGTCTTTCAATCTATCTTGACATCTGTCTTTCATTTGGCTTACGAAATACTTTTTACCATCTTAGCCAGAATTGCCCTGGAAGAGCTACAAATAATTAAATGTTAAAGTTTAAGTTCAGACTACCACAAAACGCTTGAGGTCTACCTCAAAAAACGAGTTATTGACGGAATATGATAAGGAAACGATCAGAGAAAATGTAGAAGGTCGCCGGTGAAATGACTCAATAGGGTATAGTCAGGGAAGCAAGGCGAAAACGATACAACGCGGCAAGACTTTGTGCCAAAAATAGAGAGGCGTAAAAGTAACTCAATGAGAATTAATTTAAAAAAAAAAAACGAATTTAGAAGAGAAATTAAAAAAAATTTAAAGGGTGGCCGAAGCATGTTCAGCATAAGAAACTAAACTGATAAACTTGGTTTAAAGAAATCAAAACGATATTGTTAAAAAAAGACAAAGTGAGAAACGAAAGTAGGCAAAAAAAATTAGTTTAATTAACATCACGAAGGCCATGCAGTTTTTGGCAAATGGAAATGGTTTGAAGGAAATTTTCAACCAAAGACGCCAAGAGTTGTTAAAAACTTAACCAAAAAAAAAAAACTTTAAAGGTGTGAAATGAAAGAAAATAAGTTAAAGAGAACTTAAATGAAATGTAAAATGAAGCGATACGAAATGAAATGAATGGAATAAATGGAATAAATCGAAATGGAAAGGAATGAAATAAGATAAAACGAGTGAAATGAAACAGAATGAAATGAAATGGTATGGAATGTCGTGAAGGAAGTGAAACGGAATGAAATGAAACGTAGTGCAATAAAATGAAATGGAAGTGATGTGAAATGAAATGAATATAATGAAAAAATTTAATACAGTTAAATGGAATGAAACAAAATGAAGTGGCATAAAATGAGATGAAATGAAATGAAGCAAAATCAAATAAAAGGTGATCAAATGAAATGAAGCGATGGGAAATGAAAACAATGAAACGAAATCAAATGAAAAAGAATGGCATGAGGCGAAATTAATGAAAAGAAACAAATTGAAAATGAAATCAAGAAAATTTAATGCAATGAAATGTAATAAAATGAATTGAAATAATATAAAAGTAAAAAATTCAGCCATACACAGTTACGGCAACAGGAAATACCCAATCGCCGGAAATGAAAAACTCCAAAAGGCAGTCTGTTTCACACAAATAAAAGCGGGTAGGATATGTGGCTCGTGTAAATGTAAGTGTGTATTCAAGAGCTTTATGAGTTTCGAGCGCATAATTGCATATGGCTGTGAACGAAGAAGAAAATAAATGGAAACTAGGCGAAGCGAAGAGGACTGAATTAAACAAATAGAGCGCAGGTAAATTTGTAGCTGTGTATGTAAGCTGAGCACAGCTGCTTGCATGAGCTTTACATACAAACATACATATGTATGTACCTTACATGTCAGCCCATATGCATGAGCTCTCTCTCATTCATTTATGAACATTTTCTGCTGCCATGCACACAAGGAAAGCATTCACTTGTCCCAAAAATGCCCCCCAAAAAAACGAGAAAATGGTCAATTTAAAGTAAGCGAAAGTTTTTGGGCGAAATTTTAAATTGGAAAGCGCACAATATAGTCCAGTCATATGTATAGCCCGAGTTCATTGACTTCCAGTTGACTACTATAAATGTACACCAGCTGCATTGCTGCCAGATGAGTGCTGAACAACTAAAAGTCCTTGAAAGTAAACACAAAATTTGTGAAAGCATTGCATTAAAGTGCCGTTATGGTTGCTTGACTGTAGTGCGAATATCAGCTCAACTGACCCAACCGGCCGACCGACCGACTAGTGTTGGCTGGAGCGTAATACCAGCGTCACTTATTTATTCATTAATTTAATAAGCGGCATTCTAAAAGAGTTTCAGTTGTTAGTTGAAGGAGTAGGGCACTTACTTTTGGCAGATTTTTATTTTTTTTTTGGTGCAGCATAAAAAGTTGTGAAGCTGATATTTGCCAAAGAAAAATATATAGTAAGATTCATATAATCCAAAAGCAACTGCGATGAAAATTTTTTCTCATTGCCTTGGCAAATATTTCGAATGAAAAGCAAGTTCGACTAGAGTTTGGCTGATTCCACGACCATAAATCAAAGCGGTGCAAAGATAGCTGGTGCAACAACCCTCGCGTTCACCGCCGGTAGCCTCACACTTCCGAAAAGTTGTGGCGTATGCGGATGATGTTGTAATACTAGCTAAAGGCCCATTCCTCTCTACCGTTAGCGAAATTCTTGAAAGAACCGTGGAAAGGCTATACGCGTGGGCTGTGAGAAGCGGCCTAAATGTGAATCCAGCCAAGACAGAACTTATCCTTTTTGCAAACAGACACAAAATACCACAATTCAAACTACCGTCGCTAGACGGCAAGGCACCCAAATTATCCCCCAGCGCAGAGTACCTTGGGAGTCGTGCTAGATAGCAAACTTAATTGAAAAACTTAATTGCTGAATTCCGTAGACAGAAGGCCTACATAGCATACTACACTTGCAAGAGAATCTTCAGCAGAAGCTGGGGATTAAGTCCTAACCTTGTAATGTGGATGTATACCGCGATCATAAGTCCAATGCTTACACACGGCGATTTGGTTTGGTGGCCCAGCCTAAGCAAACGATATCATGTCAGCAAACTAAGAAGCATACAAAGGGCAGCAACCGCAGGAGTAACAAGTGCACTAAGATCCTGCAAGGCCGAAGCGCTAAATGCTATCCTCAATTTAATCCATATTGATCTACACCTGAAAAAAGTGGCTATGAAATCGGCGATCAGACTCACAGAGTCAGGCCTTTGGGAGACTACATAGACACGTCGGACATGGGTTGATCAAAAATAAAATGCAGTTAAGTAGGAGGACAGTCTACATGGTAGGCAATTTGGACTTCAGCTACAATGTGCAAGTGTTATTGCCATCCAGAAGGGACTGGAGAAGAGACCGAGTGGCCGACCGAGATGCGATCTCTCTATAAACCGACGGATCCAAGTTGGATTACAGTGCAGGAGCGGGAGTATACTCCGAGGAACTCGGTGTGGTTCTGTCTCTACCGTTGGGAAATGACGTAAGCATCTTCCAAGCGAAAGCTCTAGGATACTAGAAGCCTGTAAAATCCTAGGCAATAGAGTTAGGTACAAGAGTAAAGCAAGAATATATTCGGACAGCCTGGCAGCTCCATTGTGAATAGCGTCACCGGTTACCAAATCCAAGCTAGTTAGGGAATGCGAAGTGGTATTGAGCTCGGTGTCTCAACCAACTACCGTCGGGGTTTGCCGGACATAGAAACATAGAGGACAATGAGCTGGCGAAGGCATCAAAATGGCGCAACAATGCGCTAGCAAGCACTGCAACCAACCAGCCACACCTACGAAAGAGGAACCCGTGAGGTAAGTGAGGTGGATGACGATCCCCAATACGAAAAGGGAGGTATTTACCCGGTGACGAGACTAAAACCATACCCTCAGTAGGTAGAGACCGCTGTATGCTGCGTGGATTTCCAAAAGAGAAAGTTTTGGTAAAATGAAACAAGGATATCTTCTCCGCCATTCGGAACCGACAACGGGAGAGGGAAAAGCCAAATGTACCACAACCAAAGACTCCACTTTCAAGAGATCTGGTCTCAAAAAGGCAGATGTCAGCAGACAATACAGTAAATGAATCCAAGACGCTCAGATACCCCAACAACTCGTTCCTGAAAAACACTGCAAAGACGATGGAGAATATTCAGGCATATATGTGACAACGGGGTCCGTCCGTGAAGGTATTTGTATAGTATGCAAGAATAACATAGAAGCAACGGGTGCTGGTCCACACCATGGACAGATGAAACAACCTTTCTGTACCGCCGAAGAATCGGTGACAAACGAGATTCCCACAGACCACGGGCCAGGACCTGGAACCCTCAAAAGCCCATAATAAAATCGGTTCGAAGGAAATTTTCCTTTTTACGGCGACAAACTAAAAGCTTCCCAACTCAAAGGAATCTCTATTGAACTCACTCAGTTATTAACTTACTTGTAGCCTGCAATAAAAAGTTCTCGCACACCCACCTGACAGCACCAACCGCTCCACAAAAAAGCATTCTCCTTCGACAACAACAATTTAGTTACGTAAAAGCGATAAACTAAAGATTTTATTATCAAGCGCCTCAAGCATAAACGTGTGTAACCATTAAATCGTGGATCATAAACCGTAATCAAAGTGTCGTCGTCCGCTTACAGCCGTTTTACATACTCATACATACATACATATGCATGTGCGTATGAGCGACATTTTATTTTAACGCTGATTTGAACATTGTTTCGCTGCTGCTTGCTTAATGCAACTTTATTAAGCTGCTCTGAGATGCTTGAAGCGAGTTTCTTCAAATCCAACACAAAAGTAACGCATTTTGTATTCAGGAGGAGCTTGCAGCATAACAAATTTTGAAGATAAAATGACAGTTTAGAAAGGATCACAAATTCCACTTGATGATAGGGACAAAACTTTTGTGGCTGTGAGCATAAAATTATGAGATGTCTTTGTGCAACCAAAGTCACCTCGAAAAATAATTCATGAAAAGTAAAATTGAAATATATCAAGTAAAATAAAAAAATTAAAAATTAAAATTATTTTAAAACGTAAAAAAAAAAATAAAATAAATATGCGAGAATCAATTTTAAAAAAGTTATACATATAAAAGTAATGAATAGGAAAATGAGAAACACAACATACATATTTAATTTTTTTCAAAATTTAAAGAATTCAAAAAAAAAAAATAAAATTCCTAAAAAGCTCTACATTGTCGCAAAAGAAAAAAATAATATATATACTATATAAAGCAATACAGGAAGTAAAAAAAAGTGTGTATAGAAAACATGAAACTATTTCTTGTGAATGGCAATTACAAACATACATACATACAGTGGCGGTCTAAAGTGGATGCATGGTTTTTCGTATTTAATATTTGCAATGTTTTTCAAGCTAAAATTTTTTTGTTATTCTTTTATAAAAATATGGTTCATGCTATAACAAAATTTAGAAAAAATCGCCAAATTACTACTACTACTACTTTTTAACTAGATTTTTTTTTAATTTTTTGTGTATGCAGTTAACAGGATTTTAAAATTCTATTAAAATTAGCGCAAGTTTTGAGCGGCTGAAAAATCGCATTAATTTTTAATATATATATTTTTATGTTGTTGACAGCGTCAACGCCAGTTTTCTTAAATTTCGCTTTCTATATGAAAAAAAAAACGGAAAAATCCGTACAAAAAAAGTATTAAAAATCAATGCGGTATTTTAGCCGCTCAAAACTTGCACTAATTTTACAAAAATTTTATAATCCTGTTAGCTGCATACCCAAAAAATGGTTAAAAGGCTCGAAATTTAGATAAAAATTTGTGGAATTTGTCAAAATTCTGTATAAATTTTGAATGTATGATTTCTATAGTTTTTGTTAAAGCATGAATTTTTATAAAAAAATTTTAGCTTGAAAAACTTTACAAATATTAAAAACGGAACACCATTCATCCATTTTGGACCGCCACTGCAAGTGTGTATGTGTATTACAATTATCCAACTCTCGCTCTTTTTCAATTGCTCAGCAGCTTGCCTGTTTTGGCGCTAGTGCGTTTGACGATTTGTTGAGCTGCTTTAATGACATCATTATTGCTCGTAGTTTATTGCTACTCTATTTTTCTTTTGCTAATGATGCTATTGTTGTAGTAAATGGTACTTGATTTTTACTATGCTTTTAAATTGGCTGCTAAAGTGCGCGCCTGTTGATATGCTACAAATATACATACCAGCGACTAATATCCATTAGTACAAATGGCAGGTGTGGAGTACAGAATGGCCAGAGAGTGAGCGGGGGCTGTTTGTTTGCCAATCGAATTATCTAAATAAAAATAGAGCTCTAAAAGGTATTTCAATGCTAATTAAAACGTTGCAAAATTTTCAAATCGAAAATTTTAAGCTAAAAAAAATGGATTTCAAAAATTATTCAACTTGCTTTATACAAAAAATGTGTGTTATTTAAAAAAATCTTTAAATTTAAAAATTTTAAAGTTTTTAAAAGCAGTATTGCCACAAAAAATCTTTGAAAAAATTTTTAGAGAATGTTTAAATAATACTAGTATTAAAATTTAAATGTGTATGGAAACACATTCAGAAATTTTTACAAAAAAAAAAAATATATATATAAAATATTTTAATAACCAAAATATTTTTTACGACCGAAAAGAATTGGGAAAGCATACATAATTAAAGATTTTTAATTCTTATATGCCTTATATATATTTGGTTTAAGTAACTTAAAAACTGTATTTCAATGAAATCTAATATTATTTATAATCTCGAAAACCTCACAATGTTTAAAGATTGAAAAAAATCTACCCGAATTTGCCCCGCAAAAGTTAAATTTTTGGCCAAACCAATGTCTAAATATTACACGAATCTTTTAAAATTATAAAAATTACGACCGGAAATTGTCATGCATAAAATCTCGTATGTCGCGAAAGATTTGAGCTTTGCGTTGAAAGTTTTTCTCGCAGTTTTGTATTTAAGAGTGGGATCTTACGTGTTTAAAAAAAAATATTATTATTTTTTATTGTTTCCAAATTATACTTATTAATACTTTTTATCATACATACATACATACTAGCAAACCTGGCACACTTCGTCCCGCCCAAAACTAATTTTTTGTATTGAAACATTTTGGTCCAACATTTTCACCAACAGTTCATGTTCATGATTTTCAGTGACGCATTTATCTTCTAATATTACGGGTTGGTGGTTGTTAGAGGGAATATTTCCATTGCCATCTCAAATAAATAACCTAGCAAAAGTGTATATGTATGCATACAAAGATACGTAACAGCTTCAGTGCATTTGAAAGGCGCCACGCCCCCTTATAAAAAAAAAAATCGCAATTTTCTCTAAGAGTATGGGATTGAGTTCATATATCTCCATACCATGTTCGAGTACTCTACCAATGAACACTTTCAGAAACATGCACTGTTAAAAATTCGGTTTGTATGGGAGGTGCCACGCCCCGTGCACCTAGCGGTATGAAATATACTTTACATCCGATTCTCATACCGACCATATATGCACAACATAAAGATCGGTCAAGCCGTTTAGGAGGAGTTCGACCACTAACACCGTGACACGAGATTTTTATATATATCAGATAAAAAATTTCAAAAATCAACAAAAATTTAGAATCCTAATTTTGTTTTACTCTTTTTCGTTCATAAATACCTACACAATGAATTCCTTATCGCAGCATTCGTTACCATACTGCGCTCACCAACAACCTTTTACAAGCCAATCGTACGTCGATTTTTTAAATATACACACATACATATCTTACGGTAATTTTCAGTACCTTTTTTACAGTTATTTTCAAATGCATATAGATACACACATACTATGCATACCTACATACACATATGCATGCATTTTACGATATTAGCGTGTGGCCATTTATCCATGGAACACGTCGCCCATAACGGTGATGTCTATGTTACGCTCGTAATGGTAGATTTGGCGCGCTGGTGCTGCCATTCGTGGGGAACGAAAGCGAGTAAAAGAAAATTTTATTATTTCCATTTAATCTGGTTAGCTTGAAAAAAGTGAAATGCAGTAGCAGAAGAGATGGAGATATTATATTCATATAGTTGTACCTAAATACATACATAAATGCATATGTACATACATACATATATGAACATGTACAATATTAAAATTAAAATAGGGTTAGGTATGTAAAAAATATGGAATTAGAAAAAATTTCCCACTGAGGGAAATAAAAAGAAAATGAGGATAGACAAAATTAATGCAATTACTTTTCTGTTACCCATTTTAAGGATTTTAGCCACTTGTGGCGAGCAAATTTTTTGATGAACTTTCTAATCTCTAAACCAACTACAAAACTCGATTTGCAGAAATTCTGACTTGGACTCCTTGTTGTGACCTAAAACTATGCAAAATAAATTCCTTAAGCTAAAACTATTAGTGCACATAATTTGAAAATTTGCCACTTAACGTCTTTTATTCGCATTCGCTCCGCTACAAACATTGCCGCCGCCCGCCGACCACCGCCACACGCGACCAGCCATTAATGCCATAAATGTTTAGCAAAATTCCAAACAAATTAAGTAATCTAACCACCATTAGCCACTTCACAGAGTTTAGTTTTATGGCGACTAAACTGAAACAAAGCTCATTTTCAAGGTTGAAATTTTCAAAACAGCAAAAGTTCCAATGTCGTCAACTTTGATTGTAGTCCAAAGTACTCGTACAGAAATTTGCAAAAAAAAAACATGTCGAGGCACGCGTGTATGCGTGAATTTTGAGTGGATTTAAGTATGCTGTGTGAGTTTGAAAAGTATGTTTAATTTGAGTACGAGGGTGGGCTGAGACGTATAGAAAGAATAGAAAAAAAAAGAACTAAAAACAAACATCCACAGCAACAGCTGTACAGCACAGTAAGCACAGAAAATCACTGTCGACGACGATATTTACACGAATAATGATAAAAGTATCGATAACGGTACCGATTCAAAAGTCATGCAGATAGCAAAATTGAAATGAAAATCGTTATTATCGACACATCGAGCGCATCAAGATGCATTTCTGCATCAAAAATAAAATTTTGAAAAAAATGTCGCTTACGTTATTTTGGCGGTTAGGGCTCGATATATCGGAAAAATGAACAAGAAATCTTTTACGTTTTACCCGCAGTAACAAGAAACGCAAAATATCGATAACAATAAATTGTGCTTATTGTTTGTGGTGTGCGTCTGGGATGATACTACATAAATGATGAGACTCGGAAGCTTTCGCCGCCTCCGAACGGTAAATGGATTTTATGAGAAGCCTTTCAAGGCGGAAAAAACAATCGGAGGTTTACCATTGCATGTCGAGGGGCGCAGGCAGTTGGACAAAAAAACTTTTTTTTTTTGTTTATTTGATGTCGCTTGGACCAATGAATTTGATTGGATTTAATACACTGTGGAAAAATGGCAATCAAAAGCTTTGAGGAGCTTAGGTGAAGTGTTCAGAATGAAAATATTATTTTTTATTGAAAGCTACGTTGATTTTCGTCCATAAAAATGTGGGTCCTTGCCGAGTCCGATTAGTTTATAATGTTCCACCCTCGTAAGGGTCCATGTTCAAAAATGCATTTAAGTGTCTTTGTTTGTAACTTAATGCTCATATGTGTGTGTGCGACATTTTGAAGCGCCTGAGCACCAAGCAAGCATGAAGTAGATACGCTTACATACACAAACAGATTTGCAAATATGTAGTGTGGAAATTTTTGTTTAGTTCCAAGCGCTTAAACCCTTCAGTGGCTGTGGCAGTGCCAACGTGTTCCGCAAGTTCAAAATGATTTGTATAAGTTTAAGAACAGTTTGAGTGCATATTCGAAAATGTTTGAGTAAAAATAGTTAGCGTGCCCCGGCTTAAGTGAGGTCGACGATGTGTGGGTGAGAGCGTGTGGGACGTGTGTACACGTTCTCACATATGTAAATGGATATATACAAGTATAGATATGTACATATACTTGCAAGTCTCGGTAGCTCTTTCGCAGCTGGAGGTGTGCTCACAAACTTTGCACTTTGTTATGCAAAAACCAATTTAAGTCCGAAATGACTAAGTTATCTAAACTGTGAAATGGAGACAAGTTTTCATTTTGCCTCTTAGTTTCGGTTGTTGTCGATTTTTGGGTTTGTTTTGTTTGTCACAAACTTTCCACATGTGTGTCAGCGGCAGTGCCGGTCGATGTTGTTGCTGTGTAGGTGGCGAAATTTTGATTTACAAAAGTGCTGGTAACTTTATTGTTAAGAGTGAGCGGCACCAATACTACACAGACAGTCGGGCTAATTCTGTGGAAGTATGTATCTAGCAAATATGAAGATACACTTGTTGGCAACAAATTGTCATAAAATGACTTGCTGAGTTTTGAATTAAAATGTTTGCTTGGTAATACGTACCCGTATCTACATAAATACTTTGTGGGCAAATTTTTATTTATGTATTTATGCCAGTTCAGGTAAAAAATATAGAGGAAGCTGGGTCCAACAAAGCAACCCCTCTTTGCCAACTGACGGCAATTAGAAATGCCAAGTGAAAGCCAAGTCCTTCTCCATCTGGAGGCCTTCCTCTTCCTCTGTTACCGGCATAGTGACCCGTGTTAAATGCCTTCAGAGCTGGAGCGTTTCTGTTCAATCGTTCTACATGATCAAGCCAGCGTAGTCGCTGTCTTTACGACGACTAAAAACACCTTTCGAAGTGCAAAACAATCATGCAATTCTCTTCTATCTATAATTTTAATACGTGTACCGAATATCAGTAAATCGGATCGGATCGAATACAGCGGTCCCTGGCCCACCTATCAGAAAAAGGTATCCTATACGTTAATCCAAGCAAAAAGCTACCTATTTGCCAAATTTGAAGCAAACCGCACCATAAATAAGATTTTTTCGAATATATCGATCCATGGTTCACCTTCCGAAAAGAAAGTTAATTTTTGTGGCCCTTGACATGGTGGCTGCTGAAAGCTATTTATAAAAAAAATTTCACGAAAATTGGACCTGCCGTTCGCGAGATTACCTCTTACAAAAAAGGACATCTTCCCGAGTTCTGTATGAAATTAAAAAAAATGTATTCTCGTTGTTTTTGCTGTTGAATGAAATATATTTTAATAAAAAAAATAAGAAAAAAATTGGTATGGAAAATATAAATAAATTCGTCAAAACGTCAGGGTATACTTATTTTTGACGTTCGCTGTATACGCACAGTCAAACCTGTTTTTGTGCGATAGATAGGGACAAAACAGTTTTTTCAAAAGCTTCAAAAATAGCTACAAACTGTTCTGCACAACTTTTTGAAGAAAATTTTCTTTTTTCATGCTATGGCAGGGGACCGCATAAAAAAGTCTCACTAAGAAAAAATTGAAAAGCGTTATTAAAAAGCGAGAAACAATTTTGAACCTAAAATAGTAATTTAACTAAACATTGAAACGTTAAAGCAATATAATATAATTTTCTTATTTTAAACGAGATTTTGTCGTGAAAAATTTTGCTTGCAAAATACAAAAAAGCCTTACGAAAATCGGCTTTGTAATTGAATTATTGATTTTCGATAAAAAGCGTTTCTTTTTAAGTGTCCATAACTTTGCGAAAAATGGGCCGATTGGTACAGTTTATTATTTAAAATTTTTTTTTTTAATTTTTAATATGAAATGTTGATTTCACAACTTTTAAGGCTTGACCGATAATGAATAACAATGGGATATATTTTTTCGAATTTTTAAAATTTCTGAAATTTTCATTTTAATGCCTTGGGCAAATTCGGCATTAGAATATGTAATTTTTTATCTAATAAATATTTTTTAGATGAATTGCCTTACGATTTGTTAAATTTTTTTGGAATTTTTTTTGTGCGCTCAAAAAATGCCTTTTTAAAGTTTTAAATTTATTTTTTATGAGAAGCTTTTTTTCATGGCAGAATACACTCGAAGGTCTGCCATTGCTTGTCGAAAGGCGACCGCAGTTAGAAACAAAACATTTTTATTTTTTATTTTTTGGACGGTCAAACCCAGATCATAAGAAATGTAAATTAACTGGCGCTACTTTACGATTTTTTTTTCAATTTCATTAAACTTTTACGGGTTCGTTTCACTTGTTATTTATCGTTCAACATTTAAGATCTTGGGAATAAAATTCAAAAAATTTCTACTAGTTTAATCTTCAATAATAATTTCTGTCTCTTATCAATCAATCAAAAATTTTGCAGCATTCGCTTAAAAATTCAAAGAATCAAAAATTCAAGCATATACAAATTTAATTTTTAAATAATTCATGCACATATTCATTGCAGTGAAATTCGCAAAGTTTCACTCTCGCCTATTTTACAAATTTTTTGCCAACTAATAAAAAATGTTTCCTTTTGTTGTTTTCACGCTAAATCTCTAATTGACATTTTTGTTCAGCAAAACTAATCAATAAAAGTGAGTTCAACGCACTTAACGCTGCCACAAAGCCAAAGTAATGCAAAACTAAACAAACAAACAAAAAAAAGAACGGTAAAAAATAAAATATTAAAACAAAATATGAATTCGCAAAAATGTTTATTCAAAAATATGCATCACAAGCTTTGAGTTTTTTTTCACTTTCAAAGCTTTTCGTTTGCTTTCATTTGCTTTTTGATGATTGCAACCGTAAATACTCAAAAAATATCACAGAAAAATTTGAAAAAAAAATACGGATTGCACGCTGTGAAAGTTTTTCAACTAACGTGTGCATATGCTACGATAACAACAATAACACAAACTACAAAAACAACAACTAGCTGCCTGCCAGCCTGCATGACTGGTTAATTGGCTAGCTGCATTTGGTCGAAGATGCGCTTGGCGTTGGTCAGCTGCAGATTTAAGTGAAATGTGCAAAAATTAAAGCAAACAAAAAATGGCCCAGCGCGTGAATGGAATGTGAAAAATGGAAGTTTTGATTCAATAACTACATACATATTTCCCAGAAAGTTTGAGAGCGCGAAAATTTTAGTTTCAGACAAAGAGACAAATTTTTACACTCAACGATAGATAATTAAAAATGAACATGTTCAGTCGTCAAGTCTTTTTGTAGAAAATGTAAAAGTTTGGTACTTGAAGTAAAAACTTTAACGTTTTAAAGAGATGGGTCAGAATGACTGGTTTCTTAACTACATACCTCACTTATGATAAATTTCTTCACTTAATGCGCATTTTTTTCTCGAAATTTTTGGAAAAGGAAAATATATTTTTTTTTTTTTTATTTCTCAGTGTTAATTTTTTAATAAAGCTTTATTTTTTAATTTTTCCTTTAATGTTTCTGAGTTTTATTTTTTATTCAATTTGCTTTAGTTATTATATTTTTTATCTTTTGTTTTAGTTTTTTTAATATATTTTCATTTTTTGTTTGTATAATTGTTTCTTTCGTTAATTTTCCACTTTTTTCAATTTAAATTTCTATGCAATTTAAAATGTTTTTTTTTTTTTGTAACTTGTGGCCTAATAACAATTTATATTCTGTTGTTTTCCACAAAAATTAATCATAAAACGGCTTTTACTGAAATCTTTCACGTTCAGTCAAATTTTTATGAAATTGTTTCAACCTTATACTTTATTTGTAAATCTAAATTTCACTAAAAATTCAAATGTAACGGATTTAATGCTTTCTTTCAGTTTTCTCTTTAATTTTTCCTTTACGCAAATTTTTTAAAATTTCGTCCGAAAAAAGAATTAATTTCCAATCAAAACTACATTTTCAATTTAATTTATTAAGTGCACAAATATTATTTAAAGCTTTATCGATGTATTGCTGAGTAAATATTTTTAATAACCAAAAGAAATCTTAATAAAATATGGGGCAGCATGCTTTCACTTTTTGAAATTATAAAATTTCAGTTACTTTAAGTGTAGACTATTTGTGATTTATTCTTATATTTAGCGTATGGGTGTTTTCCTAAAGTTATTATTTTTTTTCAAAATACCATAATTTACAAAACTTTTTTCGTTTTACCAAATTCTGATTTTTGGGTTAACAATTTATTTTAATATAACTTAAAAAAAAAAAAAATATTTCATCAGAAATTCAAATTCGGTCGTAGATTTCTAGATATGTATATAAATAAGTAAATTTTACGAACAAAAATAGTTTTTTTAATAGTATTAAAATAAGCCAAATGTACATTTTACCTTTATCCAACACAGTTTGTAATGCACTGCTTTGCATTTACAGTCAGCTACCCAATTACAATCCCATGCGGCACAATATCGGGGTCATTTGAAATTGTTGGAAATGCAAATGGCGACGAAAAAATTTTAATTGAACAAAAAATTAACGTATACATACATACATACAATGTACTAAAAATAATAAAAAAAATTCGGACGGAGCTCTTTCGGAGAGGAAATTCATTCTAAATATATAAAAAAAAAATACAAAAAGTTTTCAGTAATTCAAAGTTTTTTTTTTTTAAAATAGATTTAAAAGTTAAATTTTAAATACTTCCTTTTCAAATGAAAAAATCTTAAAAACTTCAATTGCTGATGAAGAAAAGAAAAATCAAAAAGTGTACGAGAGCTAAGTCATTAAAGAGAAAGCTACATATTTACTAACAAAAATTACTTTAGGAAATTTGGACAGAAAAAAATCAAGTATAAACTGCAGACCAACGAAAATAAAAATTCAGAAATATGCAAAATAACTAGCACATCCATTAAAATTAATGAGTTTTTTTAATATGAAAATTTTTTTGTTTTTTAGAAAGTGTTAAAATAAACAAAAATTTGTATCTTCAATTTGTAGATGAAAATTTATAAAAAGTTATGATTTTTGAACTTGAATAAAAATAAAGTTTTAGAAATGAAAATATTTTACATTACTGCAAGAAATAGCTTTCTAACAAATTATGGCAAATGTCTAAATCGCCATTCATAAAATCTAAAATTAAAAAAATATATAAATTTAGTAAATAATCACATTCCACCGTTATCCTAATATATCGTCAAATTAAATCTGAGTCGATATAAAAAAAATATTAAATCAACCATTTATTTTATTGTCCGTCAAACAACTTTCGCTTGTCAAAGTTGCAATGTCACGAAAAAATTTTGCTGCCACAAAGAAAAAAAAAAAAAAACACGCTAATGGAAATCGCATTGCGTTTCGTTGTTGCACAAATTTGTCAGCTCGCTCATGAAATTATGGACGCTAATGCACACGCACTTGCACTTACGTACGCCGCGCGGAACACACAGTTTACCCACAAACGTGCAACGCCAACTTGCCGCCTGCCTGCCTGTCGTTGCTGTTATCGAAAGCGCACACCTTTGGCCACCTTACACGACGCGTAAGTTTTATTTTTTCTTATTTAGCTGCTGCCGCACAACAAATATTTACTTCCAATTAGATTTTTTCACCGCTTTTCGCGCTGTGCATAACCGTAACGCTTGAAAGCTGCCGCACAACTGATTTCAATCAAGCGCCACCGTCGCATGTGTTGCTGCAACAAAAGTTTGCTTGGTACGGCTCCAGTGGCTGCTGTTCGGTACGCTGGCACGCTCCTTGCACGTTTTTCCACTTTTCCTGTTGCCACAACGGTAACTGTAGTAGGCTAGTTGCTAGCTGGTGGCATGTTTTCCCTTGCTGATAGTGAAAATTCACCACTGCGTGCTAGCAATTCACCTCGCTCGCCACTGCATGCCGACACGAAGTTTGACGTTTCGCTTCGTTGCCTCAGATTGGCTGCAAGTTGCAACGCATCTCAATCCTGTTTTGCTGCTGTTTTCAGCTACAGCACTCCCTTATTTGGGGGTGAACTTGTGGACTTGCCATCACCGCTGACATCGCCCCACACAGACACACAATTGTTTACGCTCTTGTCCTACCGCAATTTTACAAGCATCGATGACAACAGCAAACAAACAAAGGGGCAGCTGTGGCTGTAGCCGAGACGTGCCGCATGTCAATTTGAAGAAGTGGGAGGGGGAGGGGGTGGCAAATACAAATGTATGTTTGTTTGACATTTAAAAGGACTTGGTAGTATTCTTGTAGAGTCTTTCTTTTCAGATATTCATCTAAGTCAGAAATGAAATATTCGGTTGTAAGATGTTTGATTTGGCTTTTAAAAATCACTTGAGCAACGCCCAAACGTTGTTCTTAAGTTCCCTTTCGTTGCAGCCTACATTTGGAGTTTCCAAAGTTGGTAAGAAGTTTGTTTTATTTTTCGAAAAATTCAGAAGTGGAATACATAAGTATCAAAACTTTCATTTTATTATGAAAAATCCACTCTGAAGTGGTTACTCCTGATGTGATTCTGCAGCCATGGCAACATTAAATATATGTATAGCATCGTTGTTCGCAACTTGTTAGACCCTTTATTTGGTACTCAAGAACAATATTCGTATTCGACCTGTATATGAGCTAGTCTCGGTAATCTACTATAATAATCTATTAAATTTAACGATTTCTTCGGTTGAGAATTTTGTTCTCACTCATCCTTGGGATTTTTTATTCTACGGTTAATATTTTTGATGTTCAAACTTTCTAAGGATGCGTTCAGCAACCTTCACAATTTTGATATGATAATATGTTTTTACCAACTTTATTGAGTTTATTTTGATTTCTTAAAAGAGAGCGGTCTTGAAACACATTCCAAGAGTCATATATAGGGAGGGATGTCAGCGATTCATCACTTGATTAAATAAATCGATTATGTTTGACCAATTTACGATTTATTATTATTAAATATTAATTCTGTAGTTGTCTAAAACCCATCCATCGATCTTTGGGCCCCTCATAAATCTCTTGTACACAAACGAAGGCGAAAATATGATGATTTGGGTCATCGACAAGATGAAATTAGTTTTTATTTAAATTGTTAAATCCTAGAACTTAAGCGGAATATCATCGACGCTTGGGAGAAAATGAAAACTGTTTACCCAAAACTTTACGGACTTTCGAAAATATAATGTGATTTTTCAAAAACTGGTGCTACAGCCACTGAGAAACGCAACCGCTTAACAACAAAACGCTTACCAAAACTTTTGTTTTTGCAAACTTTGGTAAATAAATAATTATCGCCTCTAAAAATACTCGTTTTATTTTATTTAAAGCTAATAAACAAGAAAATTATAAATTTTTTATTTAAAAGTGTTTTTGTGAATACCTGCTGTAAAAAAGTGCCTTTTAGGAATCGATTAATCGATTATTTCTCAATAATTGCAAACAATTGCAGTTTATTTTTTTTTTGTGATTAATCAGATGATTAGTTAATCGATTATTTTATTTTTTTGCCATCCCTAGTCATATATTCTACAATTTAGATCTTATAAGAAATTTGTTTAAAATACATATTTAACATTTTTCAACTTAAAGCAAAAGGTACATATTTAAACTAGCAAAAGCACAGAAACTCTTAACTAGCAAAAGCACAGAAACTCTAAATCTAAAAAAAAATTAGTTTAAAGTTTATCACTATACAAATTAAAAGAAAGTGCCTAAATATAAATATTTGTAAAATTTTCAAAGATTTTTTCTATTCTTCCAACTTCTGCTAAAAATTAATGCCGCTTTGATTTTGCAATAGATTCCTTTAAATTCTTATCTCATCGCTAATTTTTCTGACTTCTGTTTTCCTTGCTTGTTATTTTCGGCCTGCTTTACTTCCAATTTATTGCTTACAGCGCGGCTTCAGCTTTTTGCAACCCTTCCCAACTCACCTCGGCTCTATACAAAGGGCAACTCCTTGTTCGGTTGCTATGTTGAAGTTAGTAGCGTCCTCTGCGTCTGCGTCGCTTTTTTGTAGGTTAGTATGAAGCAACAGAAAGACATGAGCAAAACAAAAGTTGCGGCCGGCTTTTAGGGCTCAGCTGCGAGTATATTGTGTATTTGGATATATGTATTTATGTATACATCTCTACTACCACAACAATTTTTGTGGGTTTTTTCTCCTATTCCTGCTAGTTTATTATTCCGTGCGTACTTTGAAAATTCTTTCAGCAGCTGCTCTAGTCGGTACCCTTGCCATTCTCCCACTCCCTATTGCGTTCATTTTATCGGCTTGCTTCGATCAGGCTGCTATCTCTACACTTCGTCTTCTGTTTATTCTCTTCCACTTCCCTTTAGCCAAAGTTTAGCCGAATAGCTTGTTTATCGCCATTTAAACAAAGTTGGCAATAACAATCGGTTCTTACCATTATCACACACATCACAACTCAAGCATAGCCGACCATAAACTTGTTAGACCATACGTATGTAAGTAAGTTCTAAAGCACATAAGCAGTCATGCATGCATGGAGGCACGTGCTGCTCTCGCCTCTTCGTTGGGGCATAAAAGTGTGAAATTACAAATTTTCATGACTTACGGCCACTTGTGGGTGACGACAACGACCGCAGCTTATTGCCTTCCGCGCGATTTCAGAAATGCCAAGTCATACACGCCACAAATACCCATAAAGTATTTGCTGCGCGGAGCATGTCGAATGCGATTAAAAACTTTAAATCTGCCGTATACTCCGCGACTACTTGGCAAACCAGCTGGGTGGCTAGTTGGCTGAATATCTGGTTTAATTGGTAGCCTGTGCAGCTACTAGCAAACTACTACTTCGCTCTGCTTTGTCGTAACACAGTCGACCCGCTTGACCACCTCTCAGTCTAACAACCCAGCTAGCCATGTCCAACTGCTACCAGCTTTGGTTTGGCTATTTCACTGCTTCTACATTCAGGTAACAGGTGAGTGCGTGATATGAATTGTGCGCTTGGCTGAACTGGCGTTGCCCTGATAACGAACCACCAAGCCACAATTGTTGCCATCGTCGTTGCGAACTTGCATTAGTCCCAACGCTCGCCTTCCTTTAGCGCCGCCTTTGCCAAGTTGCCACATTGCTCACGCTTCGCTAAATTGTCCACTGCGTTTCGCATTACTCGCCTGCCTACAATGTCTACAAACGACTGCTCTACGCTCTACGCCACATTTTCTGCTACACATCGCTGACGCAGTCCCAGTGACTTTATTAAGATTTACGACTGCTTTCGCAATTTCACTCCAAATGACCAGTCGCGCTATGAGTATTGACTTTTCGCATTCAGTTTTTTTTTTGCTGTCATGTCTTGGACTTATAAACAGGTGCACATGTGTGTGACCGCACGCATGAAAGCTAATGATGTCAAGAGGAAAGACAAATTGTCTTGTGGTTTGACGAGTGTGTATTGGATAGCCTGCGTTCGTCTGGCAAATATTTTGTGATACGCACTGGTAAAGCTGAGGCTACTTAACTTTAATGACCGTCTAGCTAAAGCATTAATAATTCTGTAAGAAAGTTAAACAAATCTTCAAAATGTCATCATATAAGTACAATTAAGGGCGACCCCAACTGGATGGGCTCACCTTCAGCAAAGTCTGTAGATTTTCTAACATCCATATTTTCAACCGTGTGACCACTTCACCGGAGTATTTGGCAATGTTAAGCCGCAATTCGACCTTTTTTTTGGACACGGATCGACCACAACATACCAGGGACCAAGAAACAATCACGCAGTTCGCGAAAGAAGGAAAAAACGCGTTAACCTTAAAAAGAGCAAACCGATCACTGGCGAATACTATTCAGAGATTTTGGGCAGAATCGATATTGATTCTAAACAAAATGTAATTAAATGCCAAAGATAAATTTTCTTTAATTAATCAAAAGTATGAAGTCCTCGACAATGCACTTTCCTTGTTTAATTTGTCAATTGGCGCCAAAGATGAAATTTGGCCATTTATTTACTTTAGCTTTCGGTCCTTCCATTTCATATCTGCAAACCATTTATTTTCTTTGAATATATATTGATGAGGTTTTATGTTCAGTTATTTTCCACATGCATTTGCTCTTCATGTTTTATTTTTTTATTACTGATCCAATATTTTCATGTCTCATGTAGTTTTTCTTTTTGTAATCGCTCGACAGCATTTTTCCTGCGCCACCTTTTATGGCACGACATGCCACTTGTTTTGCCTAAGCGGCAACATCAATTGCTGCTGACTGTCAACAGTTTCACTGCGGCTGCATGTAACACTTGCCACACAAACAAAAACTCAATCGAGTTGCCTCCCAAGAGCTGCTTATTCCTCGATCAATGATTGCTGACTGTTTTCTGCAGCTACTTTTTTATCTTGCAATTTTTCACTTTTCTCATGCTTAAGTGCTGAACACATTGAAAACGACGGGCCACGGACCACAGCTTCCAATTTCTTAGATACAGTGGCGGTCAAAGATGGACGAATGGTGTTTTGTTTTTATTATTTAGAATGTTTTGCAAGCTAAATTTTTTTTTATATTCTTTTTATAAAATAAAATAACGCTTTCAAACTTTATACAAAACTTAGAAAATTCTAGTAAAATAAGTGCAAGTTTTTAGCGGCTAAAAAATCGGATTGAGTTTTAATAATTTTTTTTTTTTTGTTGACAGCGTTTTGCACTTTTTTCCATATAAACATAAATTTCTTATGGAAGAAGATGCGCAAGACCGTTTGCAAAAAATAAAATAAAAAATTCAACGCCAGTTTTCCAAAATTTCGCTATTTATATAAAAAAAAAAAGCCGTCAGCAAAAAAAAAAAAAATGATATTAAAAATCAATGCGATATTTGAGCCGCTCAAAACTTGCACTAATTGTACAAAAATTGTAAAAGCTTGTTAACTGCATACCTAAAAAAAATCAAAAATTTTAGTTAAAAAGCTCGAAATTTAGATACAAAATTTGTGGAATTTTTCTAAGTTTTGTATGAAGTTTAAAAGTGTGATTTATATAGTTTTTGTTAAAGCATGAACCATATTTTTATAAAAAATATCAAAAAAATTTTTGCTTGAAAAACTTGGTAAATATTAAAAACGAAGCACCATTCATCCATTTTTGACCACCACTGTATCTTCATTATCTAAATGCTTTGTCGATGGCGACATGATTTTTTGAACGCGGCAGCGACATTATGAATTGGTATGAGTTTGACATAAAAGAGGAGGAAGAAACTTATCTGTCGCTAGAAAAATAGAAATACATAGACCTAATCTGGCCACAACCACAGTCGTGGTGTAGCTCTCTGTCGTCGCCAAAATAATTATCTACATAAGAGTATTTACGTGCTAAAATCATTTGACAGCTGTGGTCCGTATGCCATCGTTTCCAATGTGTTTCAAGCTTTAGCATTGAAAAGCGCGTTCATATGTGGTTCGAACCGAAATCCCCCCTCTGGTCCGCTCAACGGCTGCAATGCTGAAAAAAAACCAATACGCGCAAACAGGACTGACAGCTTTTCCCTGCGCTTGAAAACAGATTTCTTCGATTCACATTTTTGTATGAATTTGCTTTTCGTTTTCGTTTGAATTTGCTGGCGTTTGATTTTTTTCTAGCTTGTATTTTCCTTCGCTCCCGCTTGTTCACTTGACGCTACGCTGTATATTTTTTTCTTGTGCATTTTACTCTAATTTCATTTATTTTTCTTTGCTCGCTGCGCTGAAGTCTTTGCATCGCGGCGTTGTTGAAAGTGTCGTGATCTGCTTTGCGCCGAAGGTGTCGTCATGCGCTTGGCAATCGCCACCGGTCGCACGGCTCACTTGACCACTAGCTGTGTACAGTATTGGACATATCTATAGCAAAGTGCTATTATTTGCCACTTATGTTTAATTATTTATTTTTAAGAATTTTCAATTAAAATACAGTTCATTCTCTAATAAAACTAATATAATACCAAGTTTAAAACTTTTTAAAATACTACAAAAAAACGCAACAAATTTAACCCGTATTTCAAACTTTTTTTCCGAAGTGTTAGAATTTTTTCGAGTACGCAGTTTTATAGTCCATTCAATTTTAGTATGATAATGTGCAAGTTTCAAGTCGCTAAAAATTACAGTTGATTTTTTTGATTTTTTTTTTGTCCCATTTGCTTCCGTATAACGAAATAAACACAATTCATTTTTATATAGAAGAAACTCTCAACACCTTCGGCGAAGAAAATTCTAAAAAATCAACAGTAATTTTGAGCCACTTGAAACCTACACATTATCAGACTAAAATTGAATGGACTATGTACTCGAAAAAATTCTAACACTTCTGAGAAAAATGTTTGAAATTTGGGTGAAAATTTGTCGCGTTTTTTTTTGTAGTCTTTTAAAAACTTTTAACCTTGGATTTACATATTCGAGTTTTGTTAGAGAATAAACTGTATTTTAATTGAAAATTCCTAAAAATAAATAAATAAACATGAGTGGCAAAGAATAACAATTTGAAATGGGGGTGCTATTGTATTGGCCAATACTGTAGGTGCTGTGCAGTGTGTGCCACGTTTTTGCTGGCCGTACTGCCGTTTTTTACTTTTCCACTATACTGCGTTTTTATTGCTGTTGTCGTTGCTGCTGTGCGCAATTCAATTTCAAATGCAAAGTCAAGCCGTTTTATGTCGCACAACTCCCCGCAGCCTTTGCTTTGCTTAAACTTTTCCACCAGTTTTTCCTCCTTTTCCACTCTTCGCTTTGCTTTCTTCACTTTCAGCTGGGTATTTTTTATTCTTAATTTTTTAAGAAGTCCTCACTGTTTCATTTCATCTCTCGGCCATCTGTTACCTTCCGCTTTATTACTTTCTTTTCGGCACTTTAAGTGTCTGTGAACTAGCTAGCCTGCAGTTTCAAGTCTGATTGATGACATCTGACTTCTTTTGCACTGCTGTTGCTTGGCGTTGGCGAAATGGTGCTGCCGATTGCGATAGCTGCTGACCAAATGGCATACCTATTTAATTTTTTTCTTCTCTCGCTTATCTGCCTGCTGCACTTGCCTGGGTGTCCATTGTGAGAATTGATGCCATTTTACTTGACCCAGCAGATATTTTTTCGTTTGTTTTTAATTCAACAGCAGCTTTAGCAGCAAACTACGAGAATTTGATTTATTAGTATTTTAATAAACCAGAAAAAAATTCGATGTAAATAGGATTGCCGCCTAACTTGCGTGGTTTTGCAGGCAATTCTTGACTTAATTTCATAAACAATGAAAATTCGTTGGAAGTTAGACAAAGCTTTTCGATGTAAAAATCAAAATAAACAAGCTTCAGCAACTAGGAATAAAAAATTGAAATTTTTGTTTTCCTAAAAAAATAATTTACCTTCTACAAAATTTTCTTCTTCCGTTGAGAGGATCCACTTTTCTCATTTCTTCCACTTTTTCTAGCTTATTGTCTAAAGTTTTGATCGAACACAAAACCCTCAGAATTTATCTTCTTTTTTCCACAAGCACAAGCGACGGATACAACTTGCTGCCACAAACCGAAAATATGAGGGTATGCCTTTAAAAATATGAACTTTTCTAGCAAAACAAAGAGCGAGTTTTCCGCAATGCAAATGAATGGTTCCGCGTTCAAAAGCAGAGGTTGAATGGCAGTGGATAGATAATGCAAAGGGACACGATTAAAAAAAATTATAATTGGAGGGAAATGTGTTTTTGACGTCTGTGGAAAGAATGGTGTTTAAAAAGTTAGATGAAATTTCATACTACATACGTACATTACTATTACTTCATTTTATTCCACTAAAAATGGTTATTCATTAAGTACCTGATAAATTAGATTTTATAAATTACTGATTTTCCTGTATGAAAAAAAACTATAAAAATTTTAGGCATCGAACCAAAATTTTAAATTATAACAAATAACTCAGATAGAATTATTATCAAAAACTTAATAAATGTAGGTGGTATCAACAAGTGAATTTTCCAAACCAAAATTCTGATCATAATTTTTACCCACGGCAAAATAACGTGTGTTTTTATTTAAGGATTTTTAGAAAAAAAATGTACAAACAAAAAAATTTTTCTTAAAGTTTTGATACATTCCGAGAAAAAATAATTTTAAATGTAGTAAAAATGTAAATTTTTATTTTAAGAAAACTTTATTTAAATTTAATAAAACATTTAGGGCATACAAAAGACGTCTTCAGTGTCGTAGGCGTAGAATTTTTGATTTAATGAAAATTTAAGCAATAAAACATTTCTCGGTATAAACATAAAATATTCAAAAAAATTAATTTATAAGTTTGATTTTCTTAAAACTTTTCTTAGGTTTGTCCATTATACTGCATACGTCAGAAATCGATTTTTAAGTTCAATTTTGTGGATTTTTTTTTGTAATTGCTTGCTATTTACTATGAAAAATAAGCAAAAAACTACATTTTAAGGGATATTTGACTTTTAATTCGGTTGGATTTTGGATCTTAACCGCGGAATATGTAGTAGCAAATATTTTTTTAATCTTTTTAGGGACTTAATGAAAGGGATACTTCAAAAAAAATGATTTCAAGTTTATGTATGCTAGCCTTGCCTTTAAAACCGTTAAAATCAGCACATTTAACATTTGAAATCTTCTAAATCAGTGATGGTCACACTGAAGGCCAGTATGCAGCTCTCAAGAAAAGCAAAACAGAAATATATGCCCAGGAAAGAGCGAGGCAACAGGCTGGTGAAGTATCAGATGTCAAAATTCCTTGGACACACACACACGAAATAATGACAACTTTTTTCTTGACCGTTTTCTTGAGAGCTGCATTCTGGCCTTTACACTATCACATTTTGAGCATGCGTTAAGGCCGGTCCTCACAGAACTTTCGCGTTGGCTAAAAGTATGCTTGCTACAATGAACGCTTGGCAGCGAATGCTTGGGCCACTAAATTAACATACTAACGACAGATACATTTATATCTCGTATCAATAATTGCATTAAAACGATATTTTTTGCCCGCACTTGAGTAAAAAAAAAAAAAAATATTTCACATTATTTTATTTATTTGCAACAGCTGACGACCGACCGACGCACGCGAAAAGTTGAAAGTTGGCCATCTTTTTTCTTTGTGTTGGCGTGAGCGTTGTCGAATTTTGGCTATGTGGACGGCTGCATTTGAATTCATGAATACAGAAAACAGTCAGCGGTTGAAGCGACGCCAACGCCAACGCAAAGTTCTATGTGGACGGGCCTTTAGCAAGGTGTATTAAACAAGGTGGTGTTGGGGCGACAGCTGAGTTTTTCGCCGTGGAGGCCATTACGTCAAAATGATGTGTTTGTTGTAACTCATACCAATGACAGTATGGACATCAGCGTATAATTTGTTAGTGTAATTTTTTACTTATATACGGCCAACACCACCTTGTTAAATACGCCTTGGTCTTTAGTGTATTTTGCCGATAGCGGGCGATTCTGCCATTCAGTCGATTACTTCAGTCGAAACGAGGATGATTGTGCGCGCACGGTGACAGGTAATAAGATCAACGGAAATAAGGTCAATTGACTTTATTTCCCACCTTGGTGCGAAATAAAGTCAATTGACATTATTACCTTTTTAAAAACGAAATAAAATCAATTGACATTATTTCTCTTTCAAACATTAAATTTGCTTAGCTTCGCGGCGGGCCGCGTCAGCGCGCCACACCGCGCGCGTCGCGCTCGCGCCCCGCGTACCCCGCGCGACCGGCGCGCACACCGCGTCACGCTACGCCGCGGGCGTCAATGACTTTATTTCCAAATTTTTGTTGACTTTATTTCGCTTTTGAAAAGGTAATAATGTCAATTGACTTTATTTCGCACCAGGGTGGGAAATAAAGTCAATTGACCTTATTTCCATTGACCTTATTACCTGCCACCGCGCGCACGACTCTGGAATTCAAGAAAAATGCAAGCACAACTCCCAATTTTCGACAAAAACTGCGCGCTGTGAAGCGTGCAAACAACACAACATGCCTCGGCAACAGCAAAATTTTTCTAGAAAACCTCAATTAAATAGAAAGCCCGAAATTTTTTTGAACGTTTGTTGATTTTTTTTTTTTTAAATATTGCAAAAGTTTTAAAATTGGATTTAAACGGTTTTTTTTTAAAAAACAAATACCGTTTTAATAAAACAACTCAAATTAAATAAAAAAAAAAAAAAAAAATTGTGAAAACTTCAAAATTTGGTGCGACAAAATTTTTTTTTATGTATGTAAATATTATACATACGCACATTTTTAATTCTTTATTTGTTAACATAGATGAATTATACATATTTAAAAATAGAATAAACAAATACCAGATATACCAGGAGACATCTATGGGTGGGGGTACGAAATTTAGGCAAAATCGGGGGAATTTCATTGTCGAAACGGAGAATTCTCAAAAACGAGTTGGCTGCCCTGGAGCATATACATGTTAAAAGCGTACAGTTGAGCTGTACGCGTGATATGAAATGCCCATTACTGTTTTAAATGCTTCATTAAACTCAAACCCAATTTTTTATTAAACCTGCTTTTTAGGAATTTCGGTAAAAGAGAAAATTAAATAGCTTTTTCAGCAGTTGAAAATGAAGCTATTTAAAAAAAAATACCTCAGCCGCATCCATGCATTTTTATCCATTTTTCACATCTGCGTACACTTAATGTTTTTTACACGCCATTAGCTGACCAGCAGCATCACTGCGGCAGTTGTAAAAACCATTTAATGACTATTTATTTCAAAACTTTTGCCACTGTTGCTACTTTGGATCGTTTTTTTTTGGCACTCATTAACTACGAATTACGACCCAACTATTTATGCATGTGTAGGTACTGTATGTATGCAAGTGCATTTATGCAACAAAATTCACTTCGACTCAACAACAATTTATTTACAAATTCCTACAAATTCACTTAAATACCCATTCTTCTTCAGCATTGTTTTATGGCGTATTTTAAACTTATATTCTATATTCTACTACAAGTTTTCGTTTTCTTCAACTATTCTCCTACTCTTTTTTTTTTTGCTTGCAGCCAGTCGATTTGCACATTTCTTGTGTTGCAAATGCAATTAAAAGCCCGGCAAGAATGCAATAAGTCAAGCCAAGTTGAGCGCGCCACTTGGCATAAGGAGCAAAAATTGCAGTACGGTAAGAAAGTAAGCGCGCAAGCAGGCAACCAGTTGGCTGCCCATAAACATAGAAGGGGGGAAAGGAGAAGACGGCGTCGAAGAGGAAGGAGAAATGGCACACTAATTTGGCCAAAAACTACTTCATTATCGTTGTGAGTGCACAAAATGTTTAAATTGATTTGTGTGCATACGAAAAGCGCACAACGGACGGGTATGCTGGCAGGAGGAAGTGTTTATGGCGAGTGAGGAAGGAAAATATAAAAGAAGGCAAGTAAATTTTAATTTATTTACATGCAGATGTACTTGTAAGGTAGTTGTTTGAGTAGCTTTAAGTTTTTATATTTTGTAAGTAAAGTACTCATAGAGAATACTAAAAGTTAGCAATGAACCGAAACGTTAATTAGTCTTTCGATTGGAAGCCAAAAAAAAAAAGACGAAGCCTGCTGTTTATGACAAATGCGCGATTGAATTAGAACTTACGCTCTGTTTACGACTCTCTTTCAACTGAGCTAAGCATTTACTCAACGCTGTATTCTTCTCGACATAAGGTATGCCTAAAAGTATGCAACATTGGAAGAGCAAGCATACTGTGCGGCGATCATTGATCCTTTGCCCTACTCAACTCAATGTTCTTTGAAATAACTTCCCCTTCACTGAACTGAAAACCTTCACCTTCACCGATATATTTATAGTATTATGTATCTGATTTTTAAACGGACAAGAGAATTTGTCGTTGGGTTTAAGTTAAGATAGCTTCCCTAGGAGGCACTCTTACCTAGACAAAAATAAGGACTATGCAAGATGTATTAGAAGGAAGTAAAAAAGGAAAGGGGGGTTAAAGATTTGGAATTAGGAAATCGCTATAGACGTACGCAGAAGAATCTTGAATTGAGGCATCAGTGGCCTTGTGGAATAGAAATTTGAACTGGGTACACATGAGCTTTGTAATCTTTATCTAGAGCCGATAGCCATAGCAGCTAGTGCTCAGCCCATTCCCCTTTAGTCTTAAAATTTATTTTTAATTCTAAATAAATAATAATAATAGTAATAATAATCTTTATCTAGGTTAGGTTAGGTTAGGTGGCAGCCCTTTGTAACCGGGCTCGCTTAAACCATTAGGAGATTGTCCTTTGTGATACCACATTTTGAATGGCACCCAATACTTAATCGGAATAACGCCACGAGCCGATTATGTAGCTCTTCGGGGCTATTAAGCATGTGACAGCCAAAGTGCTTCGACCTTAACCTCGCACACGCTGGACATCTAAGAAGGTAGTGTTGAGATGATTCCACCTGGTCATCTTCCAGGCAACTGCGACATACGGGGTCCGGTAGTATGTTCAGGCCTTACTGCGTGAATACCGATTGGACAGTGACCCGTTAAAACCCCCACCAAAGGTGAGATCTGTGGCTTTGCGAGTGTGAGGAATTCCCTTGACCGCCCTTTGTCCACCCTCGGCCAGAAAGACCTTGCGATCGCTTTGTCCTGGTTTTTGCCCAGCGCTCGCTGAGTTGGCATGAGGCCCATCTATCCCAAAGTGGACCCCAGGTGATCAATGGCACCCCCAGCCGCTCTTTAACGGCGATAGCATTTCACGAATGCCTTTCCTGACCCATTCGTCCGCCACACAGTTCCCCACAATGTCGCTGTGCAGATAGAGCAGATATTTCTTAACCAGGTTAGAGTGCACCTCCAACTTACTCAAGGCCCTGATAGCTGCTTGGCTATCAGAATAAATGCTTATCGCCCTCACTGTCATGGCACTTTGGAGCATTGAATCCACCGCCTCCTTAGTAGCAGCCACTTCCGCCTGGAATACACTGCACAAGTCCGGGAGCCTGAACTTCGTGGTAATGTAAAGCTCAGGACAGAAGACCCTACCACCAACCTGGCCGTTCAGTTTCGATCCATCCGGGAAGAAATTCACCGCTCCCCCTATCCAGAAGTTCCGACCGTCCCAATCCTTCCTTGAGGGAAAAGGGGCAGAGAAGAAGCTCCTAGGAGCTATTTCGTCAGGGCCAATGATGAAATCAAAGCTGCCTAGAACTCAAGAGTGTCCAGTAATTAAATCGGTCAACTAATCAGTTTTCCTGAGTCTAATAGCTGTCCACGCCCCGCTAATACCAATTAAAGCAGCCCGTTTTATGCGCTTCAGTGAGTTCCACCGGACTAGGGCGCCATGAAACATAATTGGCTTGACTATGGTCTCGTGGAACCAATAGACAACTTTGGGCGAAATACACAATCTCTTACCAATAGCTCCTCTACAGCAATATAGGGCCACTGATACCATCTTTGCCTTTTCCTCGATGTCTGGCCTCCACGACAACTTTCTATCGAGGATCAAGCGCAAGTACTTGACTCTGTCAGACAACTGTACTGACCTCCAACTGAGAGAAGAACAGCGTCGGGGATTTTATACTTTCTGGTGAATAGGAGGGGCATCCGAAAACCCCACTTTTCTGGTGCATAGGTCCCTATGAATATTTCTGAGTATGCTGGCTAACTTTCTTGGTTTTTTTTTCGCGATTTTCCTTTTTTTGTCTGACTTAAAAACATGTTTTATGTACACTTTTAATTACAATATTGTGTGGCCTTCCATGTTCGTCACGTTCAAACGTTTTTAAATAAACATAGAAACTCTGCGTGTATACCAAGGCCAAGCGTTTACAGCTCGTTTGTGGCCTTCTGTGCCCTTCAATACACAGCGCAACTGTAACTATCCGATAAACGTGACCGGAAGTGATGAGAGACCAGTTAAGAGTCACCAATGCAAACTTCTTAGTTCTCCTCGACCAACCAAAAGTTAAATAAAAAAAAACTGAATGCAGCTGCCACTTTGAAGTGTTGATGTGCTGGGACCAACATCCGCACACTTGTCGTCATCTCTCTTCGCGGCCAACAAAGTTCGTCGCCACGTCTGAATGCGAAAATGAGAATTTGTCTGGCACAGCTGCTGATGCAACTCAACACGAAAAGTTGTATGCCCAACGGAGCACAAGCCAGCTGCCGGTCAAGCAGTGTTAGAATAGTTGATGAAAAAAAGAAATGCGGGGGGATGGGGGAACATTGTTGGACAAGGAAGAATGGTAAATGTAAAAGGAAACAACTACACGGAAAGAGCAAGGAATTTTGTTTTTGCCACGCTGGACACCAAAGTGCTTACATACTTTTATAACTACCCAAAAAGTTAGCTGTCATTGCTGAGCCTCCTAAAATACATAGGAAAAAAATAAATAAAAATGTAAATAAGTCTTAGTATATTTGGAAGCAAACCTTATTTGCACCCAATGCACCTATGAATTGGCTCGGATTTTTGGTAATTTTTAAAATTAGTTTTTCTCTAGAAAGAAGTAATCCTATTTTGGGAAAAACATCCTCCAACTTCAATAGTTTTTGTATTTTATGGATATGTCCGAATTTATTGCCTTCTTTTGTGTTGCTTTTGCGCTGGTAAGTCCTGTTCGGTCGGACCCAACTCGGCAATAGTCTGGTCCTTCTGGCTTAGTTTTAATCTATTCTGAGACAGTTGTTTGTGTTACTATTTATGACAATTAAAATTTAGGTTTGAATCCTAACTACAGCTTAGAGCTCGATCAGAAAAACGCTGTTCAATCGGGTGACGCTGTGTTCTGCCATAGGGGTCTACGGGAGAAAGGCTCGCATGCAGTTCTGAAGCCAGAGTTCTTTTTGTGGCTGATGTGAAGGCCTACCGTAAGGAGTACTGGTCCTTAGCCTCAACCCAAGAAGCTCAAATTGGTCCTTTTAGACCGTTAGACAACTAGCTGGTCAAAGATGAATAGCCCTCTCAGAGGTCACAATGCCCTATTGTTGTGTGAAGGGCGCTTTCAAGAATACTCCTTCGAAATGTCCTTAAGTTATTAAATTTTGAAGTGATCACCAATCCTACAGCTGAACGTCGATTACGTTCCTCGGATCTCTTGACGCATACGGTCAGATCTTTCAACGAGACTGTCGTTCTCAGGGTGGCGTCAGTATTCCTGGGCCCACAGGTTGACTTTTGACGCTCCTATTATTATAGGCCCTCCTTTTGTATATTTTAATCTTCCTGTGATAAAAAAAAAACGGTAGAACTTTCTTAAACTTCGCTGGTGGATTAGGAACGGCTACTTAAGTCGATATTGTGGCTATCAAAGGTTAAAATCCGGCCCCTTAGGTTAAATCCTTAAATTTCTTAGACCTCGTTTATGCTGTTCTAGCGCGCTGAAGGACTAAATGCCGTTTAGTTCCATTTCGATTGGAGCCCGTTCTCCCAACTTTTCTAACTTCCGTTATCTTCCACTCTGCCTCTCGCTTCCTTTTCAAGTATCAACGGTAAAGGGTCAAAGTTTAAATACTTTAATTCATCCTTGCATTGGGTACAAAAAAGAAGATATTTAAAACGCAGTGCAGGAAACATAAAAAGCAAACTTGCTAACACAAACCGAACACAGTGGAGCGGACGAAAAAATCCAGTGAAAGCGGAAAGTCGTAACCAAAGTCGTTGCAAACTCGTTTTAAGTGTGAAATTTATATGTCAACTCATGCGCTATTTGGTGAAGACAGAAGCGTGCTGAGAGCACACTTTCGTTTGACTTGGGAATCTGTGGCTATTGTTATTGTAATTCTCACAGTTGTTTTTGCCTTGTCGCACACCAACACAATGCAACACAACACACTGTCGCAAGTGGTGTATGAATTGCAACTTGTTAATGCAATTAATTTCGCTTGTTGCCGGGTTTTAGGCGCACAAGCCCTAAATAATCGCGCCTACCGTTGTGATTTACCCCAAAAATTCGCGCACACATTTTAACAGATTTGCAACAAATCGACGCGCTTGTTACGCTAATGTCGTAAATTTATGACGAGGGTCCAGCTATTGTACGTAGTGGTTGTTTGCATTTATTTTGTTTTCTATTAGGGTGGTCCTTAAAAAATGGCAATATCAACGTCAAGTTCTACGTACAAAATAAAAAAGACATAACGAAACTTTCACAATTTAAAAAAAAAGTTCAGGTTTCGTTACCAGGATTTGAAAAAATTAAATTTTTTCAAATCGCAGAAATTCTAAAAAATTTTGACTTTGATGAATAAGTTTCAATATGTCAAATTTATTGGATCTGAAGTAAAATTTTTCTCGAATTTTTGCGATTTTTTTTATTCAAATTTTTCCAAACCGTGGTACAACCCCTAATTGTTTTCATTTTAAAAATTTCGGCCCCTATTTTTTTTGTAATTTTAAAATTTTGGCGATGTTTTTATTTTATACGTAGAACAAAATTAAGGGTGCGCCCCCGACAAAAATCAGATGTTGATATTTTAATGACCACCCTAGTGTATTTACAAGTGTTTTGTTGTTCGCTGGCGGATGCGGGCAATTAAACTTTACGCTACATAATTTTTCGAAACCACAGGCGAATGCTTCCAAATGCACGAAACGAACAACAGGCGAAGCAGTGAGTTGAAATGCAACGCTGCGGCGTATTAAAATTGCATACTCCCAGGCGCGCTATAGTTCGGCAAGTGTTAAATGGTGTGCGCATACATGCAGGGTGGTGGTTGTGCACGTGTGGGATTCGCAATTTTTTCGAAAGCCAAAAAAGTTTACACCTACGTCCATGTAGGAGGGTGTGTGTGGGATTGTTTATATATGTATATTTGTGTAGCGATTTGCTAGCAATTTTTTCCGCTGGCCACTGTCAAGCGAGCTGTAAATTTAAATTACTTCCAAGCCGTGGGTCATGCTGTGGTCAGCTTCTGCATCAGCGGCGGCAGAGTTTCGAAAAATTTTAATTGGTTTGGAAAAAAAGCTAGTGAAACCCGCAAACTCTTATTTTCGTTTTTGTTATGCTCACGTTTGTAGCGGTAAAATTTTAACAAAATACTTTTGCAGCTCAGCTCCTCACTTTTGCTCTCAACAACCCATAAAGTGGGCAACACTCCACTGCCGCCTTCAAACTTTTTTTCCCATCCCCCACTACATCACTTCCGTCTCCAGCTGCTGTCAATGGCACTCATAAAATGCTTCGCCATCAACGAGCCACTCATTGACTTGGCTACTTCGTCAGCAGCTTCTACTTCAACGCTTAACGGTCAGCTGGCTTAAGAAGTGGTCAACTTTGGCATTTCAATGGCAAATTAAAACAAACTTAAGGAAAACCAAACTTTTTCTTTTACTTTTTTAAATTTGCCCGCCTTCAAGTTTAAAATATAACAAATTGGCGAGCGTAAGAATGGCCAGCAGCTATAAAGTGAGCGTTGCTTGTGGCCGCAACGGAGCGTGCCACCAAGAACATCAGCAACGTCATCGTCTTCAGCAGTGGCGTCTGTGGCAAATTAATGAAGGCAAAGAGTGGTACCACTTACAGCAAAGATGCACGCCTCAGTTGTTCAGTGGCCGCACAGTGGGACAAGTGTGGGAAAAAATTAGGTGAGTGCTGATAAGCAAAGTTAAAATCAAGTACTTCGAAACGACAATAAAGTTAAATAACAAGGTAAAGTATTAGTTCCCCTACCAGCCTGATAGTATGCTACAACTGTGCCAATACATGAGAGAAGCGTAAAATTCGAAATTTTACTAAGTGAAGGGAACTCGAGAGCATTTTTCATAGGTATAGTGCTAGTTCAACAAATGGTTCGAGATTTTCAAGGTTTTCGAGGCATTTTCAGTTTAACAGTATATCTCTAATATTTTTCTATAAAGGCTATTAAAATTTTCAACTACGAAACGGCGTCTCGAAGATTGTTTAGAAAATTCTTCGTTAGATAATTTTTAAAGGCCTAGTCACTGCCATTATTTCCCTCGCAGCTGTGCAACTTCATTTTCGGCTCCACATAATGAACAAAATTTTCAAAAACTGAAAAAATGTACAAATACTGGGTCCCCTCCGTTTTATTTCCATTTTTTTTTTTATGAAGTCCGATGTCTTAATCGTCTATTACATTGCCTTTTTTTTTTTTTGGTGGGCATCCATTATACTTAGCAAGTTACCAAAAAACGTGGATTTGCAAAAATGTAAATTTTACTGCGGATTCCGGTAGAATATCCGTCAGGTAAAAATGTATAATAACTACAGTTTAAGACGACAAACCTCTAGAAATGGACGCGGCAGTTTTAGGGCTAAAATTAACTAAACGCAGATGTTATTGTGAATTTCGGCGGAATATCCCTTCGAAAACAACTTTTGTTGCGCAACTTTCTTTTTTGCAAATCGAAGAACTCTAGAAATGGACGTTGCAATTTTGGGACTAAATTTAAAATAAAAAAAAAACTTCGATTCTATCGTGGATTACGGCAGAATGTATACCCATCTAGTAGTAAAACGCTCGATGGATTTCCAAAAGTTAGCTCGTATTTTTATTTTATGGGCTACTAAAGTTTTCATATCTCGGCCTAAGTAGATTTCAAAAAAGTCGAAAAAATAGTGAAAATAAATATCTGAGTGAAATTAAAGGTTAAGACATATATATTAAAACTTCTTCGGAAATATTTTCGTAGAACATTTTAACCCATTAGCTCCCGCCTGTAAAGGTAATTTTTGACCCTTACTTCAAGAAATCCCGCAAAAAGCAAATTTGGCAGATGGTTAGTGGATGGATATATTCTAAAAAGTTATTCTCCGGAAAATTTTATTAGGGGTCAGGCAAAAGCTACCAACGTTAAAGCCTCTAAAAATTTAAAATCAGAAATCCAAAAAACTATTTTTTTACAAAACTTTTTTTTTTTAATTGAGTTTGGAATTACAGTTCCTTCTTGGCACAGATTTTTGGTTTCGTTGCATCAGAGCGAAAAACATGTATTTTTTTTACTAGAATCGAATGGAGTGCCACACAGTGATGGTAAATTTGGTCAGAAGAAGAAAGTTTAAGAGTTGAAGAAGAGAAAAAAATTTAAAGAGTTGATTTTTTGAAAATAAAGATGAAATTCGATTTTTTCTGGAATAATTCGATTTTATTCGAATCTTAGCAACACAAAGTTCGATTTCAAACATTCGCCAGTTTGGAGCTAAAATTCGATTAAAAGTCGAATATCGAAGCTGCGAATATCGAATTTACCCATCCCTAGAGTTACAGTATAGGAATATTTTCGAAAATGGGCAGTCCCGGAAATTTTTCGTAGTGAGTTTTCACCTCTATATGGTTTTTTAAAGTTTATGTCCGGACTATTTTGATATATACAAAATTTTTAAATAAATCATTTTTAGGTGTCGGCAACGCGTTCCGAAAGTGGCCAAATAACAATTTTTTTTTTTTGCATGAAGATTTTTTATTTTGCTCCATATTATCCACAGTGTTTGTTATTTTTTGTTAGACCATAGGTTTTTATAACCTGGTTTTAACAAGTTTTCAAAAAAATACACAGTCGAAAATCGGCTGCATTCAGAGATCGGCAAACGATTTTGAATATCGTGTTTTCTCAATTTGTACGGTTTTATGTCCTAAATATAATCATGATCTACGTAGATTGCCATTAAAAAATGCCTTATAAATACTATAAGGATTTATTTGAAAAAGATACCTGCATTTTATCGAGATCCTTCCATATAAATCCTTATATCTCGTAACAGAACGTTGTGTAAAATAAAAATAAAAAAAACCATATAGAGGATCGCTAAAAGGATACTCATATTATTATTACCTTCTTTTTCTTTTATATAAAATAGTCTTATTTTTTTTTAATAATTTTCAGTTGTGGTCCGCCTTTTAGTTGTATGCAATTCTTTGTTGACTTTTCGCAATCGTTGTCAGAAAAACCTGCTTGGTACTCGCATTATAGTGGGTGCGATTCAAAAATGGGAACGGAGAAACTATCACACAAAAAAAAAATTACTAAGTTTTTCATTGAGCCCTCAGAAAACATGGAAAATTGAATAATCAGGCCTGTTATGAAAATTGTACGATTTGCAAAATACTTAGCTTCAAATATTTGTAAAAACAGTTTAGTGTAAAATGATTGCCTTTTTGTAAACCGCACCGATTTCAAATCGTACGATTTTTTCTTAATATTACTTAACTTACAAGTAGATAACAGCTAGCAGCTGAAGTAAAAATTAAAAGAAAAAATCAAATTTAATTACTCGGTTCAACAAAATTTGGACGAGTTTAGTGTCCAAAACGGGACCGGCCTCATCTTATAGTAATCCCGGAAAAATAAAAAAAGTCAATTCTTCTTTAGCAGGTATTTGTTTTCAATCTGAAAAATATTGTAATTTTTATCATTTTTCAACTAAAAATTGGTAAATGAGCCTGAAATCAGCATCAAAAAATCTATAAGATGATGTCCGTCCTTTTTCCAGAAAAATACTTTTACATTCAAATTTTTTTTAATTAATATTTTTGTAAATGTTTTTTTTATTAAGTACATTAATTTTATTATTATTATAAACTAATTACTTTTGTTTTAGAACACTTAGAACAAAAAAACTTTTGAGAGCCGTTTTCTCAAGTCGGTTTTAAAATTTATCTACCTTTTAAAATAAAATGTTTTTCTTAAAAAAAAATGTGTTTGAAGGGCATATATTTACCTTTTATGTTAAATAATAATTGTTGATTAAAATAATGGTAAATAGTTTTTGTTAATTTATATTATACTGTTCATTAGGGTGTACTGAAAATCAGATACTTTTTTTCGAATTTTTATTGTTAGTAGCAAAAATATGTCCAAAAAAAAGCTGAGTGGAATAATAAAATTTTCGTTCTTAGGCTCGCCCAAGTCAATAAAAGTTCAAAGTGTTCAAAAAATAACATTTCTAAAAAATTGTTCATCTTTGTTT
>NW_023458567.1:4592407-4593700 GCF_013731165.1 Rhagoletis pomonella | reverse complement strand
AAAGTGTTCAAAAAATAACATTTCTAAAAAATTGTTCATCTTTGTTTTTGTACTAGTTAAACGTTTGCAAATATTTTGAATTCTTCTGTAAAGTTGCAAAAGTTTCGAAAATAATCATTAGGGGTATTCTCTGAGTCTTGCAAAGGCCTTGCATGGTGCACATATTGCACGGATTGCACGGTAAAAACCGGTTTTCGTATGGGACAGCTTTGCAAACCGTGCAATGCCTGCACCGTGCAAGGGCTTTGCAAGACTCATTTCCATGTATTTCTTGTAGTATCAAATACCGAGCTTTGTTGCTTTATTATTTGACTCGAATTTTTTTTTTTTTTTTTTGTAAAAAAATGCATCCATAAACACATCCACAAGTCCATATTTTATGTTCCTTTATTTTGATTTCACCCGTTTATTCATATGTCGCATTTTTTATGTAAGATTTTAAAATATTTAATCGCTATGGTAAAATTCAGATTTATTTTTTCAGTCATGTTTACGTTTCAACACAAATATTTTTAGTATGTAAGTATAAAGCTTTTATTTTTACAAAACGCTGCCAGGCAACAATAAATGCATTACATTTTTTCATAAAACTCAAAGCGTTTCATTTAATTAATGGACTCCACGCAAGTACACAAATACATACATATGTATATAAAAAATTAAAGAACTTGAGGTTGAGGTTTTCTATACATATTTTCCTACCTTAACTTTTCATTAAAAATTTCCTACCTTAACTTTTCATTAAAAGTTTCCTACCTCAACTTTTCATTAAAAATTTAAAAAGAAAATCATAGATTTCCTCGTCTCCAATAGTCAACCATTGGCTGAACGCATTTTCCGCTTCATTCACAATTATCGCCTAAAAGTATGCAACAATCAAGTAAGCTTCCCAGCCCGCGTTTTACAATCATGCGTGTCACCCTGTATCCAGCCGGATTTTTGCTGGCACAATTTTCACCAGGCGCCCAGAATCTTGCATGGCGCGCCGCTGTTAAGTGAAATGTTAAGTTAACAGAATGTTAACGTATTGTTGTTGTTTAGCGTACTGGCGCTGTTATAGAACAGTGGTGGGCCAAAAAAAGTGTGCAGAATATATTTTTAGCTTCGGCAGCGTAAAACTTGCGTAATTTTGGGGCTCAATTTTAAGAAAATTTATGATTTTTGTGGAATTTCTTTGAAGAATTATATGTACGCATATCTAAAAAAAAAAAGGATTTTTTAGCGTTAAGCTACGCGTATATATTTGTTAATTGGCGCCATCTTAAAATAAAACGAAAAGTGTTGCGAGTGTTT
>NW_023458567.1:4591152-4592307 GCF_013731165.1 Rhagoletis pomonella | reverse complement strand
AAAGTGTTCAAAAAATAACATTTCTAAAAAATTGTTCATCTTTGTTTACTAGTTAAATGTTTGCAAATATTTTGAATTCTTCTGTAAAGTTGCAAAAGTTTCGAAAATAATCATTGTTTCCATGTATTTCTTGTAGTATCAAATACCGAGCTTTGTTGCTTTATTATTTGACTCGATGTTTTTTTTTTTTTTTTGTAAAAAAATGCTTCCATAAACACATCCACAAATCCATATTTTATGTTCCTTAATTTCGATTTCACCCGTTTATTCATATGTCGCATTTTTTATTTAAGATTTTAAAATATTTAATCGCTATGCTAAAATTCAGATTTATTTTTTCAGTCATGTTTACGTTTTAACACAAATATTTTTATTATGTAAGTAAAAAGCTTTTATTTTTACAAAACGCTGCCAGGCAACAATAAATGCATTACATTTTTTCATAAAACTCAAAGCGTTTCATTTAATTAATGGACTCCACGCAAGTACACAAATACATACATATGTATATAAAAAATTAAAGAACTTGAGGTTGAGGTTTTCTATATTTTCCTACCTTAACTTTTCATTAAAAATTTCCTACCTCAACTTTTCATTAAAAATTTGAAAAGAAAATCATAGATTTCCTCGTCTCCAATAGTCAACCATTGGCTGGACGCATTTTCCGCTTCATTCACTATTACCGCCTAAAAGTATGCAACAATCAAGTAAGCTTCCCAGCCCGCGTTTCACAATCATGCGTGTCACCCTGTAGCCAGCCGGATTTTTGCTGGCACAATTTTCACCAGGCGCCCAGAATCTTGCATGGCGCGCCGCTGTTAAGTGAAATGTTAAGTTAACAGAATGTTAACATATTGTTGTTGTTTAGCGTACTGGCGCTGTTATAGAACAGTGGTGGGCCAAAAAAAGTGTGCAGAATATATTTTAAGAATTTTTAGCTTCGGCAGCGTAAAACTTGCGTAATTTTGGGGCTCAATTTTAAGAAAATTTATGATTTTTGTGGAATTTCTTTGAAGAATTATATGTACGCATATCTAAAAAAAAGGATTTTTTAGCGTTAAGCCAAGGTTATTCAAAGAGTTTTTTTTTAATATACGTATATTTTTGTTTAATTGGCGCCATCTTAAAATAAAACGAAAAGTGTTGCGAGTGTTT
>NW_023458567.1:4590012-4591052 GCF_013731165.1 Rhagoletis pomonella | reverse complement strand
TTAATTGGCGCCATCTTAAAATAAAACGAAAAGTGTTGCGAGTGTTTAACATATTGCTCTCTCTTAAGGAAAAAAATAAAAATGATGCATACATACATACATATGTAATGTATTTTTTTAAAAACGGTTTCTTATAATACATAATTTAAAATTGTTACTTTCGCTTTCACATCTGTCTTAAAAACTGAATGTTTTTTTGTGATTTTCTTAATTTAACGTCCATATTGAAGAACATGTTTAATCCTGTGACGGCCAGTACACACCAGTAACCTGTAAAGTAAAAAAAAACAGTTTGTGTAAAATTTATAAGATTTTAATAAAACATTTTTTTTTAGAGTTTATAAAAAAATTTACGGGATTAAATCCCGCTCAGACCACACTTTCAAATTGTGTTTCCTAAGGAGCCAATTTTTTGAGTAGTTTTAAATTTTTTTTGTTTAAAGTTTAATTTATTGTGAAAATACTTTTATTTGTTCCGTCAAATATGTATGTTTTTATCGGGAATTTTGGGACTATTTCAAAATTTTCGAGAATTCTTCGGGATTTTTAGGATTTTGGGGATAATTCCGTATTGTTGGGACTGTTTGGGGTTTTTCGAGAATTCTCGGAATTTTCTGGGCTATTTCGGGGTTTTCAAGACAACTTCGGTATTCTCGGGGTCCTTGGGCCAATCTGCGGTACTACTTCGGGATTTATGGGACCAAATCAGATTTTTTGGTACTATTTCGGGTTTTACGAGATTACTTCGAGATTTTCGAGGTTCTCGGGGCTATTTTGGAATCTTAGGGATTTTTGGGGCCAATTCGGATTTTTTGGTACCATTTCGGGTTTTTAGCGACTACTTTGCGATTTTCGAGATTGTCGGGGCTATTTTGGGATCTTAGGGATTTTTGGGACCAATTCGGAATTTTTGGGACTATTTCGGGATCTTCGGAACTACTTCAGAATTTTTGGGAGTAATTCGGAGTTTTTGGAACTCCTTCGGGTTCTTCGAGCCTCCTTCGGGATTTTCAGGATTTTGGGACTTATTTAGTATTTTT
>NW_023458567.1:4586981-4589912 GCF_013731165.1 Rhagoletis pomonella | reverse complement strand
GAACATGTTAGAAATTGTTTGATTATCACCAGAGACGGTATTTTGATTGCGAAAAATCAAAGCAAATATTTGGCTCGTATGTTTGGACATCGCAATTTTGACCATCGTTTATAATTTCGTAAGATATCTCAATAGCAGGGTGGTAGACATCTTCGGGCAAAACTAGTGGGTCACATTTATTTACAGCCGACTTAGATGCATCATCAACATAAACAAGATCTAATACTTTGCCAAACTTATTGCGAAGTACATTAACTTGATTCAGGCAGAGTTCAGCCATCTCCTCTAAAAATACGTTGTTGCACGCGCTAGACGAGAAAGGTACAATATCATTGTCAATGATGTTCCATGATACATTTGGTAAATTAAAGTCACCTAACACAATCAATGAATCAGAGGGTTTAATCATTGAATTAATTGATTTCAGTAAAGATACATGTTGTGAATACACTGATAAGTCAGATCGGGGAGGAATATAGCATAAAGCTAAGTAAGTAAACCCCTTCCAACCTGAACACAAATGCATTTGAATTCTGCAGATTCGATGTGTGGAAGACTAACTTCTTCAGATGGTATTGAAGAGTCTACGGCAAAGAGTACGCCACCGCCGACTCTGTCCTCCCGATCTTTTCTGTAGATATGATAATTATTTGAAAGAATCTCTGAATTAAAAGTGTGAGGTTTGAGCCAAGTTTCAGTCAAAGAAATTATATTATAATTGCATTCAAGGCCATTAAGATATAAATTCGTTAATTTAGTATTTATGCCTCTTACGTTTTGATAATAAATACTTAAAGCAGATTTAGTAATCAGTTTTTTGGTTCTGTATTCTGACGGGGAATATTTGCTAAATTATTATTTTTGTTGGGCCTATACTCAAATTCACGAACGAAAGCTCCGGAGGGCCAAAAAGAACTACTAAGCAGCATGTCAAAATTTTCTAAATTTACGTCTATTTTAAATGAAGAAATATTTCTTTCATATTTAAAGTTAAATTTTCTGATACTTAAGTTGACAGTTTTAACTTTGGACGAGATGTAAAACTTTATATCGTCCTCGGAAGTATCCCTCGAAAATCTAGATACAAATATAGACTTCTTTGGGGGAACCACAACCAGTCTCCTAGTATCAGATTCGATTACCGGCGGACGGGGTTGAGTAACTGAGTTACTAGTTGAGGGTAGAGTAAGCGTTGGAAGATTGGATGGCGGTGCCACAACTTCAACGGGGGACGGGGAAGATACTGCAGGGTCGTTATTATTAGAAGCAGACTTTGATATATGTTCTTATGAGGAAGATAACTCCGTTGTCTGTGGACATGGAGAAGAAAGATTAATTAAGTCATTCGGAAGAGTGTTCTGATGTGGAACGGTCGTTTCATTAGGCGGACTATGAAGACGCTTACGTTTTGACACACGAATGTCCTTCATAGATTGTACGGTATCTAAGCATTTAAAAGATTTAAATACATTTTCGTAATGTTTAAATTTTTCGGTCAGTACCGACAACTCCCTCCCTACCTCAGAAAACCCATTTCTGGTTTGCCTAAACAACTTAAAGAGATCAACTTCGGTTGACCTGCACTTTAAGCAAGACCAGCGAAGACCTTTGCCATCATTAATAGCGTCCAGAATTCTTCCTGTCAAACCAGCACATTTTAGATGGCAAATACCATCACAGAGCCAGCACGATAAGTAGCGTTCAGATTCGCTTTTGATTTGGCAGTTATCAAGATCACACTTCATATTGAAAGATTTAATAACACTTATGTTAATAAAAAGACAGGCAAAATAAGTTTAACACAACACACACAACAATTCAGGAGCTGATGTATTTAGCTTAAAAATATATGTAGCGAACAGTTTGAGTATCACTGTAATGTGACACTTAATAAACGCAGCGCAAACAGCTGTGACAAGAAATACTAAACGAAGTAAACAAAAAGAGCAAAAAGAAATGTGCAAAAATAGAAACGATCTCAGTTAACTACAAAGGAATAACAACAACAATGATAACAACAAATGACTCGGCAAGATTAGATGTAAGCTAGTGAAATTTAATTAAATTTAATAAAAACCACAAAAATCACAAAACTTTCACTTAGCTTCGGTTATTATCACACTAAGATGCTCGTAGGCACTTTTTATAGCAACTTTTACTCAAAATTAGCACAATAAACTTTGCAAAATACAAAGACCAATCAAGGCACAAATAAGTAGAACTTCACAGCTTGACGTTTGCGTATTCCATAAATAATGTGAATGTTTGTTCTTTCGAAAAAAAAAGAATTTTTCTTTATTTAATTGAATGTTTAAAAAGAAACCACTTTATGGACCACCCTGTAGTCGATAATATTCTTCGCCATTTAATATTATTTTTGTTTACTACAAATATCGAAGATGAAGAAAAAATTTAAGTTATCATTAAATTTTTTAATTTATACAGACAATATTTTATAAATTACTATTTTATTAATAAAGGCAATAATTCGTTTTTGTTTTTTTATTATTTTGTTTTGGCTGTCAAATTTCGATATATATCCGATAAATATTAGAGAAGGCACCCATTCGTTCGTCATTCGCATGGTAATTCCATCTGGATTGCCAACAAATGTGGTAATTCGCTCTCAAAATTTTGTATGGCGAATTACATAATTCGAAGGGTAATTGGATGGCGAATGACGAATGGGAGAGCGAATTACGAATCGTGGAAAAGTCGTATAAGTAGACTGGCACGGTGCACGGGCTCTCACTAGCTTACACAGGCCGGGGATTCTCCGTGGGTTACTGCATTATTCTTCAGTGAACAATATACATATACGTACATATGTACATATGTACATACATACATACGTACGTATTTCATGACACTGAGTAACTTAGCCGAAAAAATGGAAATGCAGAACCAGTCAATCATTTCTGAGTGGCAGTT
>NW_023458567.1:4581738-4586881 GCF_013731165.1 Rhagoletis pomonella | reverse complement strand
AACTGCCACTCAGAAATGATTGACTGGTTCTGCATTTCCATTTTTTCTGCTAAGTTACTCAGTGTCATGAAATACGTACGTACATATGTATGTACATATGTACGTATATGTATATTGTTCACTGAAGAAGAATGCAGTAACCCGGAGGTTTTCCGTGGCCTGTGTAAGCTAGTGAGAGCCCGTGCCCCGTGCCAGTCTACTTATACGACTTTTCCACGATTCGTAATTCGCTCTTCCATTCGTCATTCGCCATCCAATTACCCTTCGAATTATGTAATTCGCCATACAAAATTTTGAGAGCGAATTACCACATTTGTTGGTAATACATATGGAATTACCATGCGAATGACGAACGAATGGGTGCCTTCTCTAATATTTATCGGAAATATATCGAAATTTGACAGCCAAAACAAAATAATAAGAAACAAAGACGAATTATTGCCGTAATTAATAGAATAGCAATTAATAAAATATTGTCTATATAAAGTAAAAAGTTTAATGACAACTTAAATTTTTTCTTCATCTTCGATATTTGCAGTAAATAAAAATAATAATAAATAGCGAAGCATATTACCGACTACAGGGTGGTCCATAAAGTGAAAGTGGTTTCTTTTTAAAAATTCAATAAAGAAACATTCCCATTATTTATGGAACAAGATTTCGTATATGTATGTGGCTGTCTCGGCTGGCCTCGCAGTAGCGGCCGCTGTCAAAATAACGAATGATTTAATTAAAACACAGATTAAGAAGAAGAAAAAAAAACCTTCCTTACTTTGACGCAAGCGGTTTCATTTTCATTATAGTTATCGATATACACTAGGCGACAAATGAAAGTGTACGCCATGTTCTGATATACTATTCACAATTATTTTCATGAACAATGTTTTGCATTAATTATTTATGAAAATATAGTTCGTTCTATAATATAAACACTATATGTAAATCAAAGTTTCACACTTAACATAAAGTTCACAAAAATTCAAATGGTTTTCATCAATATGTTCAACTTATTATTCAGAACTTCTAGAAAATTGTCGAGTATGCACTTTTGTACCCCATTGCTTTTTGAAATTTTTTTTGTAGAAAGTTGTTTTTTTGAAATTGTATTGCTAACGGTTTCCCGCATTTTATTTCATACGAAATTCATGCTTATATGAAAAAAATGCAAACTTCCGTCACAAAAAAATAAAAATAAAATAAAAATAATTCTCAAAAGTCAAGGAAATTTTTCAGCCGTTTGAAATTTGCAATAAAGTTTAATGGGCTACAAAACTGCATACTTGAAAATTTTCTACAAATTCTGAATAAAAAGTTCAAATTTTGATGAACACTTTTTGAATATTTGTAAACTTTATATAAAGTGTGAAACTTTGATTCATATTATTTATTTTATATTATAAAATGAACTATGTTTTCATAAATAATTAATGCAAAACATTGTTCATGAAAATAATTATGAATATTATAGCAGGACAAAAGGTGCACACTTTCATTTGTAGCCTAGTGTATATCGATAACGATAATAAAAATGAAACCGCTTGCGTCAAATTTTAAAATCTATATATCGTCGGCTAGCTCGAAAATGCCGTAGCTCAGCAAATGGTTGAATAACGCCCTATCCCAATATAAATTGGATGTATCGCAAGCTGAGATAGGACGTTTTCGATCCGGCAGCCGAGATGGGGCGATCTTCCACTCAGCCGTCATTATGTTTGAATGTTATATGAAAGCTTCGTATTTTTTTTTTTCTTATCCAAAAAATAATTAATCTTTTTGCAAGAGATACATGCAGATTGCAATGCGTAGCGTCAACAGCAACCAAAGCCAAAACCGCCAAAGCTGTAACAATTAACACGCAGGCAGCAGTAGAAGCAATTAAAGCCAATATGGTGCCAAAGCTAGAAAACGCGCCACCACACAGTGAATGAACATCGCTTTAATTATCAACGCTGCTGACCGAGTGGAGAGCTATCTATATAAAAAAAAAAGTAAAAAGTAGGAAAAAATGCAAACTATGCAAAAAACAGCCAAACCACATAGACAGCTGAGTATGCTAAGTGCTTGTCTCTGAGAGAATGTGTCTGTACTGTCCGCCAAAAAAAAGCGAAAACGAAACGAAACCAAAAGTGGGCCTGCGTGTGTTAATTGGCCAGCTGACTTAAAAGACAAAAAAATCCAATGACGTTTATAGGCCGAAAAAACAATTATTGACACAATTAATACGACTCGGAACGGACTGGCAAAATAAAGCAGCTTTTTGCGTGCATTTTCATGACATTAATTGGTTGCTGATTGGTGCATTAACTGGTTTTGTGGCGGACTGGGAAGTGGCTGCATAGTTGTCGCTGCGTTTGATTTGTTTGTACGCAGATCCATACATACATATGTGCCATATTCACTTTCTACTGTCGGCTCTTAATTGTTGCAGCTGGCCGCACAAATCACTACTGTATGTAGCTCGCCAAATAGTTCGCTAGCAGTCAGTTATTGGTGATCTTCGTTCGCGGAAATTATGTGCGTGTCAAATGGTCAAACTTTGATGGAAATTAACAGAAACTTTCTACTTCACTCACAGTAACTTGTAAGCTACTTCGATTGCTATTCAGGTTCACTGTTTTTTTTTTTTTTTTGTTTGACGTGTGCCAAGCTGTTGCCAATAGAAGCTTTATTGAATTCAAAAACTCTCACTAATATGCCTTTGTCACTTCATCGTTTCCTCTTTTTGACCGACTTCCAAAAAAGGAGGAGGTTAACAGTTCGTCGGAATTTTTTTTTTTTTTAATTTTTTTGTATGTATGTTACCGCATAACTTTGGACCACGTCAACCGATTTTGATTTTTTTTGCAACGGTGGTCCCATACTAATTTGGTTTAGATCCGATCATTGAATCATGAAATATATAGATATATATATATATTTTTTTTAAGTCGGTTTTTTTTTGCTAAAAATGACTTTTGTAATATCAGCTTTATGTCGACGTTTAAAACAAGCAACATTGGCAGGCATTGCGAGACTTTTGAAGGTATCAAAGATATAGCCAGGCTGATTAGTTTATTGGCTAAGCACTACTCAGTCCTTTATAGTGACGACTATGTATCCAAAGAAGCTGTGGAAAACTCGCCTCGAAAAATCTTGGAAATTCTGAAGACGTTTTCAAACTACATCCAAGAAGCTGTGCCACAGCTCAGCTATTTTCACAAAACTCCGGTTATATACGGCCTGAAATATAATTCCTTATTACCTTCCGTCAAGAAACGACTGGATAAAATAGGCGTTTCCTATTATCATCGTTCGTAACTGTTTCCTTTTAAAGCCCTGTAGCTTGGGCCACCCAGGCGAGTAGGCCGCCGGTCTTTGTGGCTCTATCTGAATTTATTTAATGACAATGGCCTGGTTTCAGTTACAACAAACACATAATTTTTGCCACCACAATACGCAAAATGATCACAGCAAGCGTTGAACCCAGTGTTGGAATTTTCGGTACAATTATACTTCTTTGATACAATTTCGTTTACAATATACTTTCCTACTACGCAGTACTTTTTAGTACAATTTTGTGATGAATACTATAAATATTCACTGCAGAAAATTTGTTTATTCTCTTTTTGTCTTCGCCTTCTCATTTTTGCCTTTGTAAGTTTTGAAAGGTGTGCTATGCAAGTTTTGAAAGATATTTTCGATACTAAATCTTATTAAAACAAAATGTCGAAATCAGCTTCATATAGAAACAGTGTCATCATAAATTAAGAAAGAGATGTTCTTAACAGAGACCCAGAATAATAATTATTTCATGGTGGAGTTTTAAAAAAGTCATCACAATTTTCGTAAGAATTATAAAAGTCTTTTGCTAATAATTATGTGTGAGAAAATTTTTTTAAGTCATCGATAACTATTATTTTAAGACTTATACATAAAATTGAAGTATTTTCATAATAATTATCAGCGAGATAAATATTTTTAAGTCTTCAAAGACTTTTATTTTGAGATTTATATTATAAAAGTCTTGTCAGAATAATCATCATTGAGATAAATATAGAAAATAAAATAAAAAATTCGACGAACTGATAATCTCCTCTTTTGTTTGAAGTCGGTTAGGAATCACGACCAACGTAGGCTATCGGCTATCGCAATGACATTAATTTTCTCCCAGCTATCGGAGTATATGGTCCCATCCCATCCCATGATTCCTTTATAAACCTACCTCCACTTTGAAAGCACTGCAGCGATTTGGGGTTTTAAATCTGAGACTGAGAGAGAGTTGTCCGCTGAAGACACTTTCGCCCACGCTTCCATCCAAATTTGATCCCTCCATGAAGAAATTCGCTGAACTCAGATTCTAAAAACTACACTCCGGCCAATTTTCCCAGTTGGTCTCAGATCGGTGTGCAATGGTTGGTAAATACCGGGATGAACTCAAAAGCCTTTTTAAACTACGGAGTATTCGTAGGTAGTTGTTGGCATTTTTAGAATTTATGTGCACATCGTAGAAGACTGTCGCAAAAAAGTCTAGCCGCTCGTTAATCCTAAGGTCGCTTCTTTTCAAAAGTGCTGGGCTTCATTGGATCTTCCTATCTGACTTGAGAAAAATAAAATTTTGGGTGTGAATTATGCATTTCATTGCTGTGGTATTCAACACATTTTTGCTTCTAAATTTTTTTTTATTTTATTTTGCAAACAAATTATAAAATTCTGCAGTTAAAAAAATATGCCTGTGCTACAAAAAAAAGTAGACTAAATTACACTCATTTACTACATTATCTTTAACTGCCGCAGGAAATTAGTGTCCTTTAGCTGAGTGTGCATATCCACTTTAGCGAGCTCATAAACAACCATCAGCTACTAATCCACTACTAAGCTGCGGTTAATGAGTACCTCACTGACATTTCGAGCTCTTTTAAACATTTGAGAACTCACTTCACGCATTGCACAAGGTCGTCTTAGTTAGCTGGTGGTTAGCTGCCAGGCGCCTTCTTGGCACCTTTTGTGCGAATAATCAGCTTTTTAATGCAGTTGCACTAAGCCTTTCCGTGTTTTTTTTTTCTACATTGATGCCGCTGCGGTGCTTTCGTGCAAGCAAAAAATTTAAACGCAAACATCATGCGGCTAGGCGCTAACGATTATTATCCTTTAATGAGACAAATAG
>NW_023458567.1:4577117-4581638 GCF_013731165.1 Rhagoletis pomonella | reverse complement strand
CTATTTGTCTCATTAAAGGATAATAATCGTTAGCGCCTAGCCGCATGCGTTTAAATTTTTTGCTTGCACGAAAGCACCGCAGCGGCATCAATGTGGAAAAAAAACGGAAAGGCTTAGTGCAACTGCATTAAAAAGCTGATTATCGCACAAAAGGTGCCAAGAAGGCGCCTGGCAGCTAACCACCAGCTAAGACGACCTTGTGCAATGCGTGAAGTGAGTTCTAAAATGTTTAAAAGAGCTCGAAATGAAATGTCAGTGAGGTGCAAGAGTGTATTACATACATACATACAGCTACTCATTAACCGCAGCTTAGTAGTGGATTAGTAGCTGATGGTTGTTTATGAGCTCGCTAAAGTGGATATGCACACTCAGCTAAAGGACACTAATTTCCTGCGGCAGTTAAAGATAATGTACTAAATGAGTGAAATTTAGTCTACTTTTTATTGTAACACGGGCATATTTTTTTAACTGCAGAATTTCAAAAAATAAAAGTAAAAAAAATATAGAAGCAAAAATGTGTTGAATACCCCAGCAATGAAATGCATAATTCACACCCAAAATCTTATTTTTCTCAAGTCAGATAGGAAGATCCAATGAAGCCCAGCACTTTTGAAAAGGAGGGACCTTAGGATTAACGAGCGGCTAGACTTTTTTGCGACGGTCTTCTACGATATGCACATAAATTCTACAAATGCCAACAACTACCTACGAATACTCCGTAGTTTAAAAAGGCTTTTGAGTTCATCCCGGTCTTCACCAACCATTGCACACCGATCAGAGACTCACTGGATCACCACTCGTATTCCTTCAAGGGAAAATTGGCCGGAGTGCAGTTTTTAGAATCTGAGTTCAGCGAATTTCTTCATGGAGGGATCAAATTTGGATGGAAGCGTGGGCGGAAGTGTCTTCAGCGGACAACTCTCTCTTAGTCGCAGATTTAAAACCACAAATCACAGTGCTTTCAAAGTGGAGGTAGATTTATAAAGGAAGCATGGGATGGGATGGGACCATATACTCCGATAGCTGGGAGAAAATTAATGTCATTGCGATAGCCGATAGCCTACGTTGGTCGTGATTTCTAACCGACTTCAAACAAAAGAGGAGATTATCAGTTCGTCGAATTTTTTATTTTATTTTCTATATTTATCTCAGATGATTATTCTGACAAGACTTTTATAATATAAGTCTCAAAATAAAAGTCTTTGAAGGCTTAGAAATATTTATCTCGCTGATAATTATTATGAAAATACTTCAATTATATGTATAAGTATTAAAATAATAGTTATCGATGACTTAAAAAAATTTTCTCACACATAATTATTATCAAAAGACTTTTATAATTCTTACGAAAATTGTGATGACTTTTTTAAAACTCCACCATGAAATAATTATTATTCTGGGTCTCTGTTAAGAACATCTCTTTCTTAATTTATGATGACACTGTTTCTATATGAAGCTGATTTCGACACTTTGTTTTAATAAGATTTAGTATCGAAAATATCTTTCAAAACTTGCATAGCACACCTTTCAAAACTTACAAAGGCAAACATGAGAAGGCGAATAAGGAGAATAAACAAATTTACCGCAGTGAATATTTATAACTGAGCCCAGGCCATTGTCATTAAATAAATTGAGCTAGAGCCACAAAGACCGCCCGGCTATCTAATAAACTGGCGGCCTACTCGCCTTGGCGGTGGCGTAAGCTACAGGGCTTTAAAAGGAAACAGTTACGAACGATGATAATAGGATAGAACACTCAATAGGAAACGCCTATTCCATCCAGTCGTTTCTTGACGGAAGGTACTAAGGAATTATATTTCAGGCCGTATATAACCGGAGTTTTGTGAAAATAGCTGAGCTGTGGCACAGCTTCTTTGATGTAGTTTGAAAACGTCTTCAGAATTTCCAAAATTTTTCGAGGCGAGTTTTCCACAGCTTCTTTGGATACATAGTCGGCACTATAAAGGACTGAGTAGTGCTTAGCCAATAAACTATTCAGCCTGGCTATATCTTTGCTACCTTCAAAAGTCTCGCAATGCCTGCCAATGTTGCTTGTTTTAAACGTCGACATAAAGCTCATATTACACAAGTAATTTTTAGCAAAAAAAAAACCGACTTAAAAAAAATATGTATATAACTATATATTTCATGATTCAATGATCGGATCTAAACCAAATTAGTATGGGACCACCTCTGAGACACTACCTTTCCGTTGCAAAAATTATTATCGAAATCGGTTGACGTGGTCCAAAGGTATGCGGTAACACACATAAAAAAAAAATTAAAAATAACTAAAATAAAAAAAAAATTAAAAAAATATTCCGACGAACTGATAACCTCCTCCTTTTTTGGAAGTCGGTCAAAAAGAGGAAACGATGAAGTGACAAAGGCATATTAGTGAGAGTTTTTGAATTCAATGAAGCTTCCATTGGCAACAGCTTGGCATACGTCAAAAAAAACAAAAAACAGTGAACCTGAATAGCAATCGAAGTAGTGAGCTATCGTCAGCTTACAAGTTACTGTGAGTGAAGTAGAAAGTCTCTGTTAATTTCCATCAAAGTTTGACCATTTGACACGCACATAATTTCCGCGAACGAAGATCACCAATAACTGACTGCTAGCCAACTATTTGGCGAGCTACATACAGTAGTGATTTGTGCGGCCAGCTGCAATAATTAAGAGCCGACAGTAGAAAGTGAATATGGCACATATGTATGTATGGATCTGCGTACAAACAAATCAAACGCAGCGACAACTAAGCAGCCACTTCCCAGTCCGCCACAAAACCAGTTAATGCACCAATCAGCAACCAATTAATGTCATGAAAGCAACGCAAATGCACGCCAAAAGCAGCTTTATTTTGCCAGTCGGTACCGAGTAGCATTAATTGTGTCAATAATTATTTTTTCGGCCTGTAAACGTCATTGGATTTTTTTATCTTTTAAGTCAGCTGGCCAATTAACACACGCAGGCCCACTTTTGGTTTCGTTTCCTTTTGGCTTTTTTTTTTTGGCGGACAGCACAGACACATTCTCTCAGAGATAAGCACTTAGCAAACTCAGCTGTCTATGTGGTTTGGCTGTTTTTTGCATAGTTTGCCTTTTTTCCTACTTTTTACTTTTTTTTTAATCCAGATAGCTCTCCACTTGTTCAGCAGCGTTGATAGTTAAAGCGATGTTCATTCACTGTGTGGTGGCGCGTTTTCTAGCTTTGGCACCACATTGGCTTTAATTGCTTCTACTGCTGGCTGCGTGTTAATTGTTACTGCTTTGACGGTTTTGGCTTTGGTTGCTGTTGACGGTACGCATTGCAATCTGCATGTATCTCTTGCAAAAAGATTAATTATTTTTTGGATAAGAAAAAAAAAAATACGAAGCTTTCATATAACATTCAAACATAATGACGGCTGAGTAGAAGATCGCCCCATCTCGGCTGCCGGATCGAAAACGTCCTATCTCAGCTTGCGATATATCAAATTTATATTCAGATAGGGCGTTTTCAACCATTTACTGAGAAAGTTTCACACTTTATATAAAGTTTACAAATATTCAAAAAAAATGCATCAAAATTTTGGGTTTGTAGAAAATTTTCGGGTATTTATGCAGTTTTGTAGCCCATTAAATTTTATTGCATGTTTAAAACGGCTGAAAAATTGCCTTGATTTTTGAGAATTATTTTTTTTTTTGTGACGGAAGTTTGCATTTTTTTCATATAAGCATGAATTTCTTATGAAATAAAATGCGGGAAACCGTTAGCAATACAATTTCAAAAAATCAACTTTCTCCAAAAAAAATCTCAAAAAGCAATGGGGTACAAAACTGCATACTCGAAAATTTTCTAGAAGTTCTGAATAATAAGTTGAACATTTTGATGAAAATCATTTGAATTTTTGTGAACTTTATGTAAAGTGTGAAACTTTGATTTACATATAGTGTTTATATTATAGAACGAACTATATTTTCATAAATAATTAATGCAAAACATTGTTCATGAAAATAATTGTGAATAGTATATCAGAACATGGCGTACACTTTCATTTGTCGCCTAGTGTATATCGATAACGATAATGAAAATGAAACCGCTTGCGTCAAAGTTGGGAAGGTTGTACACTCTCATTTTATATGACTATCGATTCGCATATTTGTCTGTAAACTAGGCGATATTATAATTGGTATATTACGAAAACCTTTATCGATAAATACCAATCGATGCCATCAACATATTGATCGATACAATTATCGCGAATTACAGCGAAATCTCCATCGTCTTAACTATAGTTATAGAATAGATGCATCGATACATTACAAGGTGGTCCATATTGTGTTTTTTTTTTAATCATTCGTTATTTGGACAGTGGCCGCTCTTTCGCTAGAAATTTTTACAGAAAGTCAGTATCATATCTCAGCGAAATAATGAAAACTTATTTAAGATGCGCTACTGCGAGGCCAGTCCAGGCAGCCACATGTATGAAATCATAATAATAATAATAATATCCCAACGGTTTTTACCCTCCATTCCCGC
>NW_023458567.1:4575581-4577017 GCF_013731165.1 Rhagoletis pomonella | reverse complement strand
TCTCTGGATTCTCGAGACTATTCCGGGATTTTCGAAACTACCTCGAATGTTTCGGGGTTCTCGGGGCTATTTTGGGATCTTAGGGATTTTTGGAACCAATTCGGAATTTTTGGGACTATTTCGGGTTTTTAAAAACTACTTCGAGATTTTCGGGGTTTTGTTAAAAAAGAATATTTGTGAGAAGAATTTAAAGAAAGTCATTATGAGTATTTTTAGCTGAGGTATTTTTAAGACTTTAATTTTCTTAACTAACTTTAATTATAAATCTTTTTATTAATTAAGAAGAAATCTGATTTTTAATTATAATTTTTTTTTATTCCAAATACTTGTTCATATTAAAGTTTTTAGCGCAAGAGATGAAATGTTTACGCTCAAATTAAACAAAAAAACATTTTTACTAATTCATTGTTAAAAAAAGAAAAAAATTTAGATATGTATGTAAATATATTTTTCTATTTTTCTTTTTAAACCGCACACAAGTAACCCTTTTCCCGCAGGCCAAATCATTACTAACTCACATCCACACAATTTCTAGTTTACAGCTGTGTAAAATTGCACTGCCACCAGTTACCGTTCGAGACGCTTCAGAGTGCCAAATGAAGCGCATTAAAAAAAGGTGTTCCCCAACGCCAAGTCAATGCAGAGGCAAATGTATCCAGACGGCATCGTTAGCCAAGTTCTAATGGAGTCTGTTCGACGCTGCCAGGCAATGCTCCAATGAACAAACACTCACGCACACATTTGCGTGTAAGTAATGCAAAATGGTTAGGAAAATGAAACTGAAGGACGACCAGCTCTGGCCGGGTAGAGGAGAGCACCGTATGTACATATGTATGTATGTATGCCCCGAAGTGACACCAAAGCGGTGTGAGTCTGCCATTTGAAGCGAAACGTAATGAACCACAGGGAAAGCTCCAGTCGGGGTGCAAAGATGGTGGTGGTGGTGGTGGTGGTGAGCCAAAGGCGTTGTTAAGACTCTAAATGTGACACAGCAGCACCTGCACAAATACACACGCAGCACGTATTTATGTATTCGGCGCCGGAAGAGGACATGCATATGCATTTGCAGTAAATGAGGTACAAAATTTATTATCTTCGAACTGTTGCCAGCGAGCAGTCAAGCAAGCGAGTAAGCAACAGCGCTGGACATCTGCTGAAATGCAATGTTGGTAGATGAGAGGGTGGTGGGCTGCAAAAAAGCCAAGCGTTAAGCAAATTTGCTGGCTGGAAAGGTATTGTTGCCACAGGCCATAGGAAACTGCCAATTATTTTGTTGGGTGTATTGGTGCGCCTATGTACCAGTGGAGCTTCTGGCCTCTGTAAGCTCGAAACGTCGCCAAAAATACTGAGAAAATGCATGTGTGCACCCCACGTGGCTTAGAAGTTTTACATGTGTGCCCAAGAAGTTTGCCAAATTAGAATGGGGAAAAATGTCT
>NW_023458567.1:4573845-4575481 GCF_013731165.1 Rhagoletis pomonella | reverse complement strand
AGACATTTTTCCCCATTCTAATTTGGCAAACTTCTTGGGCACACATGCAAAACTTCTAAGCCACGTGGGGTGCACACATGCATTTTCTCAGTATTTTTGGCGACGTTTCGAGCTTACAGAGGCCAGAAGCTCCACATAGGCGCACCAATACACCCAACAAAATAATTGGCAGTTTCCTATGGCCTGTGGCAACAATACCTTTCCAGCCAGCAAATTTGCTTAACGCTTGGCTTTTTTGCAGCCCACCCACCACCTTCTCATCTACCAACATTGCATTTCAGCAGCTGTCCAGCGCTGTTGCTTACTCGCTTGCTTGACTGCTTGCTGGCAACAGTTCGAAGATAATAAATTTTGTACCTCATTTACTGCAAATGCATATGCATGTCCTCTTCCGGCGCCGAATACATAAATACGTGCTGCGTGTGTATTTGTGCAGGTGCTGCTGTGTCACATTTAGAGTCTTAACAACGCCTTTGGCTCACCACCACCACCACCACCATCTTTGCACCCCGACTGCAGCTTTCCCTGTGGTTCATTACGTTTCGCTTCAAATGGCAGACTCACTCCGCTTTAGTGTCACTGCGGGGCATACATAAATACATACATACATACGTTGCTCTCCTCTTCCCGGCCAGAGCTTGTCGTCCTTCAGTTGCATTTTCCTAACCATTTTGCATTACTTACACGCAAATGTGTGCGTGAGTGTTTGTTCATTGGCGAATTGCCTGGCAGCTTCGATGTTCGCCAACAGACTCCATTAGAACTTGGCTAACGATGCCGTCTGGATACATTTGCCTCTGCATTGACTTGGCGTTGGGGAACACCTTTTTTTAATGCGCTTCATTTGGCACTCAGAAGCGTCTCGAACGGTAACTGGTGGCAGTGCAATTTTACACAGTTGTAAACTAGAAATTGTGTGGATGTGAGTTAGTAATGATTTGGCCTGCGGGAAAAGGGTTACTTGTGTGCGGTTTAAGAAGTAAAATAGAAAAATATTTTTACATACATATCTAAATTTTTTTCTTTTTTTAACAATGAATTAGTTAAAATGTTTTTTTTTGTTTAATTTGAGCGTAAACATTTCATCTCTTGCGCTAAAAACTTTAATATGAACAAGTATTTGGAATAAAAAAAAAATTATAATTAAAAATCAGATTTCTTTTTAATTAAAAAAAGATTTATTTATTTATTTATTTATTTATTTTATTGTAATACAAACACAACAACCATGAGTTATATTTCGAGTGTTTGCTACTTAATTAATATATAACATTTAACCGAATGGAAAAATATTTAATGACCTGTTGATAGGAACGTTATTTTATACGCAAATACATAAATGTCTTACATAACTAGATGGTAATAATAACATTTATAATTAAAATTAGTTAAGAAAAGTAAAGTCTTAAAAATACCTCAGCTAAAAATACTCATAATGACTTTCTTTAAATTCTTCTCACAAATATTCTTTTTTAACAAAACCCCGAAAATCTCGAAGTAGTTTTTAAAAACCCGAAATAGTCCCAAAAATTCCGAATTGGTTCCAAAAATCCCTAAGATCCCAAAATAGCCCCGAGAACCCCGAAACTTTCGAGGTAGTTTCGAAAATCCCGGAATAGTCTCGAGAATCCAGAGA
>NW_023458567.1:4568559-4573745 GCF_013731165.1 Rhagoletis pomonella | reverse complement strand
TGAAATAGAAAGTATTACATTTTGTTACAGTTTTGCTCTTCAGTGTATGTATGTATTTGTTAACGGCATCAGATCTGCACCGATTATTCGATTTTCAAAACTGAGGTTCCCAATTGAAGGGCTTGGCCTCTAAATGTACAGCAAGGTATGATATTTTTGAAAAGGGTTGCCACCTTTGTTAAAATTATAAAACCTGCACCGCTCGTTGTATTAAACAAATTAGGTGTAAAATGAAAGGGCAGGGCCTCTAAAAGTGCTGCAAGAAAGTTTATTTTTTTTTTAATGGGGTTGCCACCCGCTTAAAAAATAACAAAATTTACACCGTTCGCGCAATATTAAAAAATGATTTTTGGTAAAGGAATGAAGACCCTACTCGAGCCTAACTAATTAGTTATGCCTCTTTGCAAAAAATATTTCTTGAAAAATAATCTGTGTAATTAAGGTATTCATAATTTGGCAACAAATTTGTGTTATGTTACGAAGTAACACCAAACCAGCGATTACTGTAATACTTTAAAGTTTCCATGCAAAAATTGTTAAGAAAACTATCAACTCATAACTGAACGTTGATTTAAATGGATTCAACGGCTTGCTCAGCAGATATTATTAAAAACACGTATCACTTTTGATTTGGCTGAACATTTCTGAATAAGAATGGCTTTACTCCAGTTAATTTATCAGAGTTTAAAAATAGGCCTTTTCGCGTAAAACATTGCCTATTCGACCACTGTGCGGTGCAAAGTTCGAGCTATTCGGTGGCTATTTTGAAACTTCCCGACCAAGTTCTGTTAATTTATTCCAAGCCATCAAAGATTTGTGGGGCCTGGCATTCTCTTGCTGGAAAAACAGTGGGTCAATTCTGGTCCCTCTTTCTCGATTGCTTCGTTTAGCAAAGATAAACCTCACAGTGTATTTCTCCCATGAAAAAGCTTCTCATAAAATCCGTGTGTCCTTGTTCACCCATTTGCATTATTTCATCGACATTTCCAGTGACTGGCCGACCAGAGCGAGGTGCAACTTTGACATCAAAATTTCCATAACGGAATCGAGCAAGGAAGCCCCTCCTGGGTCCGGCGTTTACTCGCAGAATTCTCACCATACATTCTACAGATTTTTCGGCTTGTTTTCGCCGCGTTTACCTCTTTTTTATTCGAAAAATCATCACTTGGCGTACTTCTTCAGGCATTTCACTCATTTGCAAATCGAATCAGTCTTATCATGAGTTTCATTTTCGCCCGAAATCGTTCACTTTTCTTGGGTGAATTGTTTTCGGACGAAACTCAGGATAGCCTGAATATAACTTTTTGCACAAGTGACGAATTGCAGTACTGTCCACACATTCGCTGACGTCGTACAATACAGGGATGAAAATCGAGTTTTCAGAGTGTATCAATTTGTGAGAAAATTTTACCTTAAAGTAGATAAAAGTACCTAAAAAGTAAATACACACAGCTACATACTATATGTATATATTGACAAATTTTCCGGCTAGGTCATATCTGTGCTATAGTATCTGTGTTATGTACATACATATGTATGTATGTATATTTGTTCTTGCAGTACAGTAAAACTTACAGAAATACAGCAACATGTATGTATGTATGTACATATGTATGTGTTTGTACTTGGCTGAATTGTTGCAAAGCAGCAAATAAGATTAATAGAAATATTATGCATACATACATGCATACAAATAAAATGTCTATTTATTGTATTTTGAAATTTGCTTGTTATTTTTTTTATTTGCTTGTCTTGAAATATACAAATATTTATGTTTGCCTTTATTCATTGTCAACAGTCCAATATTCATTTGTATCAACTAATGAAGCTGCATAGCTTAATACACATTTCAAGCACAACTGTACCTCTAACTGTGCAAACGATTTCGCCTAAGGAATATTCAAGTATTACTTAGTACTTATTTATATAGTACATATTTGTGAAAATATGGAATTAGTTAGACTATTTCCGGGTAAATTGGCTTAAGTAAAGTAAATTCCCCCGATTTTGTGGGGCAAAAGCAGCTTAAGTGATCCCCAAAGTAGTGTGATGAATTTCGTTTGAACTTCGAATGCCTTTTCTCACTAATCCCTTATCTTTTTTACGTTTAGTAAACTATTTTTATTAGTATTATTTTCCTACTTTGTTCTAAACCCCCTCAAGTGCTTTTTGTTGAGTGCCAGTTGTTGGCTGAGTGATCTTGTCTGTTTGGCTTCGATCGACACGCAAGGTGTGCGATATCAAGAAAGCTGAATGTTAGGCTCTTGAATTAAGGAGTTCATGGGCTCGTCCTTCAAAATTCGATGCTGAATAAGTAATTCCAGCGCGTTTGTATAAAATATTAAGACTTTGATTTGTTATCGCAGACTGAGTTTGAGGAAAAAATAATGTAATAATATCGCTTCTGGATATTTCTTCTTTAATTTGGGTTGTTTGCTCTCCATCGAAATTCCTATCAATCTTCGACCCATCCTAGTAAAATTTAGTCAGTCATCATCATTTGAAGCGGAGAAACACGCAGGATTTGTGTTATTAGAAATGAAGTCGCGGCCTCCCAGGCTACCAAATCCTTAGTCAGCTTAGTACGCAATGCCTCATACTCTGTCTGAAGAGAGCGATTTACGACGTAATTTTCATTTTCCCCACTGCTTTTTACGAAAAGAGGCTTTTCGTATAGAAAAACCAATGTATTGTTTAGCTGTTGGGGCAGCTTTTGGAATGGATCGACAGAGTTTCGAAGTATATTCATTAGTGTACATCACCAAACAAAAGTTGGGGGTTTTCACTGGAGTTATAAAATGCATTATATTTAAAGACTTTGTCAAAATATTTCAGAAAAATATTAAGATTTACGTGAGCTAGACCGATTTGAAAATATCTCCAAAGATGTCATTCCGTTGAAATTTTTTTTATTTTTATTTTATTGCATGCTTTTTGAGCTTAAGCTCTTTTATCGCATGAGGAGATTTTTGGGATTTTTTTTTAACTTATTTCATTTATAGAAAACTTGAGCTCACGTAAATCTTTATATTTTTCCGTAATATTTTAGCGGAAGTCTTAAAATGGAACAAATTTTATACTTCCGATGGAAAAACAGTACCGATTTTTTTTTCGTAAAGAGTGATGTACCCTAATGTAGGTACATAGTTTCTAATAAATTTCAGGATCCCACTACTTATTCGCTTTTCTTATATTGATCGTTTCACGAAGTTACCTCTAAGCGGCGAGTTAATGTATAAGGATAGATCAGAGAAAGTGATAGAGAGATGAAAAGTAATACCCATTTTTGAAATATGAGTTGATCGAAGAGTCTCGAATGGCCTTTAAGTTCCTACGTTTCAATATTAATGTGCAAGAAAAATGTAAGTCAACAGAAAACGGGAACTAAAAATTGGCAAAATAAGCGCTTGACAACTAAATACGAAATTTGTTGCTGCATGCTCCTTAGCTATTTATTGTCTAAGCACACGGTTTATCACCGATTAATTCTAAAATTAAAAACAAATCGCTAGTTGACATTGTAGAGCTGCTGGTCCAAATACCTAGAAGTTAGCCGCTGATAGATTGGAGTGAGGCTATAAGCGAAGCGATGTGTTTGTTCAATTCAACCAAATCTCCCCTTCAGCTTAGCTCAGCTCAAAGAAATTGCGAATTCATAAGTTGGAAATCTTAATTCTTAACGGGGCACTTTAAATTCATGTATGAGGAAAGCATTAGGAGGCATGGAGTCAACTAACGGTAAGAGAGAGAAAAACAAAAAAACAAGAAAAACTGGACGATCCAAACAGACATTCCACAGCAGCAGCACAATCAGACGCAAAGGCAGCTGCGGCGAAATAAACCAACACCGGAAGTTGGTGGCGGAAAGTTAAAGACCAAGCCACTTCCGGCTTGTGTGAATCATCACATAACTGCGAGAAAACGTGTAGAGAAGTATTTTTTAGCAACATACATGCAGAGCTGCATGCACACAGACACAGGCAAATATATAGCTTTCAAAATTTATTATCCTTAAAAGTAACCAAACAAGTAGAGTGCGACAGCAAAGAGCAAAAAGCGAGAGACATAGTAGAGGAGAGGAAGGACGAAAGTGTAGTAGGACGGCAACTGAGATAACTAGGAGCTTGGAGCAGTAGCGCATTGCGATTTTTCCAAGTGGCAAGCGCGAAAATTGCGGAAATCATGGAAGTGGTAAGCAGACGCTATACTGCTACTGCTGGTGAAGTACTCCTAACTGGCGGCTGGACGGACTGTTGGGCAATGCTGTAACATTGTTGAGGTATACAGGTAGAACAGCAGCAAATACAGCAAGAACAGCATCCGCAGTAGCTCAGGGAAAAAGCACCTGCAACTGTCTGGTCTGCTCTGCTGCTTCAGCGTTGGCCTGTCTGCCTTTTGCAGCTATCACTTTAAATTAAGTTTACCGAAGTGTATTAGGCCAACGGCACTACACTGTACATGCAGTAGTTACTCTTTAAAGCAGAGAAGAAACGTTATTTTTTTAATTATTTTTTAGAGTTTCGAGACTGTTCGGATTTTTTTTGGCAGCTGTCGATACCTTTTGGGAATTCTCGACATTTTTCGGAAATTTTCTTGGGGTTGTGTTTGATATTTCGGGATGTTTTTCCGTTTTTAGAGAGTTCTCTGGGGAGATTTTTGTCGACATTTCGGGACTTTTACGGATTTTTTCGAGTTTTTTTCGGAGCCTTTCGACATGTTTCGAAACTTTTTGAGATGATTCTCAGACTTTTTCGGGGTCTTTCGGAATATTCCAGATTTTTTGAGATATTTTGGAATGCTTCGGGAACTATTTCTAATTTTAGTGACTTTTGGACTGGCTGTGAGACTCCTTGAGATTTTTTTCTTAACTTAATGGGATGCGTTAGGCATTTTTTTAGGATTGTCTTCGATTTTATGCGTTGTTTTTGAAACTTTTCGGCATCGTTCTGGGGTTTTGAAGACTTCAAATTTTTCAGGATTTTTTTGGGGGTGTTTTGTATCGTGCTTTAATTCTAATTTCTCGAAATCTTTTCAGAAAATTTTTAGGCACAACGGTGCATTTAAATTTTTAATTTTCCTCTTTATGAATTCCCTTAAAATTATAAGGACAAAATATTCAATGTTTCCTTATTGCATTTCAATATAAAATTCATACACACTGCTTTAAAGTAATAATTTTTAAAACT
>NW_023458567.1:4563523-4568459 GCF_013731165.1 Rhagoletis pomonella | reverse complement strand
CATGTGTGCCCAAGAAGTTTGCCAAATTAGAATGGGGAAAAATGTCTTTGGTAGAATTGTATTTATGGCTCAGCTGTCAGCTATTTTATTGGAAAATATTGAATGTGCCAGCTTTTATAGACACAATTCTCGGTGGACAAAAGCACATACCAACATATGTACTATATCGAGCCCTAACCGCCAAATAGGCGTAAGCGACATTTTTTTCAAAATTTTATTTTTGATACAGAAATGCATCTAGATGTTGTATGTGATGTTCCATTTCTGCACCAAAAAATAAATAAAATCGCCTATGTCTAAGAAAAATTATTTTATCTAGATGCTTTAAGCAATTAAAAAAAAATATGGTTAAGTTATGAGTAAAATTTAACAGAACAAATGATGGAAAAAATACGCATATAGTGCTTATCATAACTTTACGACACTCACATATTGACAAACTTTTACCATTTCTCCTAATATTTTTTAATTTTAATTATTTGTTTATAAAAATATACACTGCCGGAACAAAGTATTGGAACAGCAAATTTTTCACAATATATACAACAATTTTTACTCTAATATTTTTCCGCCAACTTTGTATCAAAATATGGTTCATTCTACAACAAAAAACATAAAAATATAATTCCTGAACTTTGTGCAAAACTCGCGAAAATTCAGCAGATTTTCATGCAAATTTTCAACTTTTTAGTCAGATTTTTTAGAATTTTTAGAATAAAGAACAAGTTTTAAGTAGCTAGGAATTACCGTTGATTTTTTTCACGCAGTCTCTTACACACAAAAATTGTTTTTACAAAATACTTTATATTGAAAAAATCCAAAACAACTTCAACAACAAAAAAAATCTTAAAAATCAATACGATTTTTGACTAACTCCGAACTTGAATTTTTTCTCAAAAAATTCTAAAAAATCTGATTAAAAAGTTGAAAATTTTTTGAAAACAATTCTACAACGAAACCAAATTTAAAAAAAAAATCGAAAAATAAAATATTTAAATAACGTTTGCACGTATTGCAAAAAACTTGCTGTACCTAAACTTTATTGGCTGACTGTATATATGTATATGAGGCGCCAAAAACGGCCCTTTAATCAGAAAACTCTGACCCTTCTCTTTTTAGAAGGGCACGTCCATACAAGTCTACGTCAGTAGGCTTGTCTATTGTTTCAAAATGTTTCCAAACATTAGTCAATGTTAACAAAAATTACGAATTTAAGAAAAAAGATTTTTTTTTTCAAGATGTTGCCAAAACTTTGATTGAAATAAACTTCGCAGCCACTTGAATAGCGCACCCTTTTGATTGAGATTCCCTTTCGTTTATTTAATATTCATTGTGTAAGAATATTATATACCTATATCGGCCCCTTATGCCAAAAGCATGAATGTGCAAATTTACCAATTTTGAGTTATTGGGTTGACTTGATTGACCTTTGTATGTTCTATGTTATACCAAAACGCAGAATACGATGAGTACACGGAAACCACATATTTTGCAATGTCAACTCCGTGAATGTAGAGTTAAGTCCCACAAAAAAAAACTTTCAAATTTTACTTCCCAACATTTACGTTATTACACATTCATGTTTCTGAAACATTATTAAACATTTTGTTAAAAAATTAATGAATATTAAAGAAACAGAGAAAGAACTGTCATCACTGAAGCTTAAAAATCCGCGCTATTCAAGTGGCGGTGAGTGTATTTAACTAGTTAAATACAATTAAAAAAATTACATTTAAAAAATACAAAATCTATAAAGAAATTTACTAAAATATTTACATTTAATTTAATAAAATGTAAAAAAAATTCAGAAAAAAATTAAAGAAATTTCCAAAAAAAAAAAATAAAAAATTTCCAAAAACAATGAACATATGTTTAATTGCAAATATAAAATAAGTTTGCCAATAACTATGCAAACAATTTTTTTTAAGAAATACATAAACGCATAACTATATCTTCGCTGCAATCATTGCTTGGAAACCAGTACGAGCTCACTTAAATATTATTTGTTATTTTTCAAACCAAAATTCCACATTCGAAATTCTCATTAAATAAATTCCATCCACTAAATAAACTGCGCCACGCACCGCCAATATGAAATTTTTCACGAAAATCATAAAACCAAAAATCGCACACCGCTGAGCGAGCGCACACAGCACAAATTGCATTTGCAACGTACAAATTCTTTAGTACCGTTAAATTCTCGCATGGCTGTTAGTCAATTCGCTTAATCGTTGTAAATTGTGTGGTGAACTAACAAAATTTTGCTGAAAATTTACGCATCTACGTGGCGCGGCGCAGCGCTAGCGGTGGTGACCGCCAAGAGGCTAATTTCGACACAATTCACTATGCCACAGTGGCATGCAATGCAACACGCATGACACTACGTGCCATAGCGCGCGCACACACGCATGCAACATACGCTTGCATTGTTTGGGAGGAGGTGCAAGTGTTTTTGCGAAGCGAAATATTTGAAAGCTGCTGAATAAGCGGCAATTTTAATTAATGTCATCAGCGAGGCCACCACAAAAGCCACAGTGGCAACATGTGCAACAACAAAACATACATAGCTGAATATATTTTGCACAGCAGTTAGCGAAATATAGCAAAAATTTATATATGGACACAAGTATTTATAAAATCTAAAAAATTTATAAAATCTAAAAGACAGCATTAAAATGGTTATAAAGAAGGAAACAAAAAAATTGCAAATCACAATCAAAATCTTACTTCGTTACGTAAAGCAGGGCTCACACGATTTGCACATTTGTATAGATTTGAACATTTTGCCAGTCACAGAATGGTGTTGTGTAAAATTTTTTTTATCGAGAATGAGCTCAGTCAGCTCAATAAAAAAAATCCAAACAACCTCACTCTGTAACTGTCAAAATGTACAAATCGTGTGGTGCCTACTTTAGCCTTCTCTAGAATTTAAAGCGGAACTTTTTTGATCATGAAAGAGTTAAATTGTGATTTGCGCACAAGTAGCTCCTAATTTAAGACTATAGTTGGATAGTTCATGAACTAGATCGTCCATTGAACCAGTTCATTGAAAAAAAAGAACGAACTAGTTTGAAATTTAAAATGAACTATTTTCCAACCCTGCTTATATAACAAAATTGGGCAATATTTAGTCATTTACCCATTGTTTCCGGGGTGGGTGGAGGGGGCACCTAAAATCCAACCAATTCTACAAAACAGTGCATATTTGGAACCGAATTTGTTAGTTAGTTAGTGCTCGGAAATTAAACTTCAATCCTCTGATCACACGTGCAAGTTAATTTTTTTGGATCGGGTCCACGGTTGCCAACCGTCCCGTTTTCGGCAGTGCTGCCCCGGATTTTAGAGCTATGTCCCGGTCCCGGTACAACACATGCCGCGACGCAAAATTTAAATTAAACCCCTTTTTCGGACGGAAGTTTTTCAACGAATCGCATGGTATTTTCCGTTTCTCTTGATAATTCTAAGAGAAAATGTAGAAAAAACTATAAGTCGGAAATGAGTCTCTAGCCTGAGCATTGTTAAAGCAGAAATTTACTTTTTATCAAAATTTGATTATTTCCTTATATGTTGGTTTTACAAAGTGTTCACCTTTTTTACAACTTATAGATACAAAATGCCTATATTTAGGTTTATAACATTTTTAATTGATTTACCATATTTACCGCCCAAAATCCGTTTCAAAATTATAAATGCACCACATATTGGCAAGTTTTAACAATTTATTTTTTTCGTCATTTAATTTCAGTTATTTTTATTTTTTGGTAAATATATGTTTTACCCTTTAGCAAAAATCGTATAAATCTAAGTTTCAAACTCTGTGCAATAATAAAAAAAAAAAAAATACTAATAAAACTTTCGTTAAAATTTAAAGCTTTTTAGAAAGATTTTGAGTATACAGTTTCGTGGCCCATTCAATTTTATTTAAAAAAAAATTGCAATTAGCTAATGGTGATTTCGTTTCTACCAAACAAAGTCGCCTTTCTCTAAATTAAAGACAAAGGATGAGAAAATTGTGTGTCCGTTTTTTAAAATGCTACACTCTTGTAAGGCAAAAAGGGCACATTCTCTGTCCTGCGAAGTTTTGTTAGGGAGATGTTAACCCTGAAAATCAGATGGTTGTTTAAAACGACACAAATTATGAAATGCGTTAGCTAGACAAGGACAAGCAGACAAAAACATGCCATTTTACAGGGTTGTGTAACACCAAACACATTTTACACTGGGGAAGGAGAACATTTTTTTTGGAAGAAATAAAATCACAAATGTAATCAAATGTAAGAAACTTAAATACAGACATTTTCAAATGCAAAGGTTTTAAGATAAGGAGAAAAAACTAATATCGTGAATTTTCATGAGTTTTGCACTAAGCTTAGAGATTTAATTTTTATGTTTTTTGTTGTAGTATGAACTATATGTTTATAAAAAATTCGCGGAAAATTTTAAGTGAAAAATGTTGCATATGTACATTGTGAAAAATTATATAATTTGGTGTGATTTTTTTTTTAATGAAAATTTTTATCTATGGAATTTTATATTGTTTTCTTGTTTTAAATAGAAAATTTTCATTGAAATTGATGTCCCGGTTTCAAGAGTGCAAATGTTGGCATGTTGGCAACCCTGATCGGGTCACGAATTTTGGATACAATAACCCAAAATCAGTGGGCAAATAGACTTGATTTATTACATACTTTACTTCTCTTTTATAATTCCACCTTAATTCGCTTTTTTCCTCAACCACCACTCTCATTTCATCCAGCGTTCTTCATTCTCACTAATAAAGTAATTTAAAGGCAAAAATGCATTGCTGGCTGACAACTAGTTTCCTTAACTTTCACGCTCACACTCGTCTATTTGCACTCTCACAATCAGCTGCGCATATTTTTTTGCTACTATTTGTCTCATTAAAGGATAATAATCGTTAGCGCCTAGCCGCATG
>NW_023458567.1:4482032-4560523 GCF_013731165.1 Rhagoletis pomonella | reverse complement strand
GAAAAAATGGAAATGCAGAACCAGTCAATCATTTCTGAGTGGCAGTTTCAGCTAGAGGACTAAAAGAACATTTAATTTACACAATTGAAAAATGCATAACAAAAATTTTTTACTGCTAAAAAAATCCATTTTAAAAATATACAATGCATTCTATTTCCATTATAATCTGACAGCGCTTAGCAGTAATTTCCCAACAATTTTATTTTCTACTCTCGAGATTATTTTGCAAATTATGCCATGACGTGCGGGCGATTTCTGCTGAAAAACTCTCGTGGAAAAGACGCGTGAATGGGCGCTTAAGCCAAATGTGATGTGCAGCAGCAGTGAATGGTGCAGTTGGAGATTACAACACATGAACGCAAAAGCTTAGAAGCAATCACAATATCAACAACCACAGCAACAACCACCTATGCATAGTTGTGCTGGCAGCTATGTTACTTGCCATGCAGCTCATTCGAGATGCAATCAGTAGATGACGGGCTCTGGCTGGCAGTAGTCAGCGAAATAAAATGCGCGTTATGAACGCCATACTGCAAGCAAATGCTGCAATATATATATATATGAAAGAATGCGTTTATGCATAACTGCATGTTTGCTTAGTTCATTCGTCTGTTGCTTGCTGTCATAGCGCATTGCATGCATTTAAAAATTCTTATCGTCGACATACGTTTATGGCTTTGTATGCACTTGAATACTTGTGTATGTATGTATGAACTTAAGTGCATGCATTTGTGTTTGTATGCGAAGCACCGCTATTCCATGTGCGCTGGTCGTCACCTTAAGCGCGGCTTAGCAAATATTCCCAGAGCTGTGAAGGTGCGGCAGGCGACAGTGCGCACTCGAGTCGCAGCTAACAGCAGCAGCTTTTTGTCAGTATGTTATGTTTGAATGTAGTAGTATGAAAGTGTTTTGGTTTATTGCATCGCTGTTTGTTGCTTGTGTTTATATTTATCTGACGTCTGCAGAGAGTGGTGGTATTCCAAATAGCAGATGACTCGGGTGTGCAATCGCGGTTGTTGGTTTTGCTATTTGGCGCCGCAAGAGTGGCGCTTTCCTACACTTGTGTGGTTACTAGCACATATACATACATAAATACATACATATGTATGTACATAGATGTGTATAACTGCCTATGTAAATGGAGATTTTTTAAGTACATAAACACGTGCATGGGCTATTCCAGGTTGAACTCGGAAAAATTTGTAGCATTTATTTCTTTTACAACAAAGCATAAGTGAAACACTGCTTTGGGGAATTTTTCGCAAAATTAATTAATTTCCGAAAAATGGTATCTAATTTATAAAAAATTATAAAAAAAAAATCAATTGAAAATTTGAATACTTCGAAAAAAAATATTTTAGTTTTCAAAAATTTTGCATTATACATAATTTGAAAAGTGAAAATGAAAATTTGTTGCATTTATTTTTTATACAACAAAGCATACATAAGTGGAGCACAGCTTTGGGGAATTTTTCGGAAAATTTATGAATTTCCGAAAATTGGTAATTTAAAAAAGACAACCGTCAATTGAAAATTTGTTAACTTCGAAAGAATTCTAGTTTACAAAAAATGTGCATTATAATTTGAAAAAGTGAAAATGAAAAAAAAACTTTTTGAGTTCGTTATAAAATATAATTTTTTTTATTTTTTTTTTTAGAATATCAATCCCCGAATTCTGTGCACTTGAGAAATAGTCAAGTTTGACTATATTCCACAAAATTGGTAGTGATACATAAAAAAAATGTATGCAAAAATTAAATTTAAATTTTTGTGGAATTTTGAGCATAATTTGTAAAATTTGTATTTGAATTAAAAAAGAATAATATGAAAGCAACTAAAATTTCCTGTGGTGTGCAGGGACCGGGATCGAGCTAGTTTTCGACAGCTTCTCATAAAAATACAATCGCCGTTCGGACTCGGCGTAAAACTGTAGATCGCTCCGATGTGTGTGACAACATCAAGGCGCACGGAACAAATTGGAGGAGAAGCTCGGCCACACACTAACATATGTGTAAGCGCCAATCTATTATTATTATTATTATTGTTTTATATTTTGTCACCAACTACATATTTTCACGTACAATTTTTTCTCGCCGTTACTACACACATACATATGTACATATGTAGTTTATGCATTTTTCCATATTTCGGCCGCCCACCAGTGTATTGAATAACAATTAAGCGCGCGCCTTGCATATTTTGAGGCGCCATGGCCTGCAGTACAAAAACATGAGAGTAAAAAGTGGCTGCATACTTTTAATTATTTTATGTTTATTTAAACTGCCGTGTTTTTTTTCGCTTTACTGTTCACAATGTTGTTACAGTCGTTGTCGTTTTCCGCCTCTTTCTCATTCGCCTCTTTTATTTATTCATTGCTATTCCAGCGCCGATCACATATCCTTGCGGGACGAGCCAGCCAGTTGTATTAATTTTAATTGAAAATGCCTACAACTGATCGCTGCAGCGCGTCGCCCAGCCATAGCTGCCAGTCCACCACCAATCATCTTGCCACTCCAGAGAGCCAGCCAGCCAGGCGGGCAGCTGTTCATTTCGCACATTGCTGAGCGTCGAAAATTTGTAAAAATGTTGCCAATGTCTTACATTTCATTTCAGTTCACTTTTGTTGCTGCTCACTTGCTATCTTATACATGCATATGTATATTATTTATGTAAACCAACACACCCACGCGCACCGTCGTAAATTTGTATATGTTTGCATTGTAAATACTTCTTACTTCCTCTTCTCTGGTATCGATCGATCTCTTCTGCTCCATTTTTATATTACGTTTTATTGTTTTATTTTTGCTCCTGTATTTGTTTTGCCCGCTGTGCCAGGAGGTCACTACAAAATTTATGGCCTGCAGCAAGCCATTCGAGTATGGAACGGAAAAATAACCAAATATTAAAAAAATGAAAATAAAAGGCAGAGGTAAAGTGAGATTGCATGCAACATTCGTTTATGCCGAATTTTTGTACCAATTTGGTCTGTCACTGCGGCGATTTGGCTCTTCCTTTCGCTGCGATTGCCTAGGAAATTGGCGGTTGCTCGCGCGCATACGAAATAAATCAATTAAAGCGATTGATTCGCATCCTGTGACTACACACACATATGTACGTGGGAACCAACACACACACACGTCCAGCTGCAGAAAGGCTTGTGCAGACAAACACAGCGCAAAGGTCCAGTGCTCACTTTATTTTTGCAGTATACTTTTTTAAATGGCTTAAAAATTTGTGTGACAACTTAAATTGAATTCGATTTTTATGTTTTGTTTGGAAAATGCTGCCTGAAAGTAGGCTAAAGCATTGCTGGCCTGCGCAAGTATTAAATATTAATTCTCACCTTGTACAAAATAGCTTTTATTAAAGCCTATTTTTGGACACAGCATCTCTCAAATGAAAGTTAAAAAAAGTTAAAAATTTCATTCCAATAATTTTTTTGGAAATCTGTGCTTATCTTTGGTGAGCTATCAAATTAGCAGAACAAGTTTGGAATTGGAAGAAAAAGGTGAACTATTTTTTTTTTTACTTCCAAATAAATCGTAATTTAGAGTATATCAAATTAAATACTTCGAAAGCGAAATATTAAAAAAGTGTACAGCTGAACAACATATTCCACATAAATGACACTGTGGAGAAAATTTCAAGTTTTGAAGACACAAAAACACGTCGAATCACGTTAAATTAATATGGGGTCGTAGATTATGGATCTACATGGCGTATGAGTAACATTTCCCAGGTTAAAGTAGGAATTTTTTTCATTCGCAATGCAAACTTAACAGAAAAACGGCATACAGTTCCGTTTTTCCGTTTCCGTTTTTTGTGTAATTTTAGCGTCCATACCGTGTAATTTGAAACTTTTTTTAAGATAACTAAATTATAGCAACAAAAGTTTCCACCAGTTTAAAATTCATTAAAAAAATTTAATATCAAAAAATTTCCTTGTGTGTATTTTAAATACTTAATATGAAATGTAAAACTGAATTTCAAAAACTTAGGTTACAAATTTTCAGTTTTACACGTCATGAAAAAAAAAACAAAAAAAAATATGCTGGGTTTCCACTTGACATTAAATTTGAAATGACAAAGTTGAGCATTAAAAAATATTTGCGTCATTGGTCCGTATGTATAAAAGTTAAGCAAATGCTTTTTCTTAAAATTTCATACCTTTTACTTAAATTTATTTGAACAAGTTGAGTAAAAGGTCTGAAATTAAATTATTATTAAAAAAATAGCCATTAAATTCTTTTCCGCACAGCATTTTTTAAATGCCTCCAATTTTTTGTCATTCAATGCCTAGTGGTAATTCGACTTTACGCACCATTTATTCTAAAAAAAAAAATATATAAAATAAAAGATTATAATATTTTTTGTTCATTTATATTGTTTTGTAATGCAAATTTTTCAAATGTAAAATATTCAGAAAGGGATTTGCAAATAGATAGAAAAAAGTAAAAATTGATATATTATAGATAGAATTTAAAAACAGTGGCACGTACTCTTTATGTCATGTAGTAGAGGTGGTAGAGCAGGTCAAAAAAATATTTTGGCATTAGCAGAACTTCAAATATATAACCAAAATCTTAAGTTATGATCAAAAAACTGAAAATCGGGATGTTGAGTCAAAAGACCGGTCATAAATTGGACAGTTGTGCAAGGTTGTGTCATTGCATTACTTTTAGGAAATTTAAGCATCGAGTTTTAAGTTGACAACCATTGACTCCGTGAACCAAATTCCTTGAAATAAATCAAAACCCATACCTAGTGCTTTACTGTATTTTCCTTTTGTAAATATAGCTATTCTACACCTTAATTGTACAAAAAATATTTTTAGTATGACAATAATATTTTGGCACTTATACTTTTGCTAAGCATCTGGCCGAACTTCTCCAATTTGTGGTGTGCTTCTTGATGTTGTTGCAGTAAAGTTGGACAACATTTTTTCGAATGACAAATAAATAAATTGTTGTTTTCGTTATTCATATTTAATCGTAAAAATAAATAATTTATGGAGATTTCGTTTCTACCAAAAATTGTTGCCTTTTGATTGTCCCCTCTTCTTTTAAGGTTCGACTCTAAATTAAAGGCAAAGAATGAGAAAATTGTGTGCTGGTTTCTTAAAATGTCACACTGTTGTAAGGCAAAAAAGGTACATTCTCTTACCTGTGAAGCTTTGTCAGGGGAGATGGTTGCCCTGAAAATCAGATGGTTGTTTAAAACGACAATATTATGAAATGGGTGAGCTAGACAAGGACAAGAAGGCAAAAACATGCCCTTTACCGGGTTAAGTGTAACATCAAACACATTTTGCACCGGGGAAGGGCAAAATTTTTTGGAAGAAACGAAATCGCCATTGACAACCAGTGGTAATACGAAATAAAAATAAATCGTTTCTCAGCGTTTGAGTTTTTAAAAATTATTTCAAATAAAGAATAAATGATTCATAAGCAATTTGTTTACATATAATTCATTCGTAAATGTAAATTTTTATATAAACAGTAAAATTCCCTATATCTCTAACTAATAAAACTAGTTGCCATAAAAAAGATGAAAATTTATTTACCCACTTCAAAAATTATTTGCATAATTAATATCAGTTCGAAATTTAACTCAATTTCCTGCTGATTTCAGTCAGCCCATTACCCACTCAATTATTGCGAGCAACGACACGAAATCCTATTAAGCAGCACTTAGTCAACACCTTTAGTAGCAACACACGCACACACACATATGTACATACAGTCAGTGACAAAAATTCGAATACCCTGACGTTTTGACGGTTATATTTTTTATTATTTATTATTTTTTATAAAAATATAATTCATTCAGCAGCAAAAAACCAGCAGAATAAATTTTTTTAATTTCATATAGAACTCGGGAAAATTCAAGAAATACCAAAAAATGCTCACAAAAATGTTCAACTTCTCAATTCGATTTCGTAGAAAAATTTTGAGTAAGCAGTTCTGTAGCCTATTAAATTTTAGTATAACAAGATGCAAGTGTCAAGTCTCTAAAAATTACCTGTGATTTTTGAGTTTTTTCTTTTTGTCAAGGGTGTTTCGCCTTTTCTTCCATAAGTCACATGAACAAAATCTATTTTTATATGGAAGAAAACCCATACCCCTCGACAAAAAAAATCTTAAAAATCAATGGTAAGTTTTAGAGTTATTTTGGAACGAATTTCCGTCGTCCCTTGCCAAGCTTGGTTTGCAGCCAAACCGGTTTCGGCGTTGTGCCATCTTCAGTGTCATTTTTAGAGACTTGAAACTTGCACCTTATTATACCAAATAAGCTACAAACTGCATACTTAAAATTTTTCTAAAAAAATCGAATTGAAAAGTTGTAAACTTCTGTGAAAATTGCTTGGTATTTCTTGTATTTTTCCCCGAGTTCTATACGAAATTTAAAAAAATTGGTTCTGCTGTTTTTGCTGTTGAATAAACTATATTTTTATAAAAAGTGCGAAAAATTTGGTATGGAAAATATAATTAAATAAAACCGTCAAAACGTCAGGGTATTCATATTTTTGACGCTGTCTGTATGTACATACACACCTAATAAAACATCCGCACTATTCACATTCATATTTAATATAGCTTTCAAGCACTTCAAGCATAAATAGTTCATATCAATCGCTGCCATAGACAAAGTCATAGTCACTTAACCCGATAGACTATCAGTCAGGCAGTGAAGGGAGTCAAGCCGCCAAACAGTCGATAGACAACCTGTCTTTAGTCAGTTAGTTATGTAGTTGGTTGACTGTAGAGCGTCGGTGGTAAACTCATTTCCTTCTTAACACAATTTCCGCGATGCAACAGCAACAACAAGAAGAACTATCGACACCACCGGCGTCTGGTGATTGTCAGCAACAGATATGCACCCACTTCATTCAATACGCCCGCCCAATAGTGAATGGTAGCTCTGGCATATCCTTGTGGCATGGAATTGATGCTGGCGCCAGTACAACTGCTAGTAATTTCCGCACTAACATACACTCGCACACATATCAACACCCAAACACACTTCAAGAAGCTGCTACCACCAGTCAGAGCAGATGAAGCGTAAATAGCACAACGCTTCAGTAGTGTGTGCAGATTTAACATTTGCTGGCGGCTAAGATCCAGAGGGTTGAAGGCGCGCAGCAGAAATAATCCATTATCGCAGCATAAATTCATTTTCTATACTGATATGCACTTATAATACTGTTGTATGTGTGTGTGTGTGTATGTGGGTGTAGACAAGCGTATGGTACGCCTGCATATGTGAGCGACAATTTTTAATTCAATTCCCAACGCTACTCGGCATCCATATGTAGACACAGCCATATGTATGTAAGTGCATACAGCAGCTGAAGCTTAGCTCCTCTTTGGATATTTCAATTTTATAGTTCGAAAGGATAAGCGGCACACAGACACACCCACTCACTCAACCAAACACTACATTGCTCCTTGATGCTTAGCGCTATTTCCACTCAAGTTGTCTATCGCATGTCTATCTCAGTACAATATATGCATTTGAATATCTGAATGTGTGGCTGTCTATCTGTCTGTTCACCCATCCGTCCTTTGCCTGTCGATGCTGGCCTCCGTGTTGCCTGCCGTTGCATGTTAATTATTGTGGTTTTGGTTGTCTGTTGGCGCGTCTGTTGCGGTCACAGTGATTGCTGCGTGCACATACAGCACGCACGTAAATTTGTGTTAAATTGCGCATGTATGGGTGTGATTTAGTGGTAATTAACTGGGGGATTAAAAATATTTTCATGCAGGAGCTGTTATTGGCTGCAGAGCGCGATTTTCAGAAGACATAAGCACAGTTAATAGCTGACTAATGATATTAGAAAAAATTAATGCTATTATTTAAAGATTTTATTTTTATTAAAAAAGCTGTAATTGGTGCAAATAATTGCTCAACAAACAAATTGAAATCACTTTAGAAGAAAAAAATTAGAATTAAAAAATTTTTTAATTTGTTTGTTATATTTTTCTCAATAAATAAAAATACGTGCTGAAGCAAAATTTGCAAATACTTTTTAATAAAAATGTATATAATTACATAAATAAAAAGTGGAATTATTGATTTTTTGGCATAAAATGTTACAAATAAATTAAAAAATAGTTAACATCGAAATCCAAAACCAAATAAAAAATAAAATCAACGCGCGATTAACGCGTTTCTGAGAGTGATTCTAGGACATAATTTTACTTTAAAGAGAATAATTTTACTTTAAAGATTTTATTCTAAAAAAAAAACTTATTTTAATCTTATTTAGTTTTAAACAATATTGAATATTTTTCGAGCTAAGGAACTTAATTAAACAAAGAAAAACCAACATTTCTTCTTAAAATAGCCGCTGTATCAAAAAAAATATATTTTTAAGTAATTTCTCTATTTTTTTTCACGTAATTCCAACATACTACAGAAGACCAACCAAATTTCTACGCAAACGGAATTATGGATAATTTGTTTTTCAGAAATTTTAATTAAAAATTTCCCTTTTAGTCTAGGATCCGAATAAGGCACGACCTTCATCCATATGTCTAATGGATGAAATGTATTTTGTATGAAATTACGAAATATTTCGCTAGTGGGTTGGCTGAAAAATTTCTGGTCAGAATATTTTTGGAAAGAAGCAATTGACAAAAAAGAAGCACAAGAACATGTCCTTATAAAATTTAATAAAAAAAAAATTTATTCTGAAAATCAAAAAATTTATCAAATTAAAGAAAACAAAAATATCTGAAAATATTTATTTGTTGAAATCAAAGGAAAAAATATTTTTTTACGAGAGATCCATCAAACAATTAATTTGATCTATTTTCGCAGTTTTTTTTTAAATAAAACAATCCATTTTTGAGTAGTTATTGTCTCGGAAGTTAGGCTTTTTATCTACGATATTGCAAAAATATCTCGAAAAATAACATAAAGAAGCACCAAAAATAATTGATTTCAAAAATTAAGTAAACGAGATCTTTATTTTCACTAAGTTTATATCTTGAAATTAAAAAAGTGAGTATTTCGAGGACAAAAAAAAAGATTTAAAAAAAAACAGCTTCCTTTGAAGTCTTTCCTAGTTGATTTGTACAAATTTTCACTTCCTTAAAGTCAATTTCACGAAAACAATTTAAGTGAAAAATGATTTGAATTTTTTGAATTTTATATAGAAATTGACATTGAATTGAAAGTAAAAAATCTGGTAAAACCAGCTGTTAGAAAATTATAAATTTTTACAAAAGTAGAATGAAATAAAAGAATTGTTTAACGCTCGGATTATTTTCAACTTGAAGATGAAACCAAAGACGATATCTACGAGCCAAATTGATAAGTATTATGTCATTTTATTTCTTTAGCTTTCGGTGCTAATATTGCACCCTAATCAGAATTATAAAAAATCTGTTAATAATTCGCTCGCTGTTCGTTGGAATAATTTCAATTTTTAAATTTATTATGCCGGAAGATTTACAATTGTTACGCGCTACTCCCATAAGAAACAGGGTAAACATACCGCCTATTTGACCAAGTTGCGGATACATATATGTGTGTATAATCCATGGTGCCGCAGCTTAATTTGCGTTAAACACACATATATATATTAGCACAGATTTTTTATAATTCTGATGAGGGTGCAATATTAGCACCGAAAGCTAAAGAAATAAAATGACATAATACTTATCAATTTGGCTCGTAGATATCGTCTTTGGTTTCATCTTCAAGTAGAATGAAATATTTTTACATAATTTTGAAGATTTTGGTTTACTTTACATAAATTAAATTGTTTGAAAAAGTCGTTTTAAAAGCATTTCAAACAACTGCTATTTACATTTATGAATTTTAAAACAAGTAAATTAAAAAATTCAAATTTTGGAAAAGCTAGTACAAACATACATTTTTGGTCTAAGTGCTAATTCTGATTATTTTTCGCTCGTACACTCAACCACTCCAGACACATTTTTAGTCGAATTGTAAACTATGTATTTTCAAAGTCATCGAAAATAAATAAAGCAAAAAGTTATGAAGTATGCTACATTAAAAAGCCAAGCAACAAAAGGCCACCTCAAGCAACTTTGCTAAGTACTGACAGCCGCCAAATGGAGACTACTTTGAGGCGCACGATTTCGGAAAACAAAAGCCATTCGACCATCTAGAATATTTTTTAACAAGTTTGCTATCAAAAAACTAAAATAAGCAAATTTTGTATGCTCTTTTGTGCGCTGACAACGGCACTTCATGTTATATGTACGAAAACTAAAAGGACCGGGAAAGAGTATATAGTAACTTTGAACTAGTCGCACCGAACAGCGAAAAATAAAAAAGTTTCTAAACAAAGAAATTTGAACAGGTGTGAATTCTTGCAAACATTTTCGTAATCAATTTAACTTGTTACCAGAAATTGAATTTGCCAACTATACGTACAAAAAAAAAAACGAAAACAAATAAAACTATCAAAAGTCAGGAAACTTAAAATGCGATGGCAAAACTTAAAAGCAACAAGGATGCCAGAAAAAGAAAAGAAGAAGACGTGGAAGCTGAAAATGACTAGGAAAAAAATATAATAAAATTGAAATAAGAATGACAGAAGCGAGCCGGCACACAGTGCCGCGACTCCATACAAATGATGGACAAAAATAGAAGGAGTGGTCAGAATTGGCTGAAACTTCACACCTAGAAGTATTATGCCCCTCTAATTTCAAAAATGAAATCGGTTTTTCTGTACCGGTTACTCATTTCGAGAAAACCGAGTTTTTCATGCATTTTTATATGAAAATAGTCATTGTGGACATGTGTTGATATAAGTGGAAGGAGGCATCAGAATGGGCTGAAACTTTACACCTGAAAGGACTATATCACGGCAATTTAAGAAAAAAAAAACGTTTTTCAGCATCTGTTACCATTTAATTAAAAAATTTTTTTTTTTACAATTTTATAAAAAGGTAAAATAACTCATAATCATCGTAGACATATGTTTATAAAAACCGAAATAGTATTCAGAACTTGTTGAAACTTTACACCTAAAAGGACTAACCCATGCTTATTTCAAAAATGAAATCGATTTTTCGGTACCGGGTACCCATTAAAAAAAAAGATTTTTTTTTACATTACTATATGAAAGACAAATAAGGCATAATCATTGCTGATTGTGGTGTTTACGAAAACAGGAAGGAGTCGTCAGAATTTATTGAAACTTTACATCTGAAGTGTCTATATTACTCTAATTTTAAGAAAGTAATCGGTTTTTTTGTAACGGGTACCCATTAAAAAAACACCGAGTTTTTGCACATGATTATTTAAAAATGAAATATGGCATATCATTGTTGCTAAGTGTTCAGAAAAATAGTCTTAATAGTCAAAATTCGTCTAAACTTTACTTCCTAAATGAATACATTATGGTAATTTGAAAAATTAAGTCGGTTTTCCTTACATGTTAACCTTTAGAAAAAAAAATTCTTTTGATTTCATTTAAAATAAAGCATAATCACTGTTAAGTAAGTAAGTAATAATAGCTGTTATATGGTAATAACATATAATATGTTAATAAAAACCGAACTAGTTGTTATAATCACTCAGTTTCAGAGTCCTCAGAAGAGGAGGAAGTGATCACTGATTCAAATGATTCCATGTTTTTGTCTGCTTCGTCACTTTCAACAATGTATTTATTAAAGCTGAGATCAGAACCCTTTAAATATTTGTTTCTCTGTTTTATATTTCTTTTAAATGCAACTAATGGATCTGACGATAATATCAAACGAGTCACTAAATCCGTATTGCTTTGTACTCTTCCAGTTTTTCGAGAACGATTAAGCCGATATTTTCTTATGTTTTTGTGTGAACATTCTAAGGCTTCTTCTGATAATGAACCTGATAAAATAGGTGGAAATACAGAATAAGAAAATAAATGAAAACATAGCTTTAAAATCATTACCTATTGGTAAATCAAAGTATTTAATTACATCACGTCCACGTACTAAAACTTTATGCACTGAACTTGGCATGTTATACCAACCATAATTTCTAAGGTATAACTCTCTTGTTTCGTTCAACAAAACACTAAACTCTTGGGTTTTTATTTGTTTTCCACAAGAGAGGACTCTTAGCACCAGAGAAAAATTCATGAAATTTTAAACTCGCGTTGAACTACATTTTCCACTAATAGTAAAACGTTGAAATTTTTGCACAGGTAATGTAATTAGTTAGGTGAACAAAATTATAAAAAGACTCAATCAAAAAAAAAAAATATATAAAAAAATTGGACCTCCATGATGTGCATACATTTGTACTATCATTTTCGCAAGCTGTTTGCTGCTTAAGCAAAATAGTACTCTTTATGCAGATGAAGAGTAATAGGTATGTTATTTATTTTTATTTGCTTTTTGTTCGCCTTTCGTCTAATCATTGGTTAACATATTATTTGTAAACTGGTGTCATTGCTCTATATATATATATATATATGTATATATATATATATGTAAATCTTCGTATACCTTTGTTTTTGGCTCCCATACCGTGATGCATATTTAAGTATTTTAATTAGCTGATAATTTTTTTCATTTCAAAGCACCCTGTACCTCTTAATTTTTTTTTTGGCACTTTTAGCTTTAATTCAATACCTTATTTTTGAAAAGCGAACCAAAAATTTAGATCTTAGGGCATTCAGAAAAAGTATTGTAAATATAGATCAGCTAAAATAATACCAAAAAAAAGGCATTTAGTCACTTTTTCAAAATTGAAAATTTTCAAATATTGGAAAAAGTTGGAAGAGATTTCGAATGTTTCTGTTAGTAGAAGGTCCAAACTACCATAACCAAAAAGAAAATTTCACGAACTTTCAAGATGTTTTTTTTTTTGTCTCCAAAGTTTACCAATTTTCGGATTTTGGTATGTTTAATCATATATTTATTCATTAATAAAAAAAAAATATTTGTATAAATTTTTTTTCCATGAACCATACATTTCTTGGTTTGTCGCATATATCTTTATCAAAGTGCAAAAGTTGATCTTGCTAGGAATAAAAATGTATTTTTAACAAATTTTTAACTGCGACCACTTTTATGTGCGAATCGCCGAAATGAAATGGTATGTAGAAAATAGGTGTACTTTGAGGGGGTGTGTGAGGCTGAAAGTTGTTTTTATCACAAAATAACTTATGAACTTCTCTTAGTTGGAGATTTAGCTGTAACTTGACATCAAAACATCTAAGTTTCAAGACAGTCGATTTTTGTATTTTTGTCCACCTTCGCGGCACTGTGCGGCAGTGTGAAAAAGAGGACAGCATATACATAAATAGGAGAACAATGGACAGGAAGTAAAATGTAAACAAAAAAGTAAACTTGAACGGAAGCACGGAGAAACCAATCCTTGAAGCTTTTGACAGATGTCGCAGCTCAGAATAACTTTGCGTATAAATCGAGATTTCGCTATGAAAAGCATACGGGTTTAACGGTGTTATTGTGCACTATCGCAGATTTTTTATATGATTGAAAAAACTTCTTTACCAAGTTAAAATTTTATTTTTAAATACAAATTTTCAATTTCCTTTTCAAGTGACAGTTTTTCTACTGAAATCTTTAAAATATCGATATGGTATTTTTTAGTTGTAGGGTTTTATTTAAAAAAAAATTTTAATAATTTTCCAAACAAAAATAATTTATTAAGCAATTTTTTTAACAAAAGCTTTTTAATTTAAATACCGGTTAAATATTTGTCTTAAAAAAATAAAAAAAATACATTATTAAATATTTAATTTTTTTTTCATTTTTGTTAAACGTGTCTCTTGATGTTGTCACGCCAAAGGAGGGACCTACTGCTGTTACAAATGCCAAATGGTTCTTTTTCGCGGAAAAAATTAACTTGAAGTTTTGTTATTGCCTTTGAGAAAATGTGGCTGTTTTTTAAAAACAGGTCTTTCGAAATATTATTTTTGAATGTTGGACCGACCAGACCTCTAAATACTCGGCCAGGAAACTGGCTGCTCTTTTTTAGCTTTTGAAATGGGAGAAACACCTTTTGCGTGTCTTCTTTTGGTACCTGTTAATATGTACCATAACAACTATAAGCAAAGTTTATATCAATTTATATACAGTCATCGTCAAAAATATTATTACCCTAACGTTTTGACGATTTTATTTGTTTGTAGTTTCCATAAAAATGTTTGCTTATTTTTTTTTCTTATAAAATATATGTCGTTCACTCAACAGCTAAAACCACAAGAATAATTTTTTTTTTTAATTTCGGGGAAAATGCAAGAAATACCAAAAAATTGGGAAAAATTTACTTGAAACTTGCACTTTATTATACTAAAAACTAATGAGCTACAAAATTGCATACTCAAAATTTTTTTTTTTAAGAAATCGAGTTGAAAAATTAAAAAATTTTGATGAACAATTTTTTGGTATTTCTTGCATTTTTCCGAGCTCTGTATGAAATTAAAAAAATGATTTTTGTGGTTTTTTCTGTTGCATAAATTATATTAAAAAAAATGAAAAATTTGGTATAGAAAACATAAAAAAATAAAATCGTCAAAACGTCGGGCAACCATATTTTTGACGCTGACTGTATTTTGTTTATAACTATGATGGCAATATTTTAAGGCTTATTTTTTGCATACAATTCCGGCCTGTAGTTATCAATCATAAAAGAAGACGATTGTAGCTCTCAAGTATTTTTAACCCCGGTGAGACTCGAAGATAAATGGTAAATAAAAAGTAATTAAAAAAAACTACTAAAAGTTAAAGCAATAGTCTTTCCCCAGCTGTTAATATCTACGTGTCCCACACTTTCCAACGCCTTAAAGTATGCCACAGTTTCCAATTTTACATTCCACAAGCACACATCCTTTTCCAAGGCCAAATGTTTTTTGCGGTTCCTGTCCTTACCCGCGCCGCGGCAATTACTATCTCTCTGCCCACAGCATGACATTGCATACATGACCTTCTCGTGTCACGAACATGCCAATGCATAACAAAAATCTAATTAAATCCAACACGATTCACGCTAGCAATTTAACCTTCAATGGGTGTGGGCAAGAAGCGGAAGAATAAGAATCGCGAAATTGAGAAAATAGGCAGACAAGGAGAAGAAGAAGCAGATGAAGTTGAAAAAAAAAGATGAGCAGATTGTGACTCACTGGCTATCGGTTGGCGGTCTGACTAGTCCTCGAAAGGCTGTCACATTTTAACATGCATATATGTATATGTATAATATATATCTACACAAAATTCTATTTAACCAAAGGTGCACGGTGACCTAGCAACCTACACAGGGACACACACAGCAAAATATGTATATGTATGTGCGCCGAAAACTGCCCTACGATTGCATAAATTATGAGCATACTTACAGGCGATTGACATTTACAAGTTACGACTGCCACGAAAAGTGAATGAAAACACATGCACACACACACAAACACACATACATATACTAAAGAAGTATAAAACAATTTATAGCGCTTGGCAGGTGGAAAAACAGTTTCGCTTTCAATTCAGCTGCCTGCTCGCGCGACAGGACATCTATCTGCTCGCTTGCTTGCTCGACTCGCCTGTCGAAGTCTTCAGTTGCCACATTTAGCTTATCAGTAGTTGGCAGGCCAGGCCGTTAGTTCGCCGTTAAAGTGAACTTTCGTGTAACACTTTTGATTTGATTTAAAAAATTTTAGTTTACTGTTTTTGGGTTGTCTATTTTTTAGTGGCATGCCACAACTTCAGCAGCTAAGTGTTGCAAAAATGTTTGAAAAATTTTCTATTATGCAATTATGCTGAGTTGCAAAATTTTTCATACAACTGACCTAATTTGATTTGAATTTTATTCAACGCGCATCCGCATCATTTTGAATTGACAATTTGACGGCTTTAGTGTGTGTGTGTAAAGATGTGCTTGTAATTGTGGCGTAATTGACATATTTAATTGATAGAAATGCAACGGGTAAGTGAGTTATCGAGTTTTTATTGGGGACAAAAAAAAAACAAACACACACACACATATGTATGTATGTACATACCCTTGTGGTCAGCTTATTAAATTTATTAGGTTAAAGTGCAAATTTCAGGACGCTAGAAAATCGCATTGATTTTTAATAATTTTTATGGCTGACTTTAACTTACTAAAATTTAATGCGCTACAAAACTGCATAGCCAAATTTTTTTCGAAAAATTCAAAATAAAAAGTTTAAAATTTTGGGTGGAAATGTTAAAAGTTTGTTGAATTTTCATAATTTTTGTACGAAGTGTGAAATGGGATTCATGTGGCGCTGGTTAGGTAAAGTGCTAAACTTTTATAAAAAAATATAAAGATTAAATAAAGAAAAGAAAAATAGCCAAAACTAGACAAAATGTCAATTGACTTAATCAGCTGACCGCAAGTATACATATATATACATATATGCAAATGTATGCAAACCTATTTTAATTGCAAAACAAAATAAATGTCTAAATTATTAACTATTTATTCAAACACACATTAGCGGCGCATTAATAGCCTACAATTAGGCACTGGCAGTGTGTTTATTATTGGTTTATTGAGTGCATTTAAATTTAAGTAATTCGCATTAAAAATTTTTGAAACCGCACATTAAGTGCTGCGCTTTTGTAATAGTTGTTTGTGTCAGAAGAGTAATTGGTTACGTTAATTTTGAAAAAAAAAAATTAAAAAAGTTAAAAATAATAAAAAATCAAAAATAAAATAGAAAATTACATAGGGGGCCAAACTGAGTGAGTGAGTGAATGGTGATTTTTCAATATTCACAATTAAAATTTGTTGTTATTTTTTTTTTAATATTGGTCATGTCTTAGCCGAAATTTTTAATCTCGATTTTAAGGGTACGCACCATGTGATTTTTTAGAAAAAAATCTACAGAGTAAAGTGCACATTAATTTTTACAATAACAAAAATGATGGTGAAAACAATGAAATATTTTCAGAAAAAAATTAACAAATGTTTAAAGTTTTTCCTTTTTTTAAACATTTTTAAACTTTATTCCAATTTTTTCAAAAACAATACGGTTAAATAATGTCTCAAAAACAAGTATGGCTAAAAACGAACCAAAGATATATTTTCAAACAAAATATTTTCTAAAGTAATGTACGCAAATAACACATTATATGTAAATATTTATGTAATAGTTTCTATTAATTGTTTAGCGCTGGAAAATTAACAGTTTGCTTGTAAGCAATTAAAAACAATATGTGTCCTACAAATGGCCAAACAATTTACTTAAGTGCAAAATAGTGTGTGAACAAAATGGTGTTTAAAAAAATGAATGAATTATTTAACCAAAAAAAACATTGATTGCCATTTTAAATTTTCACAGATTTTATGAAAAATATCAAAACAAAACAATGATAAAAATATAATACAAAGAAATTAAAAATTGTTGACAAGAACCAGAAAAATACAAGAAAACAAAAAATTTATAAATAGAAAAAAAAACACAAAAAAAGTACAAAAAAAAACGTATATAACTGTTTGCTATGCAGAAAAAAAAGAACCACATTTTTTGCTTATTCTACTAAAATAATTTCGACACACTTTAAAAAAAAAAAATCGGGCTAAAAATGTAAGCTCCGATGCGGTTTTTATTATAAGAAGCATTTTTTAGTTTGTCAAATTTTAATTTAAAAAAAGGGACAAACTGAATTTAGGTTTTATAGCGTTTTTTCTCGATCAATCGAATTCTATTTTTTTGATCAATTTTCCATTCATGTCAATTCTGAGTGTAAAAAGTTCGCTGCTCCAGAAAATATCCGGCTTACACAACTATGAACGCGCACTAAAATTTATGTAACTACCAGGAATCACTTTACATTGAAATGCATAAAATACTACGAGCACCGAAAATATTGCTACAGCTTAAACACCATTTCTTTGCTGCTGCAGCGACTGTTGGTAAAAGATAGCAGGTAAATAAATAAATATTTCACGGCATCGAGCTTGTAATGCCATGGCGTACATGTGTAAGTGACTTTGTGTGTATGTGAGTGAGTGCAGTTGCCACGTAAAACTGTATTTACAGTTGTTCTTATGCATATTTTGTTGTTTGCTTTGTTTTTGCAATATTTGCCCCCCTCCCTTTCAGGAGAAACAGCTGCTATCTTCACAAAACTATATACAATTTTCCCCTTTACCCATTTCCTGTGTTAAGCCCGCGCGTATGGAGGGAGGTGAGCTGCAGGATTTGGAAGCGTGAAGTCTTTGCTGGCTCGTAAATGTTGAAATGTTTATGGCAACATTATTTTTGGCAGCACTCCATTGAAATGGTGAAATGTAGCATACAACCAAACGTCCATGCACTCAATTGCAAAATTTAGGTGCAGAATTTCGAAAGGCTATAGCAGTGTGAATTGATTGGGTGGAAAATAGGGGAAATATGTAACTTTCTACTCAAACCTTTTTAGGTTTTAATGGTGATGGATAGTACGATCAAGAATTTGAAGATACATTCTTAAGTACTTAAAGCGCCTATAGGTTCCATAGAAAAAGCCAATACGATTTCCGACAAGAGAAAAATAAAGCTTGGACCTATCAAGTAGTTCAAAGAAAAAGCAGAGGACATGCCGTCGCAAAATTTTCAGAAAGTTCGGCAATGTCTGCCAAAAAGACTGAAGTGAAGAATGGACTTATTTTATATAAGTAGCACTGTACACTTCATTCTATTTTTCCACCTCAGTCGAGTGCAAATTCTGCATGACATTTAGGCAGACCAAGTCCTGGTATCGAAAACATTTATTGTTATAAAAAGGCTCATCATAGGTAGCAAGTGTCGTTCGGAGACATAAAACTATAGCATTCTTCATTAGTTGAACCTTATGCGGAAGCATATTGAGAGCTGTTGTAAAATCTGGGCCCATAATATGATCTTTTATCACTGTATATCTCATTTTATTGTATGTAGTTAAATTTGTAAATATGTATAATTTAAGTGCGTATTTCCGATAAGGTCAGCCCTCCTCAACTCATCGTTAAGTACAAAAGTATACTCCGTTTAATTAGGCACTCGAAAGCTATTGAAACACAAATTAATAATGGCACACAATTTTTATGTATGCTTACAGGCCATAAAAGTATTCCCACCAACACAAAGCCAATTGTAGTTAAGAAAAACAACAGCAACCTCATCGAAAATAAGTTTTACAATAACTATAACAGCAAGCAGTAACATAATTTAATTACACTGGTTTACAGCAAAAATTTTCCATGGATGCCACTATCCAATTTATATGTAGAATTACTCGCTGATTCCGAAAACCGGGTAAGTTTTTTTTTCTATGGATGATTTTCAAAATATTTGCAATTTACCGCTAAAAAAAAGAAGTGATTCCACTTAATCACGTATGTATACCTAATGTAGCAACTAAATAATCTTAATACGAAATATGGCAAATGAAAGCTAATGAAAATCCTCCATAGACCGTATATGCATCACTTTTCGATAGGCCTGATAGTTCCTAAGAAATTAATTAATCATTCCAGTTTTTTTTTTTTTTATGAAAAGGTGGAAAATCAGGAAACAAATTAAAAAGTAAAAGTTTCTGTGTAAATTTGTTTTTATTTTAAAGAAGAAAATTGATGGATAAATAAAAAAAGGAATGCGTGGTCAAATGAAAATGCGCAAGAATTTTTTGCATGAAAAAGGGGAAGGAAAGCGTGTACATGGTTTAAGTAACATGAAAATAATCGAAAATCTATATAAAAAAATTAGCTCGATTTTCGAAACCAGCATGCGGCTCGACATAGCAATTGGATAGGGGCATCCGTGGCACAAAAAAAATTAAAAAATTGTGATCTAGTGTTATTAAGTCATGTCAATTGCTGACATTTCCCCAATGATCGAGCCGCGCTGAACAGCAAAAATTGCAAACAATGGCGCGATACTAGGAATATTTAAATGTACATACAAATGGGCAAAAAGGACTAGCAAAATTTAACGGTGAAATTTTACAGTTGCTACAATTGCATGTTTACCATTAAAAAGGCTCATATTTGAAAGGTAAAAAATGTGAATGGATTGAGTGAAATACTTGTATTGAATGATAAATCACAAGAATCTTTGTTTCCATTATTGCTTTTGCTTGAACAAGTACTTACTTGGCTTTTGCTGTAAATTTTCTTGAAGGAATAAATATATGAGTATTTTTTTCTTGAGAGCTGCATACTGAGTTAAAAAATGTTGAAAAAAATAAAATTTCTTTTCCATTTCTTATGCGCCATTTTATTTAAACTTTTCGTTTTTCTTGAAAGCTGCAAACAGCCCTTTAACCGTTAAAATTTAATTCGATTTTTCCTATCAAATTTAACCAGTATCATTTTGATTTTTATTTTTTCGATCATGTTTTCACCGCTATTTTCAGATTTAATTTTAGATTAATTAGATCATAAAAGACTTAAAAAATAAAAATCTCAAAACAACGATTAAATTTGACCGAAAAAAATAGAAATTAAAAAAGTAACGATTTAGCAGTGATCTAAAAATAACAATCTTTATATGTACATATATGAGTTCATTTCGGTCCTTGTAAAAGAGAAAACATTTAAATTTGGTTTATTAAGAGAAACGATTGGAAAAGAAGCACTAGTAAAAAATATTACAACAAACGACAAATGAAATAAATAAAAATTGAGCCATTGAATTTGAATCAAATTAAAAAAATAGCCAAAATTAGTGATCATAATCATTGCTCGTATACATTCAGCAGAAAGATCAGTGAACAGAAATCAATTTTATATCAAAATTTAATGGATCAAACGGATTGAAATGAAAATTAAATACGTAAACTATACATATGCATGTATGTATAGACAATTGACGAATTTACAACGGTGTCGTAAATGTCGTATTGTTGTGTGTAGTAAACTTTAAAAGCTTAAACAAACTATTTTTTAACATTGCGAAAATGTACATATAATATGACTTTGATGGTACTTTGCGAACCCCCTTAATATATTTTTTAGACCTTTAAAGTTTACGACATACAACAATACGACACTTACGATACCGTTGTGAATACCCCAAATATAAAAACTTTTTGAATACAGCTTTAGCCCCTGCATTGGAAAAACAAATAGGATGAACTTAATTGTTACCGACTGTCAACGTTAACGACTTCGCTTACCACATTGTACGTGCGTACACAAACTATTTTTAAACCGATAATAAATTTATATACCGTTTAAGTGAATCTTATCTTCTTACTTATGTAAGTATGTATGTATGTATATCAGTTCTTCTAAGTTATGTGATAACAGGAGAACACGTTTTAAGAATAATTGCTAAGAAAAAAAACTTGTCGTAGGTGAAATTTTTGGCCGAAAATAAGAAAAGATTTTTTTCTAAATATTTAAAAGCTGTCTTTGCGCGGTCAATATTATTAGTCTAAGTTTTTCATAAAAATATAGTTCATACAATGGTAAAAACCACAAGAATCATTTTTATTTAATATCATATATAACTCGGAAAAATGCAAGAAATTTTAATTTTACAATTCGATTTCTGAGAAAAATTTTGAGTGTGCACTATTGTAGCCCATTAAATTTTAACATAATAAAGTTCAATTTTCAAGCCGCTAAAAATTGCCGTTGATTTTGCAAATTTTTTTTCTGAGGGTGCGAAAAAAATCTCAACTAGCGACTTGAAACATGCAATTTGTTATACTAAAATTTTAAGGGCTACAAGAAATCGAATTGGAAAATTTCAAAGAAAATGTCTTGCATTTTCCCCTGAGTTTTGAATGAAATTAAAAAAATGTATTCTTGCGGTTTTTGCTTTTGAACGAACTAACCGACCGGCAGATGACCGCAAGCTCAACCGAATTTTTCGCGCGTTCTCAGCGCAGTTTAATTGAAACATTTCAAGCGTTGAGTTCAATAAAAAGAAAACGGCGAGCCGACTTCCTCCAATTCAATATGTTGAACAAAAAGTTTCCACATTTCAAAATAACAGTGCTTACCTGCTTCTTAATCCAGGCGCTGCAATCACTTAACGCCACCGCACGCGTACTGGGCGTCTTCACTTCCTACTCCAAATCGCATATGCTGATCTACTGCATCGTCGCCGAGGAATTGGCACGCGCCGGGCACCACGATGTCACCGTAATTGGCGTTAAAGAGAATTTCTATCCAAATGCCACATACAAATATATACGCCTGCAACTGCCAGACGGCGGACAATTAGATGACAAAGCGCTGCGCGACGTAGTCAATCAACCTAGACAGTCGTTCATACGAAGCATGCTAACCACAACGCGACACTATATGCGAATGGCCAATGAGACGTTGTGGCTGCCACGTATGCGTCAGTTCTTAAGCGAAAATCGCGAGCATGCATTTGATCTGACGCTTTTTGGGTTTGTGATGAACGAATTTCTGATGGGTTTAGCGGCGCATTTTCGCTCGCCCATTTGTGATTTTGTGGACAGTACAGCCGGCTATGCAAATCAATCGCTTTGTTGGCAATTCCGCAATGGTCGCGTATGTGCCTACCTTGTTCAGTCATCTGCAACAGCCGATGGATTTTCTGCAAAGAGTGGGGAATTTTATTACGTCGAGGTTGGAGGATTTATAAGAGCTGTATTTGGATTACTGCACGCAGCAGTTGTATGTGTAAGTAGTGAGTATGTGGGAAGGAGGGTTTAGGGAGTGAAACGGGATGGCCACTGTGGGGAAACCGCAACTTAATATATATTTTTTTTTACATAGAAGTTTCAAGCCCACAGTAGACAAGACCATGCAGGTAGGGTCGTGAAGAGCATGAAGGTTATTTCGATGCAAATAAAAAAGCGCCAGGAAAGCCATAAAATAGTTATGGTTTTCAGGAATAATTAAAAAACGATTATATAAGAATGCTTTATTCGGATTAGATATGAGAGCTTGTGCTGCCCTTCGGTATGTGGCATTTTGGTCCATCCCAAGGCTCTTTCGATAATCATGTGTAGCAGCATTTCGCTCAAATACACACATAACTACATATGTATGTATGTACGCCCTGAAGCCGGCGTATTCATTCATCTAACCTAGCCGATAGCTCTTATCGCACTAGGAAATCACATTAATGAGCCAAATTACCAATTCATTGATAATCCATGTCATAAATAAAATCATGAAAAATTTTTCAGTCACTGAGGAGCCATTTCAAGTGAATTCTTATCTTCATATAAAAAGTCTTTTGCCCTTTATTATTTTATTATTTTAGATTTGAAAAAAAAACTTCGCTTTTAAGATAAGATAGATGGTTACGTACATACACACATACGCTTGTGGTCAGCTGATTAAGTTAAGTGACATTTTGACCAACTTTGGTTATTTTTCTTTTGTTTATTTAATGTCTATAATTTTTTTTTATAAAAGTCTAGTACATTACAGCGCCACATAACACCGTCAGGCAAACAAATTATTAAAAATCAACGGGATTTTCTAGCATCTGGAAATTTGCACTTTGAACTACCAAAATTTAATGGGCTACAAAACTGCACACCTGAAATGTTTCTAAAAATTTTTAATAAAAAGTTTTAAGTTTTTGGCTGTAATTGTTAAAGTTTGTTTAATTTTTATAAATCTTGTACGAAGTTTGTAATGTGTATTTATGTTGTACTGGTTATGTAATGTGCTAATTTTTTATTAAAAAAAAAAAAAACAAATAAAAAACTTTAAATAAACAAAAGAAAAATAGCCAAAACTGCTCAAATTATTTAGGCGACATAACATATTCAGCTGACCACAAGGGTAAGTATGTATAAACAAAAACATGTTGTGGCATTATGATAAAAAATAATGATAAATACACAGTAAACACATGGATAACAATTACAATACCAAAAAAAAAAAATTCTATAAAATAATACCGACCACGATAACAATATCGATGACAATAACAATATCGAAAACGATAACAATAACAATATCGATAACGACAACAATATCAATAACAATAAATAACAATATCAATAACGACAACAACAAAAATATGGCTAACGGCTATAAATTGATATATCAGTGCTGAAGGGCCATCTCTAACTAACATCGGCTGCTTGCGTAACTTCGTTTTTGCTTAGGGGTAAGTATTCAAAACCTCCAATGAACTTTGGGCTCGTGGAAACCACCGTAAGCCAATCTAGCCTAAGTGGTATTCATCGAGAGATAGTGCAGCCTTTAATATGGCTGGCCATGAAGTTTTAACAAGCTTCTCTACTTTTGCAAATACATGTACATAAATACGTTCATATGTCCATATGAAAAACAACGTCTCAAGCTAGTGCTTTATATGTAGCTCTATGCGCACTCAGGTACTCGATAAGTATGGCTATCTCTTAAAAAAGTATGTTTTATATGCCGTTAGTCTAGCTAATCCTAGCATTTCAAATGCGCAATTAATTAGATAAATTTGCGACAACGACACTTCATTGACAGGTCTCGAAACAATGTTTCTTCAGATATGATAACATTAGGCGCACATCTCACATTCCTACTAAGATCTCACCTTGGCCGCTTTAAATGGATGCTGACGCGCACAGAATGATGCTTATCATCATTTAGCAAAGATTACACCCCTATTATTAGACATCTGTGAGTGACTATATTAGGTTGGTAACCTAAGCAAATTTTTTAGTATACAAAGTAGCTTAAAACCGTCTAATTCGCGGGAAGAACAGTGCATAACAAACATAACAAAAAATAAAATAAAAATGATGTACGCTCGCAAGCTCCACTGGCTTTTCGCCATAGCGATATTGGGCATCGTCCTCCTCGGTACCCAAACAAAGCACACACACGCTGCGCGCATACTCGCCTTCTTTCCGACGCCATCCAAGTCGCATACCATAATACAGGCCGCTGTCGCCGATACACTCGCGCGCGCCGGACACAATGTCACCGTCATTGGTGTTTCGAAGAATGTTTACCCGAAAGCGGCCTACGAATTCATACACATCGAGTTGGATGGTGGGGCATCTTTCGATCGAACGGAACTACAGCAAATGGTTAATAAGCCGAAACCCTTCTATGTGACCATTTTCAATATAGTAAATTCGTTTATCAGCATCGGAAATCAAACATTGAGTCACCCGAAAATGCGTGAATTCCTGCGCAACCACGGCGCGGGAGAATTCGATTTGGTGCTGTTGAGCTATGCAGTCAACGACTACACTATGGGGTTGGGCGCGCATTTTCGCTGCCCGATCGTGTCGTCCTTTCAGGTGCAACCGATCTTCGCAAGTGATCGTTTAGTGGGCAACCCGACGGAGCCGTCTTATGCACCGGTATTGCTGAGTAATCTGAGGCAACCACTAACATTCTGGGGACGTGTGGTGAACTACTTGGTCAACATGCTGGAGCAATGGATCATACAGCCGATTTTCGAAAGAGAGTGGCAGGAAGTGTACAAGTAAGTGGCGATGGGGTGGAAATATGGGGATTTGTAAAATGATTTCTATGAAATCTAAAAATATGTATATTTTTGGTATATTCCTTCATACACCGGCAGTTGTCATTCAAATGAATACAAAGGTTTTCGTCAGAGCGAATTTCGCTCTATGAGTGAAAATAACCTCGCTTGAAAAATAAATCTGTGATATTTGGTGGGCAGTCACACAGAGAAAGCTTTTACTCTGTGCGCGTCCTTATAAAATCTATAAATTTAAAGTTTTCCAAGTAGGATATGTTTTTGTTGTGGCAAACTTGAATTAAAAAGAAGCGTTCAGCAAGCCTGAATTTCAAATTTTCTTCCCAATATTTCTGCCACGAAAATCCTTTATTTAAAGGCTCCAATTTGCTTAAATTTATTTTTATTGGATAACAAAAAAAAACTTATCAACCGCTACGCGGCACTTATCGCCTTGTAAGAATCGTCTTTATTTTCAGATAACTGATAGACACATTTTAAGAAAACTGATAAGAAAAGTGGTAAAAACATAATGTCAAAACTACCACAGCCGCACGTGTATCATATTTTTATGATTTATGTAAGTCTAGTAGAAAAAATTTTAGCTAAAAATGTAAGACTGATTTTAAATGTTTTTTATTAAAAAGGTCAAAATGAGCAATTAAATTGTGTAAAGAAAATAAATACATACACTTTTAAAACTAAATTTTCAATTCGTTTTACTAAAATTAAAAATAATAATCGTTCATAACTTTAATAAATATGAGGCGTTCCACGCCAACAACGGCAGCCTTCTAAACAAAAATTGTGTCAAAGAATTTAAGTGTTATATGGCTTAAAACATTTGTACATTCGTCTTTCGAGTGCTATTTTTTCGAAAAGTTCAAATGACGTTGCCAATATGGCGGATAAATGGCATTAAGTTCGAAAACTTTTAAATGTCTTTATCAATAAAAATCTTGGAAAAACTGAAATTATTCTCAATTTTCTTATCCAACAGTTTTTGGTGTCCCTGAATGCACATCTGATGCTACATTTTTTAAATTTTTAAAATGCTCTCTACCGGCACTTGGGGCCTATTTCAAAATGGGGTAAAATTAGAATTTTTGCAAAGAAATTTTTGAAAAAGAAAAATAAAATGCATATTTCAAACCGAAATCTTTGTTTTAAATTAAAGCTTAATCCTTTGACTAGACGCAAATGTTAAAGCTTTTTGATTCGGGTAACGCGTTTGGACACGAAACCCCAAAATCATTGTACAAATAACCGCACCGTACCCGAACTGTCTTACTTACATATGTATTTTTCTATAAACAAAAATTTTATAAAATGATATTGCAGTATTTTTCATCTTATGTGGATAATTCTTGTCACAAATACACAGTTTCGTGCTTATATTTACAATCGGTATCAAATGTAAGTGTTCACATTGTTGTAATATAAAATTCACAGTTATTTTCATGCAAAATTTTTTTTCATTAATTATTTGCGAAAATATAGTTCATTCTATAACATAAGCCATATAAATCAAAGTTTCACACTTTATATGAAGTTCACAAAAATTCAAAAAAATTTTCATCAAAATTTCAAAAAATTTATCCAGAGTTTCTTCAAAATTTTTGAGTATGCAGTTTTGTAGCTCATTCTATTTTAGTAAGCAAAGTGCAAGTTTCAAGTCGCTAGAAATTACCGTTGACTTTTTAGATTTTTTTTTTTTTGTGGAGGGTGCTGCGCATTTTCTTCCATATAAAAATAGGTTTTGATCACGGCTGGGTAGTCCTCTTGAGATTGCGTATGTACCCAAACGGATGGGTGGGTTGTATTTAGCAGCCGTTCATTTTTGGCGGATGAGTGAAAAATCTCTTTTGGCAACTCTTCGAGTAGTTTGTAATAAACGCGGCAGTGGAGATTTCCATGCACGAGTTCTGCGCGTGAATTTCTTTTGTTGATCTACTTAATGCAGATACATACATTGTATTAAAAATGGAAGGGCAGAAAATTCAGCAAAGCGCGTAGATTTAATCGCATTGATTAGAAACTGTACTTATAAAAATATTTATAAAATGCAACGTAACGAAAAGTGTTAGTTATAAGGAGACTGTGTTTGGTCGTTTTCTGACCATGAGAATTAATATTACGGTCATACCCCTTTAGATCTGAAAGATTATGGGTGCTAAACGTCCTTAGAAGGACGTTTGGGTTTGAAGTCTAAAAAATAGGACTTGCGATGTTTTCAAGACTGCCAGACCTCTCTAATTCCAGTTTTACTTGGGGGATCAACGACGAGCTGCTCTAATTGAAATATCTCGTACTGAAAATCTGCGGTTGAGCCCCATTCTTCGGCTTTTACCCGACTTGTGCCCAAAACTAGAATCAATACTTTTGGAATTTTCGAAACTATCGCGTTTTGAGAAGCAAAACACTATGTCACTTTATCAGAAAGAATGCTAGGCAGACTAAATGAATTCCGCGAAAAGAAATTACCTGCAGCCGCATGTCGAGTAGCTTCAAAGTGGTGTAATTGTAGCTCGGTCCGCCAACAAGCCTTTAGGAGCTAAGATAACGAGAATTGCCATTCATCCATTCAAGTTAGCGTTTTGGAGATGCATCCCTGAAACTCTTTGTTAGCCACTCGATGCCTTCAACGGTGACTTCACTGGAACAGAACACAAATCTTTTAAGAGATATCTAGAAAAGACCAACGAACTCAATGTTTGAGTAAATTTAAGAAGGTTTTAATGTGCGACTCACTCCCGTAATTAAATTTTATTATACCCTATCAAAAATTTGTTTATTTTTGTATGTACATACATACAGTATCTCCCGAACAAGTGCCTACTGCAACAACGTTGCAATTATACGCCGACTGCTGTTGCCATAAACTCATTTAAATTATTAATGTATTATTTTTTATCTCGAAACCAGCAATCGCCGGCCAAGTCGATTTCAATTTATTATTTTGCATTCCTACTCGATTTTAGTTTGCTTTCATCAGTTCGAGCGCGTAGAACTCAACAATCGTCGGTGCGCGTCTATAAAATTAACGTATTTACTAAATAACTTCCGATAATATATAAATCCGCATATTGCATATATACTCAATGTCGCCACCGGCATCGCAGCGCATGACGTCATCATCATTGCTGTGCTACCTGATACCCTTGGCATTGGCCGTCAGCCGCTTTAACAGCGTCTCTAGCGCGCGCATTCTCGGCTACTTTCCTTCGCCCGTCAAATCGCATCTTATTGTGCACGCTGCGCTTGCCGAGACGCTAGCGCAGGCAGGCCATGACGTCACCGTAATTGCTAGCGTGCGGAACGTGTATCCGCATGCCAAGTATGAGTATATAGAAATCGATGGCGCAGCGTTCGATCCGTCCGTTCTAACGGGCATGGTGAATAATTCGAAGCCTTTCTATCGCAAATTCGATGACATGATGAAGGCCATCAGCACATCGACGAACGCCTCTATTACACATCCGCGCATGCAGCGTTTTCTAAGCGAACATGGCGCGGGCGCTTTTGATCTACTACTGCTGGGTTATTTTATGAACGACTTTCATTTGGGTTTGGCGGCGCACTTCCAATGTCCGCTTATTGTATCTTTTATGATACAACCTATTTTGTCGGTGAACTTGTTGTTGGCGAATCCCGCAGAGACTGCTTACGTGCCGACTATGCTGAGCAATCTTGCGCAGCCCTTGGATTTTTTGGGGCGTGTAAAGAACTATCTCTTTGCTCTGCTAGAGGAGTTTAGCATGGTGCGTTTTATAAGGCGACTACAACAGGAGCTTTATGAGTAAGTGAAAACGAAGAGTGCATTGCTGAGATAGGGGCGAGGGGGATGAGTACTTGAAAAGTGGTGGTTGTGACCAGGGTTGCCACTGACGAAAAAAAAATATTTACCATCCACTTGAAAAAAAAACTACCAAATACCTTTTTTTTAGTTTCCTATTTTAAAATTGTTTATTAACGAACTTTTTATTTAACTAATGATATGGTATTTGAGATCATATTAATGTCATCTTCTCGGTTTTCTTCAACCACAAGCGAAAGTGTTGAAACTAAAGGCAAAAAAAAAAAAATCAACTGGAGTTATTACAGACAAAAACAGTGACTTAAAAAAGCGCTATGTATTTTTTTAGTACTGAATATTTTTCAAATAATTTTTTCATTTGATTTTTTTTTTTTTTAATCTATGCATATTGTTTGCGCTTTAACCAAACCCATAAAAATCAAGGACTCAAGCTATTTACAACATTTGGACAAATTCCAAAACATCTAAATTTAGAATTTTTTACTCTGATTTTTAGAACAATTTTGGGTATGACGTTTTATAGCGAACAATCATAACGTGTAATTCATACCCGTGCGGGAATTAAAATAGTATTTGTTTTTCAAACAAAATAATTTAACAAAAATTTACCAAAATGAAAAAAATACCCTTTTACCAACCCAAATTTTTTCTATCAATTTTGGTAATAATATACAACGGAGAACGTTGTTGCCTAGGTAAGACGATACAGAAGAAATCACACGTGGACTCGGGATAGACTAGAAACCAATGGTTTGATATGGTCCAGCTAGTGAAGTCAGTTGGATGTACACTAAAGACGTGAATACATTGATGTAAATCGTTGGGGAAAATTAATGTTTCCTTTTGAATTGTTATCTGGGAAAATTGTGATATTTCCTGGTCTCAATTATTCTCAAATTCGTTTATCTGTAGTAGGTACATGCATTGCTGCGAATGTAGGTGAGAAACTCTGGAACTAAACTTTAAAAATAGGTGCATACTCCCATACCAATGGTAATATGGCTACCGACTTTTACAGCATTTGAAGATATGAGATTGAGACCGAGCCAAATAGCATCTAAAGTGTGAATGTCTCGCAGTTCGAAGGGCCTCACTGAAACCGATAATAAATAACATCAGTCCAAAGGCCGATTCGATAACAATAACGATAACAACACAAAAACCAATACTACTACTTTTTTTGACGACTTATTCAAAGGATTCTACCAAAATGATTATTTTGCCACTTTTAGGTCAAAATATCTCAAAAAATGGAGCCAATCTAATATTTCTAATTTAGGATTCTGATTCTACGGAGAAAATCCCATAAAAATCAGGGTTCACTTGTCGCGCCGCAAACATTTTTTGAAATTTTGTTGGCCTGTGTACTGTTTGATTGGTTTTTGGCTTATAATGAAAATTGTTAAAATTTTTTAAATATGCATATCATCAATAAAAATAAATATGAAAGTGCAAGGCTATATTTTTATTTAAGATACCTAGCGATTTAAGTAAGTAACATAAATTATTGGAAGGAGAAAAATATAGTTACATTTCGCAGACCTGTGATATTAGCATCACTTTTGGAATGAGATGTACAAACTGTCGGGTCACAGTGGGTGAACTCATCAAAAACGCACTTACTTAGATCAACGAATTTTAGCGGCACACTTTTCTAGTTAAAACGTCTAATTTTATTATGTCGACTTAATTGAAGTGTTCATATTTATTTTCTGTCTGTCCATATGTATATGTAGGTAAACATACATACATATGCGCATGCGTGTACAGCAGCGTGCGCGTGAATGTTTAGGCACAAATTACATATATATAATTATGTTTGAATATATATATATATGTTTTTCCTTCCAAAACTGTGAAGATAACCTTTACCCCCAGACCTTTTTTATTTGGTTTTTCCCAGTTATAAACTAGCTTTACTGCCCAGTTCTAAATTGGTACTAGTAGTACTTCCAAATGTATGTATGTATGTATGCTGAATTAAAAAAAATTCAAATAAATTGAGATGCTAAATCAAGACCTGAAAACGTAAAATCCGAGATTAAAAAAATATTTGGCATCTGAACGCAGACTGGAGCGAACTCCAAACGGACTGGTATTGACCCCCGTTGTGGTATAGCCCAATTTCCTGTGAGGTGGCTACGCGCCCAGCTCCAAATACACAAAGTAAGTGAAAAAGTTGCATAACATTCACACTCGCATTAAGTCGCCAAATTCCAAGTATTCAAGACACAGCCATCATCACCTTTCCTGCCCACCGCCAGCCCACAGCTGTTACTTGCTGCGTATTTATGCTAACCGAAAACGAGTTCTACCACTCAGTATTCAGCGAATCGCCAAATTGTAACCAGCACGCCAAAAAATTAAGCGGCACGCGCGCGTGAATTCTGTGACGCGTCACCCCGCAGTCGGTACGTTGTATTTCAAAACCATAATGTACTCCACTAGTCCGCTGGTCCTGGTCTCCTGTGCGCTCTGCTATCTACTGACCGCCCACTTATTGGCTGACTGCGAGGCGGCGCGTATTCTCGGCTTCTTTGCTTCGCCCTCGCAATCGCACATCATAGTGCACTGCGCGGTAGCTGATGCGCTGGCGCTTGCCGGCCATGACGTCACAGTCATTGCTTCCAGTCCGAATTTACGCAAGCACGCCAAGTACAAATACATCGAATTGGAGTCAATGGGCGCACATCCGCTCATGTCTACGGATATGGTAAACAAACGTCAGCCGTTTTGGCGACGCTTTGGCTCGCTGCTGAGTACGATTAACCGAAGTGCCAATGAAACGCTGCATTATCCGCGCATGCAACGATTTCTGCAGCAGCATCAAGCTGGCGCATTCGATTTGCTGCTCTTCGGCTATTTCATGAACGATTTCCAGCTGGGACTGGCAGCCCATTTTCGCTGCTCCATCGCGCTCTCCTTCATGATTCAGCCGATCTATGCGGTCAATAGATATGTGGGGAATCCCAGCGAGGCGGCGTATGTGCCGGGCATCTTTGGCTATTTGGTGCAACCAATGAAATTTCGTGAGCGTGTGAAAAATTTAATTGTGGCTGTGATCGAGGAGAAAGTCGTGCAACCGATGCTGGAGTATCACACCAGGAAGTACTACAAGTGAGTGGAGGGGCGGGAGTAAAACTTAATAGGCATAAGGTGCCGACATTTTTGTGAAAGGCGCAAGAGTGGGGCGCACGCATTATTATGCGTTTAGCTAGCGACTCTGATGTGTGCATATGTGTTACAAAATTGTGATGTTATTTTATCAGCCTGGTGTATATACATATGTACTTACATATATGAATTTCTTTGCCGAATTGGAATTGGAAGCATCAGCCTAAGCTAAGTCAGCGAAGCATTTAGTTCCTACCTAGACGGCCTATTGAGCATCTACAGCTTAGTATAGAGTAGCTCAGGGAGATCTCTCAATTGTCCTGCCGATGACAGACTGAAAAGCACAGCGCATCAAGTGAGTGTGTTTATTAGTGCCCCGAAATGCTAGCATTGTTGGCACCAGCCGGCAGTGGGAGGTATCAACAATCTTGGTAGAGCTCGAGGTCTGTCCAAAACCTCAGCCTTAGATGCCAAGACGATGTATCTGACGTCTGCTGTGCTTTTCTTTATCTCTATCTGAGCCTACAGATCCCAAAATTCACTTAACTTGATTTTTGAGCGGTCTACCACACAAGCGCACAAAAATTCGTCTTTTCATCGCTAATATTTACATCCAACTATGTATATTGAGACGGAATCAAATTTTGTGTCCAAGTGTATGTAGGACTTCGGAGTTTTGTTGTTGTTTTTGTACTACGAAGTTTCCAAGCAGAAAGCTGCTTCAGAGTGCCTTTTCTTTAGTTCGGTTTGGTTAGGTCGTCGGGTTGATAAAAGCCATTGCCAACCCAAAACTGTATTTTCCTTCCCGTTACAACATCTTAAACATGTAAACCTGCTCTTGAAAATTGTGTCTTCCCCGCCAGCCTAAAGCAAACTCTGTTGGATTATGCGGCTTCATGAACGCCACTAATAGAGCTCCTGAATACTATTTCCATTAATTAAGGAGTTTTATCAATACTTCGAGTGAAGATCTTTTCCATAAGTGGTCTGAGAAAAGCAGAAAGTCCTAGTTTCGAAATGTGACCGACTCGATTCTAACAAGAATAGATCTTGCATCAAATGTTAGCTATTTCGGACGATCGTTACTAGTCCTTTCCATATTAGAATCCAGATTTCGGATGGCTGTTGGGCGTGGCAGTTGACGGATTTTTCCCCATCTTTCAGATGTATGTCTTTCTAGGTTAATCTAAGTTCCAAATCGAATTTCATTGAAATCGGATATAATTTGCCACATCCGTCCCTAAGTGTAGTGGGCGTGGCAGTCCGCTAAATTCAACAATTCTCCTCGCTTGGCGTATGACACCAAAATACTTTTTGGATTCGATTGTTTGAAATTCAAACTAAGTACAAAAGCTCCCGCACGCCGCCTCCTGCACTAAGCTCTCGATTTACTATTTAAGTCCAAGATCCAAGTTTTGTATAAGAATTCCCAGTTCTGCAAGCTCTTATTGATTTCGCGTACATAAGGGGGACGAAACCTTCAACAAAAACTTCATTTAAATATACATACTTAGTATAAATCGTCGTAATTACAGTCAATGAACTGAAAGTAAATATGCGCCTTATCTAATTTCATTGAAATTTATGAATTATCAACAAAACATTCCCTAATACTTTTATTGCGGTGAGTTAAAGATTGAGGCCTCAAAATAATTGTAAATCAAAATAATTAACTTTTATGTGTTTCTCCTAGACAGCGTTTGTCTCCTAGGTCACTCTGAATGACTGACATATCGTCAAGTGCTTCAACTAATTCGCTTTGTCATCTCTTATCGTACCATTTGCTTATCAGCAAAGCGGACGGAAGGCATTAGCTTATAATAAGCCGCCTACAGCCTTCAACGCAACCGCCTACTCAAGCAATCACTAAAACCGTAAAGCGATTTGTTAGATTCATTTCATTTGGCGGAGATAAACGATCTTTGTCTCGTCTAATCCATATGCAAATATTTAATAGGCTGGTTCTGCATGTATGCAAAATGATAAAAGTTTTTGTTGCCATAGAGAAACTAATATGCTCAACTACATTTTTGTTGCACTCAGTTTTCGTTGGTCATACGATACACACAGTTTATTCCCAAAGCCACGCGGCATCTTAAGTATGTTTCTACACGGTTTTCCCTCGACCACCGTCGGGTTTATTATTGTCTTTCTCGCGTTTGGCGGCTTCATCGCCTCACCTCCGCTGGTGCAGTCCGCGCGCATTTTAGGCTTCTTTCCTTCGCCCTCACCATCGCATCTCCGCATACACTGTGCCATCGCCGATGCGCTCACACAAGCTGGACACAATGTCACCGTGCTGTCTTCGACCAAGAATCCCTACAACTGGGCTACATACGAGTACTTACAATTGGATCTGCCTTTGTTCCCTAAGGGCTTCCTCCAGCGTTTGGTCAAAAGAGAGCAACCGCTAATGACACGTTATCCACACTTCATTGACGTGGTCACCAGCTTGGCTAATCAGTCGTTCTCCAGTCCGCGCCTGCAGGAATTTCTCGCCACACACGGGCCTGGTAGCTTCGATCTCATTGTGCTCGGTTACTTTATGAACGACTTTCATTTGGGATTGAGTGCACATTTTAAGGCACCAATTGTGATCTCGTTTATGGTGCAGCCCATCTTTGCCGTACACAACTTGGTGAAGAATCCCATAGAGCCCGCCTATGTGCCGACTTTGTTCAGCGAAGGCAAGCAGCCATTGGACTTTTGGGGTCGCGTGCAAAACTTGGTGGTGTCTGTTTTTGAAACATATTTTATAACGTTGAAGGTGGAACGGGAGTCACAAAAGTATTACGCGTGAGTTGAGAGAGAAGAGGGGCGTTATAAATTTGGTTGTTTGGAAAGAGTTAGTGCCTGAAAATCTGAAAATCTTTTGAGGGAGTATAGCACCGCTAAAATGGTTAAAAAGAGCGATACTTAGGATGTTGAATAGCCAGAGTTTAGCACAGCCAAGGGCGTTAAAAATCGGACGAATCTTTGTCGAAAAGCTTGCAATCTAGGATTTTTGTGTTACGTACTCGTAAGGCGTACAAATAAGTAGAAGTAGTAGAGCTTAAAAAACTAGGAGCTAGTGGGACTTTACAAGTTTCGGAACTCCTTCCGTACATTGAAGCTTGTCGTGAGTCGCTTTAGTAAACTCTAATTTGTTTTTGAAGGTATTTTGACTAGTCGATGGCCAGATTAACGATTATATACTAAGTCATGGCGAAGATAGAATCTCTTGTGAACTTTTATTTCAACTTATACCATTTTAAAAAACATAAAAATTAATAATTTTTCCTTTCCTTCTATTTGCAGCTACAATTTCCCGCCCGATCGTTATCCACCACTCGATGAGGTGCGCAAGAACGTATCGCTCGTCTTTGTCAACCACCACTTCAGCCAAGGTCCCATACGCCCAAATGTGCCAAATTTAATCGAAATTGGCGGCATACAAATTAAGGAGAAACCCGATCCACTCCCCGCTGACATCGCCAAAGTGCTCGACGAGTCAAAAGATGGTGTCATCTACTTCAGTTTAGGCACCAACATACAGGGTTCTCACTTAACTGAGGAGAAGACCAAGATAATGTTCAAAGTTATCTCAAAGTTGCCCTACAAAGTACTCTGGAAGTGGGGCGAATCAGTTCGACCTGGCCAATCGAAGAACATCATCTACAAGGAGTGGCTGCCACAGGATGATATACTTGCACATCCCAACGTCAAGCTGTTCATCACACACGGTGGCATGGGCAGCGTCGTGGAGGCGCAATATCATGGTGTACCCATTGTGGGCATACCCCTGTTCGGCGATCAGCCATCGAATATGGCCAACGTTGAACGTTCGGGTTTCGGGCTCTCTGTGGACTATACCACGCTGTCGGAGGAGAGTCTCAACAACGCCATACAAGAGGTGCTCAACAACCCCAAGTACACGAAAGCGGTGCGCGACTTTTCACGCCTCTACCGCGATCGCCCGATGACACCGCGGCAGACGGTCGTCTACTGGGTGGAGTATGTACTGCGGCATCATGGTGCCAAGCATATGCAATCGCCGGCGGTGCACCTGAATCGTTGGCAACTAATGTCGCTCGATGTGATTGCCTTTTTACTGGTGATCGTGGGCAGCGTTGTGGCAGTGTTTGTAAAGATTTGCAGGCTGCTGTGTTGTAGGGGAAAAAAATGTGAAACAATCAAGGGAACTCCGGCGGCAAAGGTGAAGAAAACGCAGTAAATGTATGAGTGAAATGGAAAGAAAGAGCCAAGAAAAGGTTGAAAGTGAAAAACGAATGATGGGAAGAAACAAAACGATTGCTTGAATGTGCATTTGCTGAGATTTTTATAGTCATCCGAGTTTGTGAAAAATATGAATGCCAAACAATCAACTTCGATTGAAGTCGCCGAAGACGGCTGAATGTGTGTACAATAAGCAGCGACCTAATACAAATTTATTTTAAATGTAATATTAAGTAATTCTATAATATTGTAAATTTTTTAAACTAAATAAATATGTACTTACATAAAGAAAACATTACTAGAGTAAGCAAAAAAGCATATTTACATCTTAAAAATACCAAATGGAAATCTCAAAAATTATGTGGGGCATAACATTTGAATGCCATTTTTGCTATTTAATTTTAATTTTTTTTATGTGCATATGTACACATCTACACTAGGGCGGGTAAATTTTTTCTGATTATGCGCATATAGAGGATTCTACGTGTAATTCTGAGAAAATTTGCCGAAGAAACCATGGGTCTAAAACCAATTTGGAGTTTGCCATATTTCGAAAATGTGTTTCGACCAAAATGTGAAAATGTTCACTGTTGCGCCCTCTGGTAGAATTTTAAGAAAAAGACAAATGCAGAAATTCCTCATACCAAAAAAACCTCTTATAGCATGTTATTATACAAAATTTAAGCACTTCTATACGACACTACAGCAAAATTTTTTTTAACCTTTTTCGCAATTTGGCAAACCCCAAATTGATTTTAGGCGCACGGTTTCTCCGGCAAATTTGCTTAGAATTTCACGTGCTATGCGCTCATTGTCGAAAAAATCTTCCACACAAACTGACCCAACCGAATCTATACATATATTTTTTAATTTGCGATTACAGTTGTTAATTTTTATTTTATCTTCGATTTTTAGGACACAATTTTTAATGTGTTATAATTTTTGGAATTTTGTATTGTTTTAATTTTCGACTTGGATCTTTTATTTATACATACATGTATGAGGCCCTGGGATTTTTTTTTGTACTTACCTTCTTAAAATACTTTCAAATGTGAAAAATTTTAAAATAAATGTCGCTAATTCCTTAAACTGATAGTATGCTATGTAGGTTTGTACCTTAAAATTAAGAAATAAGCGTTTCTTATATAAAATTTATTACATTTGAGACTATTTTATGCAGATAAGTACAAAAAAATTCATTCATTTCTTTTTTTTATATTCGATTAATATTTTTATTTTTTCAACTTCAACTTACTTCACATACCACTAGCAGGCATCTTTTGGAGACCCACTTCTCGGGCTGCATCACACAAGGCCCAAGTACTAACATAAACCCTGTCACCGCAGTGCGCATGAACAAAAGAAGAAGAGGACTTGTAGTAGAATCGTCAACAGTGAAAGGTTGCGGTGGGCTATTTCAGCGTTTAGCGCATACAAATCCCCTGGTCCACATGGTATTTACCCATGCCTGCTGAACAAGATAATCTCCCAAAGGCGTATAGACCTACATGTCTCAGCTTTTTTCTAATCAAAACCTTAGAAAAACTAATTGATTTCCATATCAGGGACATCTACCTCAAGGTTAAACCACTTTGTGAAGGTCAACGTTACTGCAATACGTGGCCTAACCCAAGGTACTGAAAAGGCAATGGAGTATAAATAGATTGCCCTGTGTGCGTTTTTCGACATATCAGGTGCTTTTGACAATACATCGTACGAAGCAATATCCGTGGGTGTGACAAGGAAGGACATCCCAAAACTCATAACCGACTGGGTCATAAGTATGCTGATGTCCAGAACTATAATAGTCGAACTAGAAGGTAGTCGGCAAACGATAACGGCCACTCGTGGCTGCCCTCAAGGGGGGTCTCCCCTTTTGTGAACACTGGTTGTGGACGAACTTTTAGAAAGACTGAAAGGGAAAGACCTGCCACAAACGCCCAACGCACCAAGTCTCCACTTAATCTAAGGAGGCAGGATATTCTGCGAATGTAGTGACTGCAGTTTTGACCGGACATTGTCTGATCGGATTATGCTAATGACCTTGTTATCTACGTGGTACGCTGGGAATGCAGTCTGCTCTAAACGTAACCGTAGCTTGGTGTCATCATAGGCTTACCGCCTCTAGCCACAGGATGTGTTATGACCGCAACTGATGAAAAGCTTAGAAGCTACTCCCGCTTCCCAGACGTCAAACTCTGATTGAGTGTGAAGAGGCTTTCAATAGATTGAGAAGCTTTTATACTAGCGAAACAATTTTTGCTATTGATGGGACGAAAATCACTTAAAGGGGCTTTTTAATGTTAATTTTAATTTTTATTATGAGTTTTATATCATTAATATAATGTAGAGTGGATGAGATCTAAAAGAAATTTGAAAATTCGTATTTAATAAGCTTTGATATTGAAGCTTAGAATATTATTTAATTAAGCATAAAAAGATAAAAAGTGGAGTTCGATTAGGCTTTAATTTTAATTATAAAATATATGTATGAAAAAGGGACGTCTTAGCTTTAGGGTGCTCAAGTACGAAGCTTGCAAATTAAGCTTCAAATATTCATACATTTGAAATTTTACGCATTTGTGAAAAGTTTTCGATATCAAGCCTATACGAGCATTACTCAATACAATTACAATAAATTTTAAATTTTTTTTTTGCTATAAGTTAGCTTTAAATCTAAGTGAAATATATATACATACGTATATATTTATGTGGAAACCAGCTACATTAAATATTTTAAGCTTTCACGCTCTTGTGAAGTTTATTGCTCAAGCAAATCCCTACATATTTATTCATTAATTACTTTTTATTTTATAGAGCTTTTGAAGCTAAAACTTTTTGATGAAATATTCCACTCCACAAAAATCGAGCTTTCGAAGAAAATCTTTATTTAATTTAAAAAAAAAATTTTAACAAAAAATGGATTTAAAGCTTTAATCAAATAGTTTTCACGCGAAAGTTTTACACTCCGGTCAAGTAATTTGTGAAGAGCTTTCACGGGAGCGGCCAAAACAGATCAATTAAGACGTATTACATATTTTGAATGTATTTAAATATTTATGCATGCATACATAGAAAATATGTGAATATTCTAATGACTGACAGGTTACTAAGATATCCACACAAAAAAATCTACGTTTCTAATACAAAGTCCAACGCTAATGAAAATATGTACTTGCAAGTATATAAACATAAATAAATAAAAAATACACCAAAACTTAACTGACCCGCGCTATACTTGTTGTGTACGTACATAAGGGTGCCTCACCAAAAAGAGTTGCGGTTTTTCGAACGAAATTGTAAAATTTAGTTAATATATTTTACGACTTCCGCCAAAATATATCGGAAAAATATTAATATTTTCGTAAGCTGGGCCGGTTTAGAAATACCTTCAAAAATCTAACTAAGTACTTTAATTCCGCTAATAAAATTTGTATGCTGGCCTTTTGAGCTTAATAAGATTGTTCTTTATCGAAAAAAGTATACCCCTATTATTTATTTTGAAATCAAAAAATATGTAGAGGTCGTTCAAAGTGCTCAAAGTTTTCCATGTATTTTATATGGGGAAACAACTTTTCGTAGAAATGGTATAGAATTCTTGAAAATCAATATTTTTGGATCGAAAAACTGTGATTCTCTACAGGAGGCTTTCAATAATAATACCCAATTGTTTATTTAACAATTTTTGAATACTAACGTTTTTTTATTGGGAGTTTCTGGCGGACCTATAATTTTTAGTGTCTATGAAAAAATGGTTAAATAAACATTCGGTATTATTATTGGGAATCTTCTGCAGAGAAACAAAGTTTTCCGAGCGGAAAATATTGATCTTTAAGAATTCTATACCATTTCTATGAAAAGTTTTTTCCCATATAAGAAACATGGAAAACTTTAAGCACTTTGAGCGACCTCTAAACATTTTTTAATTTCAAAATAAAAAAAGGGGTATATTTTTCGGTATAGAAAAGTCCTAAGGAGTGAGAGCATACAAATTCCGACTTTACTTTTTCAGATGCATTTTGGGACCACCCTAATGTATATACATGCATTGTACTCATACATACTTCAGAGATAAGCTGAATATAAAAGCATATAGGCAGAAATAGGCAGCGCCACTACTAGGTGTCAGTATATTGTGATAATTTTAAAACAGTTGATGGACGTTACTCATTATCTATAAATTTATAGAACTTCTCAACGAAGTAGTAGCTTGTTTACATGAGTAGGTATGCATGCATATCTACATACATATGTACAAATTAGTCAATAAATTAGCAGTTGATTTATATGATTAAAAACTTCCAAGATATTGTTTATTTAAACGCGCTCTAGATGTACACATAAATATGTACATACATACTCGTATTTGCATAAATAAGTACCCAATAAACATTTACGGTTGGAGGTCAAGTGCAAATGCAATACATATTTCAATTTCAATGTTGATTTTCATGTGTACCTCAAATGGAGAACCAACCCATTCTCAAACAAAAGGGCATTTTTTTTTTTGCAAAATAATCTGAGTTCTTCACCAGCGAAAAGCTAGGATATATATTTTAATTCAAAACTTTATTTAACTCTTAATCAAACCTTGGCAAAAATGTTCGAAAAAATTGTGTATTTATATCCACTTGAGAATCAAGAATTTCTCAAACTTTGGAAAGCAAATTTTTAAATGTTTGCTTTGTGCATATTGTGTAGCTGAGATGAGATGAGATCGAAAATGTAATGTATGTGTATGTGAGTGTGTATATGAATGTAGCAGAGTTTGACAGTTCAGATTTTTCACGAAATAGAAAAAAACTCGAAACTGCAGCCCTGCTGCTACCACCTGTTTAATGTGCCTTGGTTGTCACCATTAGGCTAATTTAATAAAAAAGTTTTACGAATATCTTAAAATTTATTTTTGTTATTTATGGCTTTTTAACAATTAAATCCAAAAAAAACTTTTATTGAGCTTCAGGCCGTTTCTAATGAAAAAATGTTGTGGAAAAACAACAATTATTTACCCAGAAGTTATAGCTACTATCACCACATCTCATCCTCATCAGACTTCTTCACCGCGGTCACTGGGATATATGAACCATTAGAAAAGGCCTCAATCTCAATAAAAATTGTTGAGCTCTTAAAATATTTTTTACCATTATTATCTTAAACTAAATGATGGCAAATCTGTATACATATTTCCCTCCAACAGGGGTCAATTTGAGCGGAGTATAAAAATGGCACTCAAAGGTCTCAGGACGAAGCGAGTTTTGTGTGCAAGAAACTGTCGGTATTACTATGGAAATAGTAAGAGCTGACTTCTATATTTGCTACTTCTCAGTAAGACCGGAGAAAAATTGTTTCTACGAGTCAATCGCCCAATTTTTATCTGACGTTGTTTTGAAAATTGTCCCATCAGCGTATTCAACTCCAGCGAAGCGAAAGTCCGGTACGTTTTGATATTTGCCTGTTTTAGCTATAAATATCCCGCACGCACTTAGTTAAAACTCCAAATACCTAATCAATTTAAATTTGGTACCGAAAGGCTTATCCGACAAATTCTTACATCACAAAATTCCTGATATCGACTTGTTTTAAACAAGTTGCATACGAAAAAATTGCATGTCAGTTTTAAGCTCTGGTTGTCATATTGTCAAAATCTTGAACATGCGAAAACAGTGTCTTCGATTTACCGCAACTGATTGTAGAAAGCGTAAAAATTTAACCGAAATTCTTCGCAAATTTTTCACAAGCACACAATCCCACACACGAGTATCGTCGAAAATAATGCACTCCACATTCAACCACTTCTTCGCTCCAGCTATTTATGATGCGTACGCAGCGTGCTTAGTTTTTGCACAGCTAAGACGCAGAACACAACCAAAAGCGCAGCTATGCAATTTCTGAATGCTTTCGCTGCAGGTTTTTCGCTGCTTGCCCTTGGCGGCAATGCTGCGCGAATTCTTGGCTTCTTTCCCTCACCCAGCAGTTCACACCTGATGATCCACTGTGCTGAGGCGGATGCAATGGCACGCGTCGGACACAATGTCACCGTCATAGCGACCAAACTAATACTGCCGGGTAGTTTCAAGAATCAGCTGGTCAACGATCTGCTACCATTCTACGTACGCTGTCCGCTGCTATTGAAGGAGAGCACGGCGATGGCAAATCGCACATTGTGGCATTCCGCGCGTCCAGCAGTTTCTGAGCGAGCATGGCGCGGGCTCTTTCGACTTGCTGCTGTTCGGCTACTTTGGCAGCGATTTCCAGTTGGGACTTGGTGTTCACTTTAAGTGTCCGATAATTATTTCATTTATGGTGCAATCAGTATTTTCACTCAACAAAATCATCGGCAGCCAATGGATTTTTGGGCGCGTTTAAGGAATTACGTCATTTACCTATTTGAACACTAGGTACTATATAGATGAGGTGCTGGAAAGCCTGTCGCAAAAGTATTATAGGTGTAATTTTTTTTATGGGGCAGCTGATAAGCATATCGAATAACTTTACTAATAATCCAGATATCAAAGATTTACAGAAGACACTTTCTCAACAGACAGAAATTTTAAGAAAGCACCGGCTAAACGCGTTACTTCTCGTTTATTTACTGCAGCTTCAACTTTCCCGCCGCACGCTGGCCTCGACGAAGCGCGTCACAAAAGTAAAAAACGTATCAATTTATTGACCGAAACGCAATAGTGGAACTTACGAGTGACTTTTCTAAAGTCTGTTTTCGAGGCAAGTGAAAATCGCTTTTCATATACATTTTTTACAGTTGCAGATCGAGGCTGGAAAAGTTTCGAGGTTTTCAAGACATATTTGCCTTTAAGGGAATCCCCTAATTAATTTTATATATGGACAGAAAAGGGATAAGCAAAATATGTGGAAAAATTTTTTGACGAAAAATTTGGTATAAAGCATCGAAATTTTTTAATTTCTAGTACCAAAGCAATAATAAACTACATTCACCGATAAAAATTTCAGAAAACAATTCCTTACAAAAGAAATTAAAAAATTCCCCGCGCTCCCTTTCCAATCAAATCGCTTTGATTTTTATTGCCCAACATAAATTCCCAACACCAATATCTGCTGTCAGGTCAGCTACGCTCAAATAAAGCGTACAAAGAATCCAATTCTTCTGCAGAAAAAATAAAAAAAATAAAACATTGAATGTTGCTCACAAAAAATTCATAACAAATTCGTGAAAATACCCACAGGATATGGGATAAGCCGAGGCAAACAAAAATAACGCAAGAAAAGGACTAAGAAAAAACTCAAATAAAATGCCATTTTACTTGCATTTGGTGCACTCGGCTCGGCGTAGTTGATGTCCTACCCCTTCACTCGTACGCCCTCCACTCGTACGAAGCATCGGCGACGCGCCTGCAGCAACTTGTGGCATCACAATTTCAGCTCGATTGGCTTGCCATACAAGCGCCACAAAAATATTTGTTTTTCTCATTTTCCACTTATGCGGGTATTTGTGTTACATATTTCTATTTGCTGGCTGCCAATACAAATTCAATATTGTTAGCTTCCAACGAGCGCGTGAACACTTCGTAACGTTCGATTACACTGCGCTGCGCTGCTCTCACCCTTAGCCTCTAATCTTACTTCCAAGAGGTGCTAGGTCAATATGGATTCTGCTGCAAAGCTGCTTGCTTGGTTGCATTGCAGCGGAAGTTTGGAAGGCGGGCGGCCGTTTAAAGCTGCAGCAGTGGGGAATGTATTGGTGGAAGGGAGGGGGAGAAAAGTCGAAAATGCAGACACAGAATGAATACATGGATTTTTATCCAACATGGCAAATATATGACCATAAATAAGTATTTACATACAAAGGCTTTACAAACCCAGAAAAAAGTATTCAAACAAGTTTCAAATTTTTAATTTGATGTGAATCCTTACTATCAATTTAATAAAACACTATCGAAATTTCTTCGAAACAGAAACTCAACGCCATACGGTGGTCGGAGAAGCTATGTTTTATGCGAAAAATTAGAAGGGCTGTTACAATTATAATAAAAATGCATCATCTTAGTATTTTTGTTATGCTAAATTTGAATATGCCATAACATTTTTAGTTTGACAGTTGACATGTCAAATCAACTGCTAATTTCTCCAAAAACAAAAAAAAAATAAAATCGTTTTGAAAATACCACTTATTAGGTTTTAAGGCACGCTAGTCACGAATTTTATGTCAAATTAAAAGTTTGACAGCCGACAGCTGTCAAACGGACTGCCAATTTTTATAAAAATCAGAGAATCTTTTTAAAAACGTTACTGATAAGGTTTATAAACATGCTGATCACGAATTTTACGTCAAATTAAAGCTTTGAGAGTTGACAGCTGTCAAATTGACGGTTAATTTTTCTGATAATAAGAAAATGTTTTTTAAGTGCTACTGGTAAGGGTTTTAGACACGCTAGTCACGAATTTTACGTGAAATTAAAACCGAATGGGATGTCAATTTCTCTAAAAGTAAGGTGAAGAGGAAGTAAACGTACTACTACGTTTTAAGGCTCACTGATCTCGAGTTCTATATTACCTTCAAACTTTTTCAGTTGAAATCTGTCAAATCAACTGTCATTTTTAGTTGAGTAGCACAATATATTTGTTAAGCAAAATTACTGATTTATAGTATTTTTCTTCCTGGTCATTTTTCGAGTGTTATGCTCGCGATACCATCTGAAGTCTTTGTTGCGAGCCTCCTGGGCTTCCTCAGAAAAATGCCCTACTGGCAAAGTCATACCAAGGGCAACAATACCAAATGTCACGAAAATTTAGTAATTTTTTAAATTCTTGGGCGCCATATTCGGTAACGATAACTTCCGATAACAGCCTTCGGAGTTGCCATGAATGCGAACCTCTAAATAGCAAATTTAAAAAAAATTCAACAATTTATTTAAATCTCGGACGCCATATTGGATTTTGAATTTAGACTTTTCTAAAACTAAATACCATATTTCATGAAAATTCAGTAATTTTTTTAATTTTTGGACACCATATTGGATTCGTTATTTTCGGTTTTTGAAAATTTACTACAGGTTACTCAAGACATATCTTATAAATAATATGATGCTAAATATAGAAAAATTACATTAATCCGTAGTGTTTTATATACTTTGTTATTTGGAACAACTGCTAAAGTTGGTCTAGTGTAAAAAAAGTGGCCGCCACTCTTTTTGGCGCGAGTATGCGCGGCTTTTCTTTTCGTAGATCCTTAACGGACCCCTTGCGTTACTTTTTGGTAAAGGAATGAAGATCCTACTCTGCTCTACTCATTAGTTATACCGTTATGAAGAAAATATTTCTTGAAAAATAAGCCGCGTTTTTAATAAAAACCGTTAAACAAAAAACTTAAGGAAATGACACTTTAAAGAAATTCTGTGGATTTCCGAATTTGGAATGAGAGGACCCACACGACTCAGTGACATTCGGGTGCCAGAGTCTGCGACATAGAGTTACCGAGAATGTTTGCCAAATGACGTCAATATTTTTAGTGTCACAAGGTCACGAGCAGGTAAATCGAGAAGAGTAAGCGTTGATTTGTGGCTCTTCCGTAAGTAAGGTCAATAATATACGAGTGATATTTATTTATTGGTTTTACATGGCGGGTCCTAGACCTAGCGCACAGTGACAGTGACTCAAACAAGTATTTTTTAAGTTCAAATTTTGTTGTAATTTTTTTATAAAAACACTGTTCCTTCTTTGACCAAACCCATAAAAATTAATAGTTTCAAACCTTAAGGGCCGAATTCACGGTGCTTAGTTAAACCATTGTTAACTTAACCAGCAACACGAGTTTAACTATGAATTTATATTTAGTCACATAGTTAACTAAGGAAATTCACATCGTCTGAAAATACATATACAAATTATAAAAATCAAGATTTTTCTTTACAAATTTGAAATTCGTTCCACAAACAAAAAAAAAAAAAATTCACAAGAGTTTAACTATGGGGGCATGCTTGGTTTAAAGTTTCGATAGTTAAACTCTTGTCAGTGGTTAACTACGCTCTGTGAATTTGGCCCTTAGTATACAGAATTTATAAATCAACAAATTTGTATCAAAATTTTGAACTTTTTAACCTGAACTTTTTTTTAATATATTTGGGCATGCTTATAAAATTTTAGTAGTATAAAGTATAAGTCTCAACCTGCTAAAAACCATTACCGCCTTCAAAACGCTTTACGACCATAGCGAAATTTCTTAGAAATCAGACAGAGGAAATCAGCCACCTCGTGCATAAATGGTGGATTAAAATAGTTAGACCACAAAGAAAACTAAATTAAAACTTTTCGTTTCGATTATTATTAAAGATTTATGTCAGTTGCCATTTGTATTAAAAAATACGCCAGCGGTAATAAACGTAGTGTGACAGCGAATTCAACAAAATTCACTATTTCACATTCTAGTTTATTCCTTTAATCTCTTTCACTATTCCCTCAACTAATTTTCTGCAGTAAAGGACAATCGGGTATAGGGCAAAACCGTTAAATTAAACCGCACACATTTTAGAAACACAGGCATTTGAAAAATTCCCATTTATACACAACTAAATTTCTGTATGCACAGCTTGTCTTCATTAACATTCCACATTTTATTCTTAGTTGCATACAAATACACACACACACACACATAAATATTTACACATAGCTATGCACAAAAATTAACTGAAGCCACAGCTAGCTTTGAAATTGCGCTCAGCGCGCCGGGAAGCGCTCTCAGTTTCGGTCAATTAAATTTTACGCTTAGAAAATTTGTGTTTTCCGTTTCCGCAAATCGCGACAGCAGCTAAAGCGAATAAAATAGTATCAAAGCGCAAAGTAAAAGTAAAAGTAAAATGCCGCAAAACATTGCATATGCCCAGGCGCTAATTTGCATGCAAATGCGCTGAGTGCATAGTTTCAGGCGAGGTGGAAATGGCAAGCAGCGCCCTAAAGTAAAATAAAATGAAAACAAAGACAAAACAAATATGTATTGTATAAAATGCCGCGAAGGCAGTGAACAAAGCGGAGCAGCCAAAGCAGTGCAGCGTGAAATTAACAATGTTTTTTTTTTTTTACATTTTATTAACGATTTTGTTTCAATAGTTTTCTCTTTTAAGTGCCAAAACCCGCTGCAATATTGCGTAAAGCCAAATTAATTTCGACTGCAAGAAAAAAATTTTAATAAATTGCATAAGAAATATTTATGTACATATGTATGTATGTAAGTATGCCGTTTAAAATGAACTGCATCGAGCGCAGTTTAGCTAAAATTTGAGCTGCCTCAAAAAATTCATAAAATGCATATGGCTCTAAGTGGACACAAGCACTCAATTTAATTTTTACTGCCTTATTTTTAGTTCCGTTTCTTACACTTTTTTTGCTTGCTGCCATTTTGCAAAGCAAACTATGAATTTGGCAACGAGTAATAAATCAAATTGCGGCAACCACTTGAATTGACCACCTGAACTGGGCAGCCAGGGAAGTGACCTGTAGGAAGATGAAAGAGCTGGATGTTTCAATTACAGGTTTCGCATACGACAGATTCTATAAGTTGCAGGCGGTGGATGTTAATGTGTTAATAATATTTTTGCAACAAAGTTATTGAAAATATCATTTTTAGACTGGACACTACACAATACACTTAATGCAAACCAGTTTCTTTGAGTCCAATTATGCTTTCAGACTAGTTTAAAACTAGTTTTAACTAATTTTTGTGAATGTCAAAATTTTGTTTGAAAAAAAAAAATGCATAGCATAAAAAACTGTTAATGGTGAAAGCTTTAGACATTCTACACAAAAAGAACGACAAATACATACACTGATAAAAATCCACTTAGTAATGGTTGACCCTAAAACAAAAACCCAGAACCTAGTTTTTTAGTTTTTATGTATCAATGGCTAAAAACAAGATTAATTTATTACGAGAATGCATTTCCCTATCGGGTATTCATATCTATATAGATATCCAATTCACTCATATATGCATATTGCGGGTAAATTCATATGTGCCTCTGCTCCTTTATTTCCGCTACTTAAGCTTTCTTCGAGTGCCTATTCCACACTGACTGCCACTGACCAATGCTCAGCTGCATTGCGCTTGCAGTTATTCAACGATTTTCAATGATTTTTCCCCCATTTTTTGTGGTTACACATGCAAACGGCCTCAAGCAGATGAAGGTAGGTTTTAACACACACACAAAAAAAAATATATATCTAAAAATAACAATAAAAAATATATGAAAAATAGCAAGTAAGAAAACGACAAAAATTCAAATTGAAGAAGTGGTCTGAGTTTTGAAATCATTCAGGCAAATATGAACATATAACTGACCAAAGACTAAAATTTCCTAATGCTGCAGCGGTAGTAGTGCTACAGGCGTATGTATGTATGTAGTAAGGTGACTGGGGCGTATGAGTGACGGAAATCGTATGTGAGGAAATTGCGGTAAAAAAATATAAATTCAGTGACTTCTTGTGTAAAATAAACTTAAAGATGCATTCAAACAAATTTGATCAAATCACCGATTTTTTTAAATGATAATGAGCAAAATCCGCAAATTTCTGAGAAGACCCCAAAAAACGAAAAGGCCCAAAAACTGCACAAAAATCTCCAATTTCCTGAAAAAAAAAATCCGGAAAGCTTCTACTGAGTTCTGAAAAGTTGTGGAGGCTCTCTTAAGATTTCGAAAAAAATACCGAAAAACTCCAAAAAGCACTAAAAACACCTTTAAAGATGCGGAACAATATCAATTAAAATCCGAAAAAGCGGTAAAATACAAGTATTGAAAGCTAAAAAAAAAAAATACTGAAAAAAATTTTTTAATGTCTCCAAGTGTTGAAAGTCTTAAAAAAATATGAAAACATGGCGAAAAATTGCTTAAATAATCCGACAAATCCCTTGAAGTTCCGAAAAGTCTTGAAAGCTTCCAAATAAATCCGAAGAAAACCTCAAAACATCAAAATAACCTAAAAAGTATTAAAAAAAATCCTTAAATAAAAAGTAAGAATTTGAAAAAATAAATAAAAACAATACTCAAAATACCGAATAATTACAGAGTTTTTAAACAAGATTAGAAACCTTGAAAAAGTACTGAAAAAAACTTCGAGAAAACAAAAAAACATACCCAAAGTTCTTGAAATGTCCCAAAAAAATTCTTAAAATACCGATAAATACCAAAAAAGCCTTTAGGGCTTCGTGAAAGTTCATGAAAGCTTACAACAAATGCTGAAAATACACCGAAAAAATCCACAAAATTAAAAGTATGGGTAGCTCAGAAAAAACCGAGATTTTCAGAATACTCAAAAAATCCTAAAAAATTTTAAAATTCTTGAAAGGTGCCGAAAAAATTCGACAAAATTCCGTGAAAATCCTAAATAAATAAGGAAATATCACAAAATCTTAGAAATATGTAAATTTAAAAAGTCTCAAAATATCCCTGAAAACTAATTCTAACAAAATGTAAATACAAGAATTTAGTAAACCTCGCTTCATGAGAAAAGCGTTAACTGCATGGACACTGCATTGCCTCTTTGGAATGTAAAATTTTATAATTTTTAAATAAAACCTCCGTCGTTGAACTTTTAAAAGCGCCTTCTCTTTCCTATCGTTCACCCTACTTAAATAAATATGTACTTAGCCTGGAAGTGGAATCAGGGGTGGCGCAATGTTCTAAGCAAACAGCAGATATTAATTGTTGTTGCTTTAATTAATGCCGAATTAGAAATCACATCAAAGCACAATTCACTCTATTACCACGACTATTTACGTGCGAGTCGAGCAGCTGCTTGGCGATGCAACAGTGCAGAACAACAGCCAACTAACTACAACACTCACCGCTGGCCGCCAATATTGTAGAGTTAGCAGAGACGAGGTGTAATGGTATCAGTCTTGCCAACAATCAGGATCTATGAAGCCAACAATTTTTCGCTTCAATGCGCTCAGGTGGATGACAGAATGGTTAGATAGTGGTAGTGGGTGGCGGCATTGGACGATGCGCTAGCTGCCAGACAAAGACAAAGCCAAATGAAATTTATTGCAAAACAAACGAATGGACAAGAAAATAAATAAAAATAGAAGAGTTCGCCTAAACAGGGGAGGATAGAAAGTTTTAAAAATTATTACTTTAAAGCAGTGTGTATGAATTTTATATTAAAATGCAATAAGGAAAATCGATTATTTTCTCCTTATAATTTTAAGGGCATTCATAAAGAGGAAAATTAAAAATTTAAATGCTCCGTTGTGCCTGAAATTTTCTGAAAAAAATTCGAGAAATTATAATTAAAGCACGATACAAAACACCCCCAAAAAAAATCCTGAAAAATTTGAAGTCTTCAAAAACCCAGAACGATGCCGAAAAGTTTCAAAAACAACGCATAAAATCTAAGACAATCCTAAAAAAATGTTTAAAGCATCCTATTAAGTTAAGAAAAAAATCTCAAGGAGTCCCACAGCCGGTCCAAAAGTCACCAAAATTATAAATAGTTCCCGAAGCATTCCAAAATATCTCGAAATATCTGGAAAGTTCCGAAAGACTCCGAAAAAATCTGAGAAGCATCCCAAAGAGTTTCGAAACACGGCGAAAGGCTCCGAAAAAAACTCGAAGAAATCCGCTAAAGCCCCGAAATGTCGACAAAAATCTCCCCGGAGAACTCTCTAAAAACTCACAAACATCCCGAAATATCAAAAACAACCACAAGAAAATTTCCGAAAAATGTCGAGAATTCCCAAAAGGTATCGACAGCTGCCAAAAAAAATCCGAACGGTCTCGAAACTCTAAAAATGATAAAAAAAAATAACGTTTCTTCTCTGCTTTAAAGAGTAACTACTGCATGTACAGTGCCGTTGGCGTAATACACTTCGGTAAACTTAATTTAAAGTGATAGCTGAACAAGGCAGACAGGCCAACGCTCAAGCAGCAGAGCAGACCAGACAGTTGCAGATGCTCTTTCCCTGAGCTACTGTGGATGCTGTTCTTGCTGTATTTGCTGCTGTTCTACCTGTATACCTCGACAATGTTACAGCATTGCCCAACAGTCCGTCCAGCCGCTAGTTAGGAGTACTTCACCAGCAGTAGCAGTATAGCGTCTGCTTACCACTTCCATGATTTCCGCAATTTTCGCGCTTGCCACTCGGAAAAATCGCAATGCGCTACTGCTCGAAGCTCCCAGTTATCTCTGATGCCGTCCTACTATACTTTCGTCCTTCCTCTCCTCTACTATGTCTCTCGCTTTTTTCTCTTTGCTGTCGCACTCTACATGTTTGGTTACTTTTAAGGATAATAAATTTTGAAAGCTATATATTTGCCTGTGTCTGTCTGCATGCAGCTCTGCATGTATGTTGCTAAAAAATACTTTTCTACATGTTTGCTCGCAGTTATGTGATGATTCACACAAGCCGGAAGTGGCTTGGTCTCAACGTTCCGCCACCAACTTCCGGTGTTGGTTTATTTCGCCGCTGCTGCCTTTGCGTCTGATTGTGCTGCTGCTGTGGAATGTCTGTTTGGATCGTCTAGTTTTTCTTGTTTTTTTTTTTCTCTCTCTTACCGTTAGTTGACTCCACGCCTCCTAATGCTTTCCTCATACATGAATTTAAAGTGCCCCGTTAAGCATTAAGATTTCCAACTTATGAATTCGCAATTTCTTTGAGCTGAGCTAAGCTGAGGGGGAGATTTGGTTGAATTGAACAAACACATCGCTTCGCTTATAGCCTCACTCCAATCTATCAGCGGCTAACTTGTAGGTATTTGGACCAGCAGTTCTTCAATATCAGCTGGCGATTTGTTTTTAATTTTAGAATTAATCGGTGATAAACCGCGTGCTTAGACAATAAATAGCTGAGGAGCATGCAGCAACAAATTTCGTATTTAGTTGTCAAGCGCTTATTTTGCCAATTTTTAGTTCGCGTTTTCTGTTTGAATAGAAAAATTATGGAGGCTGCTTTGACTTACATTTTTGTTGCGCATTAATGTGGAAACGTAAGAACTTAAAGGACATTCGAGACTCTTCGATTTCAAAAATGGGCATTACTTTTCATCTCTCTATCACTTTCTCTGATCTATCCTTATAATTTAACTCGCCGCTTAGAGGTCAAGGAAAACGAATATGAAGTGGGGGATCTTGAAATTTATTAGAAACCACGTACCTACATTAGGGTACATCACTCTTTACGAAAAAAAAAATTGGTACTCTTTTTCCAACGGAAGTATAAAATGTATTCCATTTTAAGACTTCCGCTAAAATATTACGGAAAAATATTAAGATTAACGTGAGCTGCACCAATTTGAAAATACCTCCGAAACTCGTTGAAAAAAAAGTTTAAAAAAAAAAACTCCTCAGGCGATAAAAGAGCTTACGCCCAAAAGGTATGCATAAAATTAAAAAAAAAAATCAACGGAAATCAGTCTAGCTCACGTAAATCTTAATATTTTTCTGAAATATATTGACAAAGTCCTTAAATATAATAAATTTTATAACTCCGGTGAAAACCCCCAACTTTTATTCGGTGATGCACACTAATGTACATACTTCGAAACTCAGTTAATCCATTCCAAATGCTGCCGGCAGCTAAGCAATACATTTGTTTTTCTATAGGAGAAGCCTCTTTTCGTAAATAAAAAGCAGTGGGGAAAATGAAACTTACGCCATAAATCCCCCCAGAAAATGTTGACGGCTCCAACAAAAATGTACAATCTCATTCCATACCGTGTACAATAGGCCGCCCTTGTTGAAATCAGCCGCAGCACTCGTTATCTTCAGACAGACTATGGGGCATTGGGTACTAAGCTGACTAAGGATTTGGTAGCCTGGGAGGCTTCGACTTCATTTCCGATAAACAAATCCTGCGTGTATCTCCGCTTCAAATGATGATGACCGACTAAATTTTACTAGGATGGGTCGAAACTTGATAGAGAGCAAACAACCCAAATTAAAGAAGAAATATCCAGAAGTGATAATGATTACATTATTTTTTCCCTCAAACTCAGTCTGCGATAACAAATCAAAGTCTTAATATTTTACACAAACGCGCTGGAATTACTTATTCAGCATCGAATTTTGAAGAACGAGCCCATGAATTCCTCAATTCAACAGCCTAACATTTAGCTTTCTTGATATCGCACACCTTGCCTGTCGATCGAATTCAAACAGACAAGATCACTCAGCCAACATCTGGCACTCAACAAAAAGCACTTGAGGGGGTTTAGAACAAAGTAGGAAAATAATAGTAATAAAAATAGTTTACTAAACGTAAAAAAAGATAAGGGATTAGTGAGAAAAGGCATTCGAAGTTCAAACGAAATCCATCACTTTACGTTGGGGATCACTTAAGCTGCTTTTGCCCCCCAAAGTCGGGGGAATTCACTTTACTTAAGCCAATATACCCAGAAATAGTCTAACTAATTCCATATTTTCACAAATATGTACTATATAAATAAGTACTAAGTAATACTTGAATATTCATTCCTTAGGCGAAATCGTTGGCACAGTTAGAGGTACAGTTGTGCTTGAAATGTGTATGCAGCTTCATTAGTTGATACAAGTGAATATTGGACTGTTGTCAATGAATAAAGGCAAACATAAATATTTTTATATTTGTTTATGTACATTAAAAATACAATAAATAGACATATTATTTGTATGCATGTATGTATGCATAATATTTCTATTAATCTTATTTGCTGCTTTGCATACATACATGTTGCTGTATTTCTGTAAGTTTTACTGTACTGCAAGAACAAATATACATATGTATGTACATATAGCACACCGTTTTCAAAAGAGTCACAACTCAAAATAATACGTTCGTCAGAAAATGCCAAAAACTATTTCGTAGCACATGCTAATCATATGAGCAAGGGCGACTTTATCTTAGGTTTTTTTCTAACGAATTATAACTAAAATTTGCTCCAGCTTTTGCTTAGAGGTAAATAGAAGCTCTGTGTACATTTTTAGCGCATAATTTCAAAAATGCCAAATTTTGAGTTGTGACTCTTTTGAAGACGGCGTGCGATATGTATGTACATAACACAGATATAACCTAGCCGGAAAATTTTTTCTATATGTATATCGACTGCTGAGTGGAAGATCGACCTATCTCGGCAGCCAGTTCCAAAACGCCCTATCTCAAAAAACTTTTCAAGAACACCCTATCTCAGAATTTGGTTGAAGAACGCCCTATGTCAGAATGCAGTTCAAAAACGCCCTATCTCACTTCAAAATGTATTGAAAATGTGCTGAGTCGGTAGCTTCAAAACGCTCTATATAAGCACATTTGAAAATTAGTGAAATGCCTGAAGAAATACGCCAAGTTATGCTTTTTCGAATAAAAAAGAGGTAAACGCATCGAAAACAAGCCGAAAAATCTGTAGAATGTATGGTGAGAATTCTGCGAGTAAACGCCGGACACAGGAGTGGCTTGCTTGCTCGATTCCGTTATGGAAATTTTGATGTCAAAGTTGCACCTCGCTCTGGTCGGCCAGTCACTGTCACAGTGGTCGAATAGGCAATGTTTTACGCGAAAAGGACTATTTTTAAACTGTGATAAATTAACTGGAGTAAAGCCATTCTTATTCAGAAATGTTCAGCCAAATCAAAAGTGATACGTGTTTTTAATAATATCTGCTGAGCAAGCCGTTGAATCCATTTAATTCAACGAATTCAATCGTGGTATGTTCTAACAGTTATGAGTTGATAGCTTTCTTAACACTTTTTGCATGTAAACTTCTAATTATAACAGTAATCGCTGGTTTGGTGTTACTTCGTAACATAACACAAATTTGTTGCGAAATTATGAATACCTTAATTACACGGATTATTTTTCAAGAAATATTTTTTTGCAAAGAGGCATAACTAATTAGTTAGGCTCGAGTAGGGTCTTTATTCCTCTACCAAAAATCATTTTTTTAAATTGCGCGAACGGTGTAAGTTTTGTGATTTTTTAAGCGGGTGGAAAATAAACTTTCTTGCAGCACTTCTAGAGGCCCTGCCCTTTCATTTTACACCTAATTTGTTTAAAACAACGAGCGGTGCAGGTTTTATAATTTTAAAAAAGGTGGCAACCCTTTTCAAAAATATCATACCTTGCTGTACATTTAGAGGCCAAGCCCTTCAATTTGGAACCTCAGTTTTGAAAATCGAATAATCGATGCAGATCTGATGCCGTTAACAAAAAATCCCTTCATGTATTGTATTTATACATAGTACATACATATTTAGATTTGATCTAACCTAGGTATTTGTGTATTAGGCAGTTATTAGAATCCAGATAGGAGCTTTAAAACTATCGAACTCGAGTATACACAACTCTGGAATACTTGATTTGTAACTTTGACTTTTATTTTTGACTGAAAAAAAAATAAAACGCAACAATTACCGATTATTTTCTGCTCAAAAAAATAAAAAGCAAATTTTTATTTTTATTTTGGCCTTAAAAAATAAAAAAGCAAAATTACCCGGTACTATTAGCTCAAAATAATAAAATTAAAAAAATAACTTAAATTTTCTGCTTTTGATTATAAAATGCATAACCGGTACGATCTCCTGTATATGTAAGTAAGTATTAGCGCGAACGGTAAAAAAGGGAAAACGAACCGGAATTTACTTTCTACTTATACTAAGATCAGACGATCAGAGAGAGCTTTTTTTCTTTGTGCACGTCCTTATAAAAAGCTTTACAAAACTTGTTGCTGTTAAAAAATTAAATGCGGACTAAAATACAGTATTTCCAACTGGGTTTCTACTTAGAAAAAAATTTATTAAAAACTGGGACTTAGACTTGACTTGACTTACCTAAAAACTTAGACGCGATTATTTTACTTAGAAATCAAAAATCTATAGTTCTCCAAGTTTCTAAGTGAAGTTGTTTTTTTTTTTTGGGTAACTGCACACACGCGCTGCTCATTTGCCAGAGATATAATTTTCAAGTCAAGTCAAGTCTAAGTCTTGCATAGCTGATCTTTAAAAACTGTTCCGATTTAATCCTTAAGAAAACATTGAAACAGTTCAATATAATTCTAATTATTCCTTATATAAAAACAAAATTGTTTTGTAAATTTATAACTTTGTACTCTCATATGGGTTTGTTAGCGATTTTTGACCTTGGCCTTCTTGCGAAAATTAATTGATCATAGAATTCGCAAAAATATCTCAATAAATCAATGAGGTTGTTCACGCTTGCCTGGTTATCAGGTTATGTGGTTATTATTACTACCAATTTTTGGTTGTGAAAAAAAGCAACAAAAAAGAGTGATACCAAACAGGAAGTACATCCATACATACATATGTATGTATGTATGTAAATTAAGCAAGTAAAAATCATTCTGCATGCAAATATATGTGTACGAGTACATTTCCGAAATAAGAACACAACAACTTCAGAAATCATGTGCGAAATTTATTAAAGGCACGTTTCGACCATATATATGTACATGTATGTATGTATGTAGGTACGTATGTATGTATATGTCAGGGATGTTGCGAATGATTCGCATCATTTTACACATTCGCATTCGACATTCGCATCAAATGATACGAATGCATTGCGAATGTGTACATGGACAGAGAGTCCACCCGAATATTGTTGAAATGGCTCTAAGTCTGTCTAACCAGGGTACGAACAGTAACCGGCTTTTTCCTTCAGCCGTTAAACGGTTAAGTAGTATATCAAGCAGCATTGATGGGCCTCCAACAAATACTGCTAAAAGTCTTTGTAAGCAACCTAGAAATAATTTTAGATTCCTCCAGCGATAGCGAAGGCTCGTATGTAGAATCTGGAGACATTAAAAAATGTGAACTTAAAGCTCAATAGAAGGCCTATCTTAAAGAAAAAACGAGCTCATATCGGTGAAAATCCTCTAGATTGGTGGAAAACTAAACTAAAATACGACCAATTGACAGATCTAGCCCGCAAATATTTGAGCGCCCGCCAGCGTTCCAAATGAACAATTGCTCAGTGCAGCCGGCCTTATATACCAACCTCTAAGAAATCGCATCATAGAAGAAAAGGCAGCAAAATTACTTATTTTTAAATATAATATGCCATACAAAATTTCTAAGTAGTAAAAAAGTAAAAAAAAAGTAATAAAAACGATGACATAAGTTGATTAGAGCTTTTTTAATTTTATTCCTAACATTCGCATTCGCATTCCGAAAATTCGCATTCACATTCGCGACATCCCTAGTATATGTATATACGAATCAGGTATATAATACATACATACATGCAGACATACAAGTATATGTATACTTCGGAGTAAGACGTGCAACAACAACGTTGTTTGGCTGAACTGAATTTCTATTTTTCAAGCCTCCGGCGAGGTTATTTTACCAAGTGCTTAAGTGTGAATGCATATTTGCAAGGGTTCAGGCCACGATTTTCTTCTAAATTGAGCTGAGCACCTAAATTTTGCCCTACAAATTACATTTTACTACAGAGCTCATCGATTGTGGTATCTGCGCCGGCTCTCTTAGCATCACAATGGATTAAGTGAGTGACTAAGGTAACTTACGACTACATTCAAGCAGCGGACCTGCGTTCAAAGATGAAGAAGCGCGGGCACTAACCATTATAGACCTGGCATGTTCAATACTGTTAACAGGAAGACACACTCGATAAGGTCACAAGTTGGAAACGGTGCAAAAAACTGCAGCTGCGCCGGTTCAAAACGTCCTACTTCAGTATTCGGTTCAAAAACGCCTAGTATATATGTATGTATATCAACAAAAATTCAATATATCAGCAGCTGAGGTAGGGCTTTTTTTAACCACTTTCTGAAATACGGCGTTCTTCGACCATTTGCTGAGATATGGCGTTTTCGAACCGGCAACCAAGAGAGGGCGAGCTACCACTCACCCGCCGAAATCCAATGTAAAAACTAACTTAGATAAGAAATTCTAGCTCTAAACAGATTATTAAGTCTCTTTCAACAACGATTCAACAGATACTAGATGGATCCTTATAAAAAAAAAAAAAAAAAATGGTACAGGAAATCAAAAGCCTCAACAGGGGACTTTTTGAACTTGCAAAACTCGAAACAGCGATCGACAACGGAAAACTTACAAGAATTGGCAAGAGAAGGGGAAATTACAAGGCAATTTAGTAAAAATTATAGTACAGCTTATTCATGCCCAGAAAATTGTTTTGAAAGGATTAGCTCTGTTAGTTTTCGACGGGACTACATTTGAAATACCTCCAACAAGCACAAACAAGTGAGCGGTATTTGGTTAAGCACTAATTTTAAAAGACGTTTGGTCCTAATCTTTCCAGCTTAGATGCATCATAGCTTTTCATTAATAAAATAGGAGCGAAAAGCTCCGTTAAAAAGTATTTTCAATAAAAGTTCAACTCAAAACAAAGCGAACCCTAATTCGCTTAATGCATGCTAATGAACGCATATAGCCTTTCAACAAATTTTAAAATTTATTTTTAAATCTTTTTATGAGTAATAAATAAATTTTAAAGGTCATAAGCTTTGTTGCGCGCTTGAAATATTAAAAAAACAATGATTTGCATTGAGACCCAGTAGCCGCAGTAACGAATTCACGTGCTTTTTTCGAGTTTCAAACGACCAATCCGTAGCCAGCGGCGCCCCTGTGTAACAGAGTAAAAATTATTATTTATTTATTTTTAATTTCAAACGCTGCAGTTATTGCAAAATAGTCTAATCTCCAGACACATATGCTGGCAGTCTATTTTTTTCTTCAACAGCAGCACTCTGACGAGGGAAACGTGATGCTCAGAATACCCAGCAATCAGCATGTTTTTTTTTTTTTTTTTTAATATTTCAAGCACACGCAACTCATACTGTAGGTATATATGCCTAATACGCGCATAGCAAGCACACATGCGCCTGTGTTTATGTAAAAATCCCGCTCGCTCGCTCGGCTGTCAAATCAATTATTTATAGATCCGCACACCAACAAACAATGACTAGCAGACGCAGCGTTGTTTATGGGCCAGATAGATGCAAGTGTATACTAAGCAGGTTAAAAAGTTAATGTCTCATAACTGTACGTATTATCAATTGAAAAACAATATTTTTAATACATTGCATTTGTGAAGAAATTCATACATGTATTTGCTTTATAAATAGCACTCATAACTTTTCCATGCGCGATAGTTCGCTGTTGATATTGTTGTCCTTGCCTGTGCAAAATTACGCCAACACCCCAGCACAGCACGTTTCGGCGCCACATACGTCAGCGACTTAAACCGCCCATCAAGCGAGCTTCACGTGATTATTCAATATTCGTACATTGAACGGCAGCTAAGCCACGTGAACAGGCAGGCGATGTGCGTAAAGAGTATAGCGCGCGCGCGGTGGCGTCCACGGGATATGGCTGTGTATGTGTGGCGCGCCTCCTGTCAATCGCGGTCACAGCTTAGAAGACACATGCATACACTCTCACGCGCGCGCTGAAATGTTATTGCCGCTATATCAGCGACCTATTGACAAACGCTATGTCAACAGGCGAGTTGAGACAAGAAAAACGTGCGGCACTACATCAGAGCCACTACAGCGGCGACGATTGCTAAATGCATGCTGAGCATTAGAACATTGAAAAAAGAAGAGCGCGCACACATACAAATGTAAATTTCGTTTATCAGCGCTTGCCTGCGTTCGGCGCCGCGTAAACAGCTAGCCTGTGATGGAAAGAAAAAACAATATCACAGGCAGTCCACTGGACTCATCCCGAAGGCAGCATTTCAACTGATAAGAAGCCGCGGCCAACCGAGCCTGAGTGCGTCGAGTCTATTGTCTGCTGATACGGCACGCGTTGCGAAGCGCACCGCTATAAGTAGCACTGTTAGCCGAGTAGCTGGGTCAGTGAGTGCCGAAACTGTAAGCAAAGTGAGCTGCTTAGAGCAGTGCAAAGTGCAAATAAAAAATCACTGAACTTCAAAAGGATTTCAGAAAACGCGCACGCAGAACAGCTGCGTAACGGAAAGTGCATAGTTCGAAAAAAAGAAACAAAAGCCAGAGGAAACTAATATTAAAATGTCTACGTTAGGCGCGCCTCTTCTACTCTTAACAGCGAGTCTGTTGGCGCTCAATCGAGCGCAAGGCTATGGTGAGTGCGAAACTGTACCTAATTTCTCGTCACATGTGCGCTATACACATTCAACGGCGAATGTGACGCCAGTGCGCATTCAGCTTTTTCTCCTTCATATTCTCACATTTATTTATCTCCACTGACTTAATCATTTTCCTTTCTTACTCCTTTTCCACAGCCATACACCACGAAACTACCGAGCGTCGCATGCATCCAGTCTTTAATTTTAAGTCAGCTGCGCCGCCACACACACTACAAAAACGCTCCATGCCATTCATTAAGTTCGACGCGCCCAGAACGGAAGAATATTCGTATTACTGGAATTCAATTGGCCAGTATATACTAGAGAAACAAATTGCTGAAAAGTCACAGCTGAATATGAATCTCGCCAAAAATATTATACTCTTTCTCGGCGACGGCATGTCCATACCAACCTTGACGGCGGGGCGCGTCTACTTGGGCGGCGAGGAGAAACAATACAGCTTCGAACGCTTTCCCTATGTAGGACTCAGTAAGGTAAGTTTCTTGTAGTCAGCTAACATACGAACGCAACACATACCGCGCCCCCACATCGTTGGTACTTTAGCTAACCTACTTCTTTTTTCCCCCCACAGACCTACTGCACGAACACGCAAGTCGCCGACTCCGCTTGCACAGCGACCGCTTATCTCGGCGGCGTCAAGACCAACTACGGCACCATCGGTGTATCCGCCGCCATTGAGCCGAACGATTGCCTAGGTCAGAACAATACACTTCACCACGTCACCTCAATTGCCGCCTGGGCCCAGCAACAAGGCATGGCGACTGGCCTAGTAACCACCACATCCGTTACGCACGCCTCCCCAGCTGGTGTCTACGCGCACATAGCCAATCGCAATTGGGAAAATGACGCGGAGGTGTTATCCGATAACGGTGATCCGTTGGTATGCACAGACATTGCTACGCAACTGGTGCACGGTGACGTCGGAAGCAAACTGAATGTAATTTTGGGTGGTGGGCGCAAGCACTTCCTGCCAAACACTGAGCGCGAGTTGGACGGCGAAATGGGTCAACGTTTGGATGGCCACAACTTGATTAAAGTATGGCAGACCATACACGGCAAGACGGCGCGTTATGTGCAGACACGCGACGAGCTATTGAATGTGAGTACTTGAAAACGCAAGCGTAGCGCGAGCAAAACGCTAATAAATTCTGCTTTTTGTGTTCCCTTTTAGTTACCCACCTCCACGACACGTGTGCTAGGGCTCTTCGGCGCCAACCACATGCCCTTCCATCTTGACGCCGATGCCAAGCAAACACCTACGCTCGCCGAGATGACCTCAGTTGCCATAGACATACTGGAACGCCAAAGCAACGGCCGCGGTTTCTTCCTCTTCGTCGAGGGCGGTCGCATTGATCACGCACATCACGATACGCTCGCCATGAAAGCGCTGGACGAGACTGCCGAGTTCGATAAGGCCATCACTTTGGCGCACGCACGCACAAATGCAAGTGACACACTCACCGTCGTCACCTCCGACCACTCGCACACAATGTCCGTCGCTGGCTATTCATCGCGCAAGAACGATATTATTGGCGTGAATAATGGCCAGTTGGCTGATGATCAATTGCCATATGCCACGCTGAGCTACGCCAACGGGCCCGGTTTCGATTACAATGTGATGAAAGCGAATGGCGCAATTAAACGCAAGAATCTACACAAGATCAACATGAAGAACAAGGACTATCCATTCCCGTCGATGGTGCCGCTCGAGTCGGAAACGCACGGTGGCGACGATGTGGGCGTGTTTGCGAGCGGCCCCTTCGCGCATCTCTTCACCGGCAACTACGAACAAAATTTCCTGCCACATGCGATTGCCTACGCGGCGTGTCTACAGGATGACAGAAGTGCGAAGCGGACGGCGTGTACGGATGGGTTGTTGAGAGAGCGGATGTGAGGGGAAAGAGTCGAAAAGGAGGAGGAGTTTGAAAAAGGAGCACCTGATGCATTCAACTTGCTACAATATTCATTTGCATTTAATTAATTTATTGTATTTTTAAGACACATAACTGTAAATATGAAGATAAGTAGAAGCGTGATTAATAGTCAATTTCCGGAAATCATGTACTTATTTATAATTTAAAATTAAAAATAGGAAATTTAAGTTAAAAATAGGAAATTAATCATTAATTCCTCCTATTTGAAGAATCAAATAAATTGTTTTTTATTGTTACGATTTTTGTCGTTCAACTAAAATCGACCCGTGTAAATGACAATTCAACCGTAAAACCGTGCTTTGGCTAATCGATTTCCCTATCTAGCTAGTTCAGGGGCAAGAAGACGTTCATTGGCAAGTTTGAGGGCCATAAATGTTACCAAAGATATTGCGTGGATAATCTCTGTGAAATTTGAATTCGTGGAAAAGCAATTGACTAGCGAGTATAAACTTCAGCGATCTGATCTAACCATTTAAATCTGGATCTCGCTCGCTAGCCCGACAGTTATGTCGATGCCCTATAAGCCTAGTTACTTTTGTTCGACATCGTCCACATCCGTGTGTCGTAAAGAAAGATCATCATGATAAGTAGAGGTCTGCAGAGTATTTAATTCTTTTCAAAAGGTGTCATACTTCGTTCAGTTGACAGCTTTGAGAGCTAAAAAGTCCATTCCAGTCCTTCGAAGTTGAAGCTGACAACAGTACTGCCTTTTTAATAGGATGTTTTATGCTCATTAAATGATATACATGCAAATAAAGGCCTTTTGACTCCTTCCCTACGCCGGAAAAAGACCAACTGGCGCTTATATTGAGGATTCCTTCAACGCCAACCGATTGCTGGTTTTTGTCTAAGTCGGTTTGGTTTCGTGTCAACTGGAAAGATTCTTTCGACTATTTATGGCTCACTCATCCTTCCGATAACTGAGCCTTTGTGAATGTTTTTAAAGCATTCTGACCAAACTCTAGCTAGGAAGGAATAAGACAACCGACGACTACCGGCAGAAGGCATTTTTAAAGCCAATCTATTGAAGACCAGGCCAGGGCGTGGATTAAGAAATAGACCTATCGCATAAAGTAGACGGAAATAGTACATCGATTAGGAAATTTTGCGGCCGAGTAGATGAAGACGCAATAACGAAATGGTAAGGCAGTACTAAATTGAAGTTCGGTAGGAGCGACATCTGTCGAATTTGAGAATTCAGAATGCCTTGGAATTCGATTCTCTCTTCAGTTGGGGAAAAATAAGAACAAAACTAGCTTTTTTCTTTCATCTGTGTTATTAGAAAAGAAAGCATTCGACGAATTTTATTCAGTTAATTTTTCCCTACTTGACCTTCAAATGACCTCGAACCTGACGTGATGGTGTGGCTAACATACAGTATCGGTCATATCTATAGCACGCCATTTCAAAGTGATATTGTGTGCAACTTATGTTTATTTATTTATTTTTAAGAATTTTCAATTAAAATACAGTTCTTTCACTAACAAACCCCACATAAACCCAAGTTTAACAATTGGTAGAAAACTTCAAAAAAGTGCAACAAATTTTCACCTAAGTTTCAAACTTTTTTCTCGGAAGTGTTAGAATTTTTTTGAGTACACAGTTTTTTAGCCCCTGCAATTTTAGTCTGATAATATGCAAATTTCAAGTGGCTACGAATTACCGTTAATTTTTTAGAATTTTTTTTTGTCGCATTGGCTTCCATATAATGAATAAACTGAATTTATTTGTATATGGATGAAAACCGCAACACCTTTGGCGAAAAAAATTCTAAAAAATCAACGGTAACTTCTAGCTACTTGAAACTTGCAGATTATCGGACTAAAATTGAAGGGGCTAAAACACTGTGTACTCAAAAAAATTCTAACACTTCCGAGAAAAAAGTTTGAAACTTAGGTGAAAATTTGTTGCACTTTTTTGAAGTTTTCTACAAGTTGTTAAACATGGGTTTATATGGGGTTTGTTAGATAAAGAACTGTATTTTAATTGAAAATTCTCAAAAATAAACAAATAAACATAAGTTGCACACAATATCACTTCGAAATGGCGTGCTATAGATATGACCGATACTGTACTTCAGATTCGCATTCGTAAAACATAGGGATATAGAGGTTTGGTTCAATATGCAGAAACTTTTGTCGAGTTAAGAAAAATAATTTTTCCAATAATAAATGTCAATTTTTCAAGAATTATATGTTCTTGCGTGTTTTCAATCCCAAATGTTTACTGGCTACAATTCAGCCGTTTATTTTGAAATTGACATAAAGCATTTCCACCTTTTGTGCTTAAATAGTAGGTTACTTCTAGCTGAATGCATCCATATGTATGTAAATCGTTCTACCGTCATAAAATAATGACAAGGCATTTAACTTTTGGCTGTTGAAGTTGAACGAATAACAGACGCGTTCAGATACAGGTAAGTGATCCACTGAAGTCAAGCGGCACGAAATGACTTTTGCAACTTAAAAAAAAAAAAACGGCTGCATTATGTATATAAATGCACGCCTAAAATTCTTAGCTTAACCCAAAAGAAAAAATCGATTACCTGCACGAGGTAGCCGTTTGGCGTAAGGTTGTCAGGTATTAAATATGCCAGACAATTACAGATTTTTTTATTTGCAGTATTCATTGGCTGAAATGAAGCCTGTTTCTCGCACAAACTAAGTACCTGCGGGTGAAATACTCACACAGCCGTGCATATGGGGCGATTCACGTCGTCAATGCCGTAGGCGCGCTGAGCGGTGCAAAGCACGCTACTTTTCAGCTAGCTGAGAAGCAGACGGAAAATGGGGAAAAAATTCTTCGAAAACGGGAAAAAATTCTTCGAAAACTATGATTTATATGGGCCCTAGTGATTAATCGTTTCGAATCGAATCAAACAAAATGGCAGCTGTTTTCTCCACAATACATACAATTTAAATCTAAAAATCAAATGTCGATTCTAGTTACGTACGATATCGAATGCCGCGATTCTCGCGCTGATCTTTCGGTTGAAATTGCTGAAAACAGTATTAAAAATAAAAGCTTGTATAAATGATCATATTTGAGCAAAATGTTGAGAAAAATTAGAAATTAAATTGTCGTTTCGAATTTTCACCGTGAAAATGGGATCATTTTGGAAAACGCATAGCACCATCGGATAGCCCGTCCAAAAAATCTATAGAAATCATAGTTTTCTAGTATTTTCACCATTTTCAGCCGAAATGTAGCTTGTTTTGCACAGCTCAGTGCGCCTGGCACATTTGACGTGAATCGCCCCATATGTACATACATACATACATATGTACAAATGCGATTGCCAGCTATAAAGGCTTTCATACTGAAAAGATACTTCTATTTTACCTAAAAATAATCTGTATTCATTTCAATGCGTTTTCACACGTAAAGTCAAATCAATTGTTTTACAGAGGCACCTCCATAAGTACACAAGCTCATATACTACATTACAATTTTACATACAAATGCATTACAATAGGTATACATATTTACCTCGCGCACACAAATGGGTTTGTAAATACTAATTTTTAAGTAAATATTTGTTGCCGAACAGGTAGCAGTTGAAGTTGATATTGAATCTGGCGTATTATGATGGGTGACGACTTACGGCCTAACCGGTTTGTTCGAGAGAACCAAATCAGCTGACTTATAAGCGCAGAAAAATAACTCAATCGCGCGTTCGATTACTTGAGCAGTTGCGCTCTTTCAGGTAGATACACGCACGCAGTTAGCACATAAATATGTAGAATTTTAAAGTAAGTACAATGTCATAAAATTAGAGGGACAGTGGTAGATATAAAGCTGCAAAAAGGCAGACTTTGAAAAATGAAACTTGATTAAGTCAGCTGCTCATTAAATCAATCAATGATCGGAACTATACCAAATTAGTATGGGACCACCCTTGAGCCACCACCTTTCCAATAAACAATAATAATCATTGAAAACGGTTTATGTGGTCCAAACTTATCCCGTTACATAGAACAAAAATATTCCGATGAATTGATAACCTAACTCCTTTGTTGAGGTCGGTTAAAAAGGGTATCACGCCCTTTGAGTGCGAAAATCACGCTTCTAAGCCTAATAAGTATATTCAAAACAAAGCGGTAGAACAGGAAATTGTTTGATGTATCGAGTTCTGAAAGAGCCGCTTATGGAATTGCGTTATTATGAAAAACAACGTAAGGCCAGGCTTTCATAAAATCGTTCCCACATAAAGCAGATTTATAAAACGCAATACCCAGATAGTTTTAAAATATCAAAAGTTCTTGTAAAAGAAGAAAGTAATAATTATAGCGCTCTTGGTATAAATAAAAAGTGGAAGGTTTCGTAGAATCAAAGCTAGCCTAGATGTTATCACGATGGAGGTTCAGCCTTCAGGTCCTTGAACTTTTAATGCCATAAAAAATCGATTTTATGTCATTTACGGATTTTCCTTTTTTTTGTCTACTTTCAATGGCTGTCAAGCACAAACTAAATGGCGCAGCTGTGCATTTAAAGTTACTGCGCGGGTAATTCAAAAAGTCAGTGGCTTTTCAAATTTCCCTCGTATTATGAATAGCGACTGTAGTTAAGTGCTAAAAATTTGAAGCTAATGGTATTAAAACAACAGCAGCCAAGGATTGAGTTTAAAAAACCAACAGAAACAAGAAATACATTTTCTCAATCAACATTTCGGCGCCAGTTGCCATCTGTAATATCATTTCAGCCATTGGCGACGCAACTGAAGTTTCTTTGCCATACGAAATCGACCCATAATTGATTTAAAATGTGAACTATATATTATATTTTTTACTTTAGTTTTAATCTTTTTTATATTTAATTTTTTTTTTAGTTTTCTGTTATTTTTTTATTTATCTTTTATTTAAATTTTTCAGTGTTATTTGTTTTTAATACTTCATCTTGTATTAATTTTTTTTTTTTTTCTCTTTTTTTTTTTAACCCGATTTAAAAAAAGGAGAACGTTATCAATTCGTCGGAACATATATATATAACTTTGGATCAAGTTAACCGATTTCTATAATTCTTTTTTTAAAGGAAAGGTGTTACCTCATAGGTGGTCTCAAAATTAAAATCCGATCATTATATGAAGAAATTAACGATAATCTTAATTTTTTATATGAGAATTTAAGTCGGTTTTGTTTTTGCTTAAAAATTGCTTGTTTTTATATGTATTTATGTAAGTTTTTATTTTTTAATTTTTAAATGTTTTTAAATTTGTTTATATTTTTATTTATTTCTTATGCGTTGGCTTTTTATATGACACCTTTTATTGAGGTTTTCTTGCTTTCTTCTATTATTTTAAAATTTTTACATACCATTTTATTTTCTTGGAACTTAATTAATTTTTTTTATTTCAATTCTGATTTCTACAACTTAATTTTATGAATTATTTTATTTTCTGTTATAATTTTTGATTTTATTATAGTACGTATTTGTTTTTCTGAGTTCACTAATTTTAATCTTATAAGGTTTATTTTATGTGATTTTTTCGATTTTATTATATTTATATTTTCACGTTATTTTATTTTATTTTAAATCTATTCATTTTTTGTTTAATATAAAATATTAAATTTTATGTACGTATGTACTTCATTTTAATAAAAAAAAATTGTTTTACTTTATTTTAGTTAAGTTAAATAATTTTATTTTTGTTTATTTATTATTTTTATGTTTTTTCGTTTTTATATTTATTTAAATTTTAGTTTTTTTTAATATTACATATTTTTAATTTTTTTATGTTTTTTTTTTAGTGCCGTTACTTTTCCAATACACTGTGTCTAAGCAAAATATTCATCGAACAAAACCACTTAACCTTCTTCGGCGCACACACTTACACGCTGGCTCACAGAGCGAAAGTCATTTAAACAAACACGCATACTTGCTTCTCTGTGTGTATGCGTGTTACCAATTGTTTGACGTTGTCTCCTCAGCACGTTTTCTTAAGCCGGCACGTCGCTACCTGTTGCTGCCTCTAGCCAGCTAACCGGCCACTTGAATAGCAGGCAAGCGCAACTCAAATACCTGTTGTTTATTGACCACACTCTGCCGTCTTCCACGTCTGCGCTATCGTCCTCCTCCTCCTCCTTTTCTTCCACACCGTCTTCAACCGTTTCGTTCATTCAACTCTGCTGCTGCTGCTGCTAAAAGCCGTCAGCGTTTTGTTGTACTCGTAGGCCGTTTCTTTGCATCATTCACCCGGATTTGTTTGTGTTGGTTATAGTTTTGTTATGATTTCGTGATTTCATTTGCTGACCGACTGTCTAGTTGTTGGTGTTGCTGTCCCCCGCTGCCGCTTTTTATTACTACGTCTGCGGCGGTAACCACGGTTCCGGTTTTGGCCACGGCCACTTGGCACATTACTCTTGTAGTTGTTCTTTTTTCAGTTTCTTCATTTTTGGTTCTCCGCTGCTCTGCGCACTATTCGACTGAGCCCGTGATTTTCCTCAATAATCTCAGATTCAATTGCGTACTTAGCCTTTAGTCATCGTCGCTCTGTCATCGTGATCGGGACAATATTTGCGCGCTAACGGCCGCATGTGCTTAAGCTATTTTCAATATAACTCTTTTTGTTGTTGTGCGATTTTGTAATTTTTAATTTTCTTACCACGTTAAGTGCGACGTCATCGAATCTCCATTTATCGCTGCTTAAATAGACATTGCTCGAGCACGCTTTGGCATGCCGAGGCAAAAGTTATTTTCTTAGTGCTTTGTATAGCCGAATAAGTGGTATTTTTGGCCATGTTTAACGCACACGACAATGGCGCCTGCGCAGCTGCCACACCTTCACCGACAACGCAGCCAGCTTATGAATTTAGCCAGCCACGGCTGAAGTGTGGGGAGGTTTTCGTTTGGGACTGCGTCGGTGAACTCTTCGCCATCGAATGTCAGCTCTGCGAGGAACGACCGATCTGTACGCTTTCCGAGTTTGCAGAGCACATGGATATCTGGCACTACGATTGGACAGCGGAGGCGTATGCCTCACTACCCGATTCAACGACGCAAGAACGCTGTGGAACTTGGACCACTCAATGGACGGCTATGGAGGAGCAAACAGACTCGGCGAGCGAAGTCGAACATTTTGGATCAGAAGCTGAAATAGATGCAGAGATACAAGACACTTTTATGGAAGCGGCAGCTTTGGCGACAACGGTGAGTGTAGCGCGCCATTGTAACGTCATAAGACGAATCGGTTTGGTTTTTTGGTTTCTCATTTTCAAAATTTTTTTTCAAAGATTTCCGATAGCAGTGAAAACGTAGCCATATCCGTCGCTTGCGACAACAACTCAAGCTCGTTTGCGCCGTTCGAAGTGATGGCGCGCGCTTCTACTGCTGTACGCTTAATCGATAGTGGAGTTGCAAGTAATTTGTGTGCGGAAGAAAAGACGCTTCGCGGTGCTGAAGACATGTATGTGAAGTGTGCGAGCGCAAGTACAATGACTGCCGACGTACAAAAACAGGTTGAGGTAAGTAGATGCTAATTTATTCCATGTTTGCGCACAGAAATTTATTAGTTTCTTCTAGTTTTTCATACATAAGTACATATTTATGTATTCCGCTTTCTAAATAATAATGTAAACTTTGTTATGTGGCTTGGCCAAATAGATATTAGGTCGACTGTAGATCTATCGAACGTATGTATATTGTCCGGGTTCGATGACCTGCTTTTTAACCCTTCTTCGTCAGCCGTTGTAGTTTTAAATGCACACAAATTTTTGACGAATTTTGCTGAAGTAGCAGGCCTCGGCCAGATCTAAATCTTGGTCGATCCGATTATGTAGTTCCGACTGCCGTGAGAACATCCTATAGTTTCTTTAAACTAACGGTTCGGTTGGCTTTTTTTCTTGGGCTATCATCTTTGCGTTTTGGGTGTCATTCATGCGAGGTTCGAGTTTGATACTGATGTCCAGAACTCAACAGACTCTGCACATTTTATTTTTATTTTTTATTTGCGCAATGAGCTTGAAAGAAAACTCCACCAACTCTGCGGAAAAGTTCGTAAGGTTTTCTACAGATATAATGATGATCAATCAGTAAGATCTTAATTGCGTTGCGTAAGCTCTGAATAGAGACTATGGCTCGAATAGAGGCCTTCTTCAAAACTAGAAGCGTCAGTCATTTTTCTAGTACTCCATTTTTTTAAAAAACCTTCCATTTCCGCAGAATCCCGCCCGGCAACGTAGTAAAACTGAGAAGTTAATCGAAATCTATGAGAAATATCCCGAGCTCTGGCGTAAACAACAACGCAGCGAACTTAAACCTGAGGAGCAAGCGGAAGCATATCGCAGCATCAGCCTGGAACTAAAGCAACATGGAATAAATCTCGGAGCGGCAGCGGTAAAACATCGGCTGGCGGTGCTACGAAAACGTTACCGCCTCGAGAAACTCGAAGAGCTGAGAAGCATGCTGGAAGGCCGGTCATCCGAGAGATGCTTTGAGTTTTATGCGCACCTATCATTCTTGAAAGAACACATCGAGCCACAGTTTTGTGGAATTTGCAAACGAATTTGCAAAGATGCGACTGAATGCTGCAAAAGTTCAGAACAAGAGACAGGCTCCATAGATAGCGGTACAATAGAAGAAAGTGGAGAAAAAATGGAGTACTGCTTACTGCCGAAACAATTGAACGGCAATGAATTACAGAAAGAAAACGTAGTAGGGACTGATGACGTTAACGGGTTTACACAGTGCGTGAGCTCTGCGGATGGAGTTTCCGCAGAGATTATAGACAATCAGGTTGACGTAAATTCAACTGCAAGCGAGTCCCAGCACTGTGGTGGTGATTTAGCAGCTGAAACATCAATCGCCTCGGAGCCGGCGACCGCGCAGTCAGAGACGAAATCTTTCAAGCAAAAAAATGCACTCAGCAAACGTAGAAATGCAGAGTACGATTCAAATGTGGAGAAGAGAGTTTTACGGAGAAGAAACGAGGGAGGCAAGGTAGAAATTTTGGAAGTAATAGAGCTGCAGCCGGTGGTAAGTATCCCATGGCAAGACGATGTAAACATAAATGTAAGGCAAACTTTTTGCTTTCAGTTCAATCTAAACACACAAGAACCGGAAGTAAGCACCTCTACCGTTGATGCCAGTGCAGTAGAAACGATGCCCAAGAACAATGCTACAACTGTGGCTGACGAAAGCGTGGCTTCGGAGGAGTATGACTCTTCGAATGGTGACTCGGGAATTTTACAAGATGTAAGTACGCAAGACTATGTATAAAGGTTACGCTGAGTGGACTTAAGGGGAGAAGAGGATTATTAGAGTAAGAATTCATTCGGGCTGGATTGTTAAGGTTCTTTACGATTGAGAGGACATTGATATAGTTCACATTTCTTTTTTATGAATCTCTGATAAGTATGTAGATTAGATCAGTGGTGAACTTGAATTATATACTCTTCAAGGGCTGTTTTACAGTGACGAGTTAACTCTCATTCGGCAGTTAACTGCCGGCACTAATTTAAATAAAGTGCTTGTCTAAGCGATCTTCATGTTTTTAGAAACTTTTAATTGCAATTTTTGTGCAAAAAAGTAATAAGTCACTTGAATTGCAATCGCGCGCCTAACCCAGCAACCTAACTTATTTATTAACCAAACTCCCCAACTTAGTGCGACGAGCGAAATGAGGCCGGGGCCACGGAAAATACAGAAAAAGCTAAAGGCGAATCTTTTGCGCGGCTCACGACCGAACAGACGCGTAAATTGATTCAGCTCTACGCGGAGCACCCGATTCTTTGGAACTCCTCACATAGGGACTTTAACGCGCGTGAGCGGCGCCGCAACGCTTGGCGGCGATTGACCGCACAGCTGAATGAGCACTTTCAAATGCACTACACCTGGACAACGGTTCATCGCAAAGTGCACGACTACGTCAAGTATTACAGGCGTGAGCGAACGCGCATCGAGTCGGAGGGCGGCAGTACGCGTTGGTGTTTCTACGATGACTTCGCCTATCTAGCGCCGATGGTGAGCGTAAAAAATCATTTTTTTTCACAGCATATGCGCTGCAACACATTTGCTTTTACTTTAAGCTTGCGGAACAGGCCAACGATCCGTCGAAGCAGCTGCTGAGCAAGCAACAAAATCTGAAAATCATAGAGGTATATGCCGAGCATCCGCAGTTGTGGGACATCAATAATGCGCAATTCAAGCGACGCCGCTTGCGTCAAGGGCTTTTCAAGTCGATGAGCGACAAGCTACGCGACGCGCACAACATCAACATTTCGTCGCTCAAACTCAAGCAACGTATAGTCGAATTCCGTTGCACCTATCGGCTGGAGAAGGAGCGCCGCTTCACCTCCGAGGAGCAAGGAGAAATATACACGCCCAGGTACGAGTACTACGATCTACTCAAATTCCTCGATCCGCATGTGGCGCCATTCGTTTGCGAGAAATGCGGCGCGCAATATAAAAAACACACCGAAATCGAGCGCCACATGTGGCAAGAGCACAACAACAAGCGTCGCAAAGCCAAAGCAAAGCGCGCACCGCTAACAGCACCCGAAAAGAAAGCCGCCGCGCTTGCCAACGTCTGCCACATCTGCGGCATGAGCTTCACCATGCGGCGCAATCTCAGGTGCCACCTCCAGCGGCACACCAATCAGCGACCGCACGCATGTACGCAATGTCCGAAAAAGTTCTTCGACGCCGCCACGTTGCGCCTTCACGAGCGCTCGCACACCAAGATCCGGCCGTTCATCTGCGAGCAATGCGGCGCCAGTTACGTCAGCGGCAGCAAACTAAATCAGCACATCAAACGGCACAGCAATAAGCGCGATCATGCCTGCGAGCTGTGCGGCAAGGCCTTCTACTCGGCCTTCGAGTGTGATCGGCACATGCGCACGCACATGAATATACGTGAGAAGGTGTGCACCATTTGCGGCAAGGATTTCAGTGTCGGTTCCAGTTACTATGCGCACATGCTGCTGCACTCGGACGTGAAGCGGTACAAGTGTAATATGTGCTGTCAGCAATTTGCGCAATTCGCTGGATTGTATAAGCATCGCAAGCGCTATCACCCAGCTGAGTTTGTGAAAGAGAGGGCGGAAAAGATGATAGAGCGTGCAGCAGCCGGAGCAGGAGCGGGAGCGGGTGAGGGCGCCGGTATAGAGGGGGAAGAGGAGAATAAAGACGTTGCATGAGATACCGGGAAACATTAAAGAACCACTGCCGAAGCGGCGATTCAAAACAGAACTTAATTTTATAGCTAAGTGAAATATACATTGATATTACAACAGCAAAGATAACTATTTGAAAGATTATGAAAATACTTCGAAGAAAGACATCACCTCGAGTAACGCTAGCAGCGCCAAGATTTTTGAACATTTAAATGCTGAGCTTAAATTGGTAACGATTTCCTAATATACATTTCATCTTGAATTTCACGGCTTGAAGTACACAAGATAATGCAAATATTACATAAGACAATACAAAATTATAAATGGTGAACTAAATACCCCGTAATGTTGTTCATAAATCCCTATACTACTGAAATAGTCAACCAAAAGCAGTCAAACTTACCAGTGAATTGTAAAATGACTCATTTGTATGTTTGTACGTACATATATCCTTAAATAGTGCAATAGGTTTGTAATGTTAGTGCAATTAATGTGACAGGAAAATTATGAGAAACTAAAAATAGAAAAAACTATATTTCAATATTAAATCCAACCGGAAATTCAAAAACGGCTCACCACCGATGGAAGAATCGAAAGCAGAACTAAATGCTGTGCGTTATACTATTAAGTTTTGGAATTTTAGATTTTGGATGTGAAATTGTTAATGAGCTGGAAAGCTGTTGAATGATGTGCATGCAAATTTTACAGATGAACATTTTAAAGGTGCAAGCGCCTAGCAATTAAGACTAAAGTAAAAAATTTAAATTAAAATTAAAGAAAAAAAGATGTTTTAAGGTTTCAAATAACATACTCACTACTCCGTCCAGTGCTCATGTACTTTAATTAGTTAATTTGTATCATTGTATGTAAGCTTATTGCCTTTACTTTGCCTTGTGTTGCATATTAATAAAAAAATGCTTTCAATAAAACTGTCATTTACGTACATTGTAAAATTCAGCACTTTTATGCAGTGCCGCGCGCTCTTAGTGAGTATATTTAAAATTATATTAAAATGTATGCATAGTTTATTTGGAGAAACGTTTTTGCTGCCGCAGTCGATAGATATCATTAGCGGGTGGCGCTGGCGCCTGTGCCTCTTCATCGCTGTCATCCCCGCCCGGCAGCATGCGTCGACGCTTGAGGCTGCCCGCATCGCCGGTGCAAATGCTGTCATCAACAATCCAGTGCACTGACTTGGCCAAATCGAAGAGTTTCGTATCGCAACCATGATCGCCAACAGGCAGGGGCACGGCTGAAAATAGAAATAGAGGTAAATAAAAGCGAACAAAAAACATAAGAAAAGCAACTATGTACCATCGGGCAGCTTTATGCGGTTGAAGATATCGAACAGCATTTCAATAGAGACGAATGGACCGCGGAAGGAAACTGGAGGCGGTAGCTGTGCGCATAATGAGGCCAATGCCGGCGGTTGAGGGAAGGTGCCGCCTGCCAGTGGATGTTCACCGGGATGCGCATTCACCTTCGGCTTGTAGGGTATCATTTGTGAGAAGTCTGGACGCGGTAAGGTCACCGCCTGCTCGAAGTCTGGTTCATCTGTCTTATCAGCCGTAGCGCCCGCCAATTTATTCGTCATGATGCCAACATTCTAAAAGTTTATAGAGTCCGAATATATGATAAGTATAGTAGGTGGAAGCTGTTCTACAGCTATGAAATTATGTAAAATATGCTAATGAAGTGGCAAGAAAGCAATGGTCGCTAGCCGTTGCAACGCATGTCGTGAAAAGTGAATGCTGGTGCTGCCATTTGGCAAACTTACGTAAACTTTCTAGCATTTTTTCAGCGCAAGCAGCATTGAAATTTCAATTATGTACAAACGTTTACAAGTAATATGTATGTATAACATTTTTCTTTTGTTGTCAAAATTAGGGCAGCGAACTGCATCTCACCTCTGTGTAGCCAATCGAACGCAGCTCGACGGTCGTGCAAGGATATAAATCCAGAAATTTATAGCGATCCACCAGCTGAGCAGTCTCTTTACCTTCATACTCTTTCAGCTACAATTGAGAAATATTATTAGCTCCGTGAAATTTCGAATGTACACCCAACACCAGCCACTCACATTCTCCAGCACGGCGCTGCGACGGCGCTCTACTTTTACAATACTCGACAGATCGCCTATATTTGACTCGAATTCCAGAAAACGATTCCACACATCAACACTGAGCGTTGGTGTCAGCCCGCCTGATGAGAGTACACGCTCGAAAAGCACACGCGTATTGTTATCCTCATTTAAATGTGATAAGTAATCAATGTAGCACATAACATACTCTGGGCTTCCACCAAAGCGCTTTAGTCCCAGTTCGAAAATACGAAAAGCAATATCCTTATCCTTAGAACAGTAGTATTCCATTAGCGCTGCGGCCACAAAAACATGGTATCGTGAGCGTACATCTTCACGCGCTTTCTTGAAGACTGCACGCGCTGATTTGATACCCTCCGCACGGCGCGCAAACTTCATGTACTGCACAAAAGCCTAAGGGAGAGTGCAGATAGAAAACCTATAATTTATTCATTGTTAAAAAGGTGTATAGTCCTTACCAGTGTTGGATCAATATCCGGAATAGACAGCAACTTATTGTACATGGCATGCACTTTATCGTATTTCATGCGTCCCTCCTCAAAGTCAGCGTAAGCGAAATAAAGTAGAGCGTTCCTATTCAAAACGCCGCTGATAGAACGCTCCAATATATTGGCGCATTCATCGCCGAAAATCTTAGCAGCTTGTGTGTCCTGTGGAGGAGGGAGAAGAAAGTAATAAAACAATTTTACATGAATCTAGCAAGTGGTTAGATGGCTTATAAGTACAAATGAACACAGTAAGTGGGCGATGTCGATGGAAGCATCATTGCAGTTGCATGACTAGTACATATTAAAAGGATTATTACATATTTATTGTAGCGTTCCCACGTCAGTCGGGACTACTTAACGGGAACGACCCAGATTCATATCTGGCCAAGGACTGCAACATCATTCCCCAAAACTGTTTGGGGAATTTGTATGCTGTTACAAGAACAACAAAAGGATTATTACATATACACATGTATGTGACATTGAAAATGTTTTCATTAAATTTTTAAATCTGCCGGATGGTTTTAACTCCGGAGTCACATGCAACTGCATCAATACAACCACGCATCTGTTGCAAGTTTCTTGTAAATAAAAAGAGGCTAATTTAGGCAGTTTGTATGCGTAACGTGCTGCGCATCACACAGCATTTTATTGGCATCTTTTCCCGCTAAACTGCGCAATTGCAAAAGTAAGTACTGTCGGAAGTTCTTTGAAGCTGTCTCCACTATAAAAACGAAATTCCTTAACATTAGCATTTCATGCACTTTAAATGTGTCACACAAATTCAGCAACGCAAATTGTTTCCTTCTTCGAGTGTAGCTATGAAATTCTGAAAATATAATTATACTTTTATGCAACACAATACGCACGCCTTTTTCTGCCAACCCTTGAGCGCTTTGATCGAGATACTGTGCTGCCTGATGCCACACCGCTGGATGATGGGTGAGCACCAGCAGGCACTGTTCAGTAGCAAACATAACACGGCGTGTAATGAGCGCTGTATCCTCTGTGCGCAACGGATTTGATTTCTCGAAGGCAATAAATTTTTTCCACAGCTCAACCTGAAAGGAAGAAAATTTAGGTTTTTAAAAATGTATTTAATGCATATGCATATTGTAGCTAAATTACTTGTTTGGTTTCCTCTTTGGAGAGCGTTGGGGGAACGGCCGGTAAATTGCGATTCAGCCCTTTGGTAAGTATTTCAAGCTCCTTGGCAACGCGTCGAGCATTCATATAATCCCTAGAAATTAAAATTTTTTTCAACAAAAAGGAGATATACATTCTAATGTCGACATTTACTTGGAACGCTCCAAACTCATTTTCTCTGATATTATTGGGTTGATATTGTGCTCAAAAGCGATATAGTCTTTCCATAATTGTTCAATGCCGACTATGGGCGTAACTACCGCCTTCTGATACACACGACGCACGGCCGTTATCTTCTGATTTTCGGCATAACTACCAACAGCCTCAACGCTGCGCAGGAAATGAATGTAGTCCTGCCATATTGAAAACGAGTGCAAGTCCATACCTATTTTCTCCAAGGCGAAGTCGTAGGCTTGTGCAAGTTTTTCTCTAGAACGCGGAAATATTTTATAAAGATTCAGTATTTTTTTTTATAAAAGGACAGCTTACTTGTGCGTGCTTAAGCCAGCCTTAGTCTCTTTTACATAAGTCAGATACAATTTCCACAAGTCGATATTTAGAATTTTCACCAACGAACGCTGGAACAATTTTTCAACGCGTTCAAAGTTGCGTCCTTTCATTTCCTGCTCAATGTAGATTTTCCAGTATCGTGCGGTTGTAGGAAATACATTTACCAGCGATTCATATAAGCTGCGTACGTCGTTGACTGGCCGCGTTTGAGCCTCACGCAGCAGCACGGACCACGATTCGATATCGTAGGGTCGCATCTCCACAACCTGTTGCGAACGCACCAAGCGTTCGTGACCCCATTCCTGTTTATGATTTAGTTTTTCAAAGCATTAATAACTTCCTTTCATAAGATTCATTAAAATGTTGCGATATTTACTTACTATATCAATTTTTATTTGATCGCGTACGGACATGTTTGCTGCTTGAGGTACCGGCCCACGCGGCTGTTGCTGTTTTGCGTTGCACTTAAACACGCAGAATTATTACCAACTCACGGCACAAGCACTTATTGCAAGTAAATTTTCTGTCTTATTTGTTTATTTTTACAAACTCTTATTATATTTCGATTAAAATAAATATTTTTCAGCAAGCGCGAAAAAATTGGCTGGTAAACGCCGCAAAATCTATCGAAAAA
>NW_023458567.1:4443522-4482022 GCF_013731165.1 Rhagoletis pomonella | reverse complement strand
AATGGCAGAATGTGTGCTTAACATGAAGCAAGTTCTTGATCGTGTAAGATTCGATTTTTGACTAAAGTCAGAGTCGACTTTACCATTCCTGTGCGAAACAAAGGAAAACCAGTACAGAAAAATTACGGATTATGATAAAAGTGAAGGCAGAAAAGTGAATGAGACGTCGTGTTTGAATTAAAGTTTCAATTAAAAACCTGCATCTTGGATTCAAAAGAGTTTGGATTCAGATAAACCAGACAATAAATTTACCTGAAGTGTATTTTTTATGAATATTAAACAAAAATCGGAAAAACCACCACCCTCAACTCCAACGTCTAGCCAATTTGCACAGCAAGTAAATCAGTAGGGCAGAAAAAGCCATAGGAAAGGAAGGGAGCGGAAGCAACAGCGAAATCAACGTAGTCTCAGCCGCTGTTCGCGTCGACGTCACAGAATTTGCTGTGAACACTTCTCTACTCCCGTCGATTTCGTCTGCGCCGCGCTGCCGTTTAACCGTCTACAAAATGAAGTGTTGAGTGTGTGAATGCGGGTGTTGGAGACGTTGGTGCTGGTCACTTGACACGAGAAATTACAGAAAAAATTGCAGCATAAAAACTTATTTGCGTCTGAGCTGGCACAATTTCTATGTAGAGGTAATAACAGGTCACCCCCTAGTACATGGAAACTGGTCAAAATTCATTTCTAACATCCACCCATCGTCAAGAAAAAAATTGGAAAAAGCAACTCGCCCAGAGCCGTAATCGCCAACACAATACCCAAGGAATAACAAGAATTGTCCAAAACACAATTAAAATGTATGTAGCAATTGGCATATTTAGCATATCAGTAGCGATAAATATCAAAATTCTTGCAGCTTAAACGACATTTTTGCGAACTGCTAAAGGCCATGCCTCACACCCAATAACCGACAACCCACCACCAGCCGGCCGCGCAGTGCATAACTCATTGAGACCCTTATCAGCTTCGCATAAGAAGCATTTTCGTCGTCGGACATTGTAGCGATAAAAACTCAAGAAAAAACACAACAGAACAAAATAATAAGACACAGCGTGAAAGCAAAGCCATTCGAAAGCAGCACAAAATATAGAAAAAATCACTCGGCGCTAAACTCCTTTCAATAACTGGGAAAATTTCTTATTTTGCTGTTGTTGTCATTGTTGTTGCGTTGGTCATTTAGTGGGTGTTGCTGCTGTTTCTAATCGTTGGGAAAACGCTGCACATTAGCCAAGCAACATGGCACGCGGCTTTGATCATTTATTTAAATTACTAATTATAGGTGATAGTGGTAAGTATCCTATTTGCAATATGTATGTATTTATGTAGTAGAATTTTTTATGTGCATACATTTGCGTGTATTAACATCCTTAGGGAATTTGTGTCATTTGTAAATATGGATGAGCGGCATTGCATCCCAGAAATTAGCTAATTTTAGCGATACACGATAGTGGAAACTAAAATTAAAGCTATAGGCGTATATTGCCGGCATACACGCCGCACGCCAACTGCCAGCCTATGTATGTATGTAAATATGTTTTTACCCATGTACATGCATACGTAGCTCATAAAACAGAGGATGACTAATTCTTGCTTCTTGCCGATGGTCGCTGGTTGCAGACGTTGAGACCCGTTTGTGTGTCAGACGCTATGTTTTTTTTTTGCAGTTAAATGCGAAAGGTTTGATCGGGTATAAAATTTATATAGTAGAAATCTAAGGCTCCCGCAAACCTCCATATAATTGCGCTATAACAGTATAAGAAACACAATCGCTACGTACATTGTGTCTTAGATAATTAATCTGCCCAGCCATTTATTTTTAATTGATTTTTTATCCTTTTGTACCTATGTTTTGTTGCCTACACTTATAACTCAATTTCATTTTGCCGCCCCTTTCCGGTGCAGGTGTTGGAAAGTCATCATTGCTAATACGTTTCTCAGACGACACATTCGCCGGCACTTACATTACCACTATTGGGGTGGATTTCAAGATCCGCACGGTTGTTATCGACGGACTCCGCATTAAGTTGCAAATATGGGATACTGCCGGACAGGAGCGCTTCCGCACCATAACGAGTACCTATTACCGCGGTACGCATGGTGTGATCATTGTGTATGATGTAACGAATGGCGAATCCTTTGCGAATGTGCGTCGGTGGTTGGATGAAATACAGAACAATTGCGATGTGGTTAATAAGGTGTTGGGTAAGTACGAACGTACTTTTATGAGCTTGCAATTGAGTTCTAAAAATGTACATATTTTCTCACTCCACAGTGGGCAACAAGAATGACGACCCCGATCGCAAAGTGGTCATCACTGAGGATGCACAGAGATTTGCCCGCCAAATGGATATCGAACTGTTCGAGACATCCGCCAAAGACAATATCAATGTAGAGGAGATGTTCCTCGCCATAACGCGGCAGGTGCTGCAGCACAAGCTGCGCAACGCACAAAACGAACAACAAAAGGACAGTATCACCTTGAAACAGGCAAAGAATAAACGAAAAAGTAAATGTTGCAGTTGAAATACACGCAATTCCTCGACGGTTTTGTGTAGAACGCGCAATAAAACCACAGTACTCAGCATATTTTAAAAATATATATTATATTTAAAAGAAAAACGAAAGCAAATACATACCACATACATATATACATACGCCAAAAAAAAACATTAAATTATACAACAAAAAACACTAAACCTACCCACAGAACAAACACAGGCGCGAGCACACACCGCACTCGTATTGGAGTGTGTTAAGGGGCATGCGAGTTGTAAAAATGTGTAATTTTAGGCGCAATAGGAGCATTGATGTGCTACTCACCATAGTGCACAGTGAAGTTACCAACTTTAGCAGTTGCCAAAGTTAGGCGGTGTGCTATATGAGATGCGGAAACAAAAGTATGCATTGTATAAAAAAACTTTTTGTAAAACAAAATAAGAAAATATCCTAAAAAATTAAGTCACACTAAAACCACAACTGCAGCAAACTGCAATAGCGTAGCATTTTATAAAAAAAAACACACACACACAGATATTTATGTACATGTGTGCATAGATACCTATTACCTACGACATAATTTATACAATAACATCAAACAAGAAATATTTAACGTATTTTTTAGAATGCTAAAGGTCAACTAAAGGAACCTTCAAAATTTATTTCATTACTCTAATGCTTAAATAGCAACTCAAGTTTGTTATTCCAATGCAGCATCTTTCAACCGGTATTTACGTATATTTATTTGCCAAACTACGGCGACGAGCATAAGAAACCCTTCGTTTATAAAACTGTATTCAATTATTAGTAAAACAAAAAAGTAAAATACTAAATATAAGTGATATTACGTCTTACCATGTCAAAAAAAAGTTGTATATCATTAATTATGGCAGTGATGAATATATTCGAATGGAAGAGGTAAATGAAGCAGCTGCTGTTTTTGAGATTTTCCAATACATCGTATACTGGCGACTGGGCTGATAATGTTCGAATTTCCGACCATTTGTTTGCTTTCAAAAGTGACAGCACGCAAATAACCGTAGGTTGCCGTATTTGGAAGAGAGAAATGTAAGAAAACAAACACCTGTGAATTCGTCTTGAATGCGTCGAGGTATGCACACTTTTACTATTTTTGTTAAGCACTCATGCACTTTTCGTACTTTCGTAATATTTGATGATTAAAAATTTGCTTTTTGTAGTTATTTATATCAACCGCCTCTGACTACACTGGTCGACAAGCGTTATCTAGGCAGCAGAAAATACAATTCATATCATCTGGATTTTAATAAGGTTAGGAAGAGTGAAACTAAATCAACTTTATTTTGATCATGTCCTAAGCGATCTGTTTAAGCTTTCATAGTGGATGTACTATTTAAATAAAAATTGCTTGTTTCTAGTGTAAAAATGCCTAAACACTTTTGGAAAACTCTGATAAAGGGACAGACCTTACTCGCTTATAATACTGTAGAGACGCGAAAATTACCCATAGAAACGCCGAAACACGTAAACTTAATTTTGGGTCGTAGACTACTGTCATGTATAACGTTTTTCTAGATCATGTCATTTTCGCAAGATATCTTCCAGCATTGTGAAAGCAAAAAATGCAAATTATAACAGGGAAAAATATTTAAAACAAAAGATCTTTTATAAATTCTTTTGATTTGTGTTAAAGCCTATTTTTTTACAAAAACGTCAAGCTTTCGACGAAGAAAATTGATTGATATATAAAGTGTAAATGGTCCAATGAAAATGCTTAAAATGAAGGTATCCTGCGAAAATGATCTGATCTAGAGAAATGGCATACAGGGCCGTAATCTACGAGCCAAAATTAAGTTTTCGTGTTGCGGCGTTTTTTGTGTCATTTCAAAACTTAAAGTATTCTTACACGATATGTATTTCCATCTGTAAGCGTGATTTTTCGATACATATGTAATTGCGTCTGTCAAATTCACAGTATTTAATTAACTGTTTTGCCATTAAATAAAGCACTGTGATTGGTGATTATTCAAACCCTTTAGGGAATTTTTATGCTGTTACAACAAAACACCGTGTTTTTTTTTAATTGTTTTCTGTTATTCCCGAGTTGTACACACCAAAACTAAATTTTATTTTATTTTATTTTTTTAAAAAGTTATAAATTAAATTTATTAAGGATACCTCGCTTACATGTCAAAATAATTATTTAACAAAATGCTTAATATATGTATTTAAAAACCAAAATTAAACAAAAATCTTAATTTCAGAACAGCGCTTAAATGGGACGTAAATTTTAAATATAAGCGAAAAACAAGAAATAAAAAGAAAAAATCATCTGGAAATTCGGTGTAACAATAGTGGAAGATTTAGATGGCACCTTAGCGCATCCCATGTACGCCTTCTCCAGCGCATGGCAGTTGTACCCATCATTCCAGATAGCAAGCTGAAGCAAATTATTTGCCGCACTGCGTGCAACCATCGTACTTGGCCACAGGGAAGGCGCGCGTTTGGCGACACGACACCAACGCATCACCTGAATAGCCAGGTGGACACTTGCACACCGCCAAATGAGCCTTGGGCTCGCAAGTAGCACCTGCAGCACACTTGCCAATGCAAGGGTTCACACACTGATAGTTGATACAAGCCTTATTGTCAGGACACTCGTTGTTGCTCAGGCATTCGCCCTGTAAATAGAAAACGAAAAAGTGCAATAATTACCAGAAAGTCACCCAAAAACGGCTTGCTACACAAACCCGCGTGCAGTGCGTCAATGGATTGCCAGTATAGCCAGGTAGGCAGTTGCAGACTGGGCGCTCGCGTCCTGTATTGTCATGGCCTGGTACGCAAATGGCATTTGTACCGCAAGGATTCGGCTCACAAAGATCCTCTGTAAGCAAAAATAAAAACGCATAAGATTTAACTTTTGTTCCATTTTAAAGTGACTTAGGGCCAATTTCACAGTGCGTATTTAACTCAGAATCGACAGTTAACTAGAGATTTTCAGTACAAAATTCTGAAGTTAACTCCCGATTCTGAGTTAACTACGCATTGTGAAATTGGCCCTGAACTACATACCTTTAGTAAATGGTCGACAGCTCACGAATGGATCACCGGTCATATCACGCGGACAACTGCATACAGGCGTCAAACCGCGTAAGTTGCAGTCGGCGCCGACACCGCAAGCGCCGTCACACGTATTCTTGCAGATGCCATAGAAACAAGCGGGACGACTGGCTGGACAATCAACATCGCCATAGCACTCGGGACGACATTCGGTGTATGGTGAGCCAATGTAACCCTTGGGGCATTCACAAACAGCGCGATGCGCCGCAACCGAGTTACAGGTGGCGCCAGTGCCGCACTGCTGGCAAGCGGGCACGCATTTATAGTTGCTACACATGTCGCGGGCACTGCAATCCCCATCGTGTTCACATTCGTGGCGACAGCCGGAGAGAGGATTGCCCTGTGCGAAAAAGCAGATACAGACATAGTTTATAAGCAGATGCGGCACATAACAAATCCAAACAAAACTTACAGTGAAACCGTGTATGCACGAACAAGTGGGCACGCCATTTATAATCTCACATTTCGTGTTAACACCGCATGGACTTGGATGGCATTGCTCGTCTGCAAAGAAAAAATAAAATTCAAAGAAAAAACAATAGGGCGGATAAGTTGGGAAATCTTTGAGGATGAATACATAAATTACTAAACACCATCTACTGAAACCATATATGTACATACTAGCGCCCCAGTTCCACTCTACGTTCGACCAATTTATGGACTTCTACTACTGCGCTATCTTCCCACATCTTCTAAGGATAAGGAAACAGTAATGTTTATATGTAGAAGACCTAACAATTCTCCTCAAAATTTTTCACAACGTTGCGAAATATTTTCACGTAGTTACAACACCGCTGGGTGAACTGTGCGTCAAGTTCTGGTGACTTTCTATCAGGTATGTATTTAGTTTTATTTTATTTAATGTTTCAAATAATTTGCGTTCATATGTGCATACTTAATTCTTAGATAATATAGTTTTTAAGCAATCACTGGTCAAAACTATGTTTCGGCTGATTGTAACCATACTAACAACTATCTCTTTAGTCCGCCCCCAGTTTATAGTCTCCCGTCTTGAAACGTGCTCCCAACCTTTTTTAGATCCAGAAATGCTCACATGCTAGATCTCTCTCTAATTAGTTCCTAATTGGCTACATATAGGAATCCTGACGGTTAAACCTTTTTCGGACACCATACAAACTCGCGCTCTTCGTTTGCGATGGATTGTGGTTGATCTCCGATGAACGCTTCAGCGGTAACGCATGCGGTAGCATATTTTGAACCTGATATTAAGCTCACTAACTTAGAGCTTTAGCGCCTCACTATGTGGAGTATTTTCCTTGCGACATAAGAAGCCATCCCGTGACAGTCGGGAGTGCGATGTCCAATTGGTGTAACCTTACCTACGTCGGTTCTGTTAGGCAAGATATCTCCTTTAAATTTTTGATCTGTGTATTCAGGGTTTAGACTACAACAAATATTGGAGATCAGCCAACGAAGTGTGGGAGGCGATTTGGAAATATGTAGTCGCTTTTTGCTTTAATCTGTACCTTGATATTTATTTTTATTTTTCTGATTAAACAATTTAGCCGCTATCATAAAAATAAAAAAAAAGATCGAACAGTGATTTGTTGGCGATCAGCAGTTTAAATTGTCGACCAGTGGCGTTGATAATTCTCTCAAAAAGTCATTATACGCATTGTTTAATTGTCTCGCGCACGCCAACGCATTTAATTTAAAAAAAAAAACTTTAAACAACATCCAAAACAGGGCTGCCAACAGAATTCCAAAAATATTCGCTGGAAAAATGATGATGAAGTGACGTTTGCTTAACTCGAAATACTAAAAAAAGGTTTCTTAACAAATTTATGATAGTCGACTCCCATTGAACTCCCTTGACTCCCTTGAATATACAACCTTGAACAAATTTGAGAATTAGCTTTTTTTAGTTGAGAAATACTATTTTCTAACTTTTTAAAGCGTTTCTATGCTTATAATAAGTAAAATCAGTCTGCCAGATGGAGAAGGTATTGTATTTACTTAATTGGCCGCCTATTTAAAATTGAGCAGTAGATATGTATAGAATTTTACTTTGAAGATTGTAAAAATAAAGTTGAAAATTCGAGACTCGCAAATCATGAGGTTTTAAAAAGATCGAAATTCTCGATTTGTTTTTTCAAGATTAAGGGTTGTTTCACATTACTTTAAAAAATTTAAGTTTGGAATTTTTTTCATATTTAATTTGCTGGAAATAATTTCTTCGTTGGCAACACTGATGTTGAAAACAAAAAAGGACAGCGCAATTCGCCTTGGCTGTGAACTTGAATATGTACATTTCCCACACCTTCTTGAAAAGAGGCGCAATTCAAAATTTGACATTTTTGAAATTATGCGCTAAAAATGCCACAGAGCTTGTATTTATTTTTTAGCAAAAGCTGTAGAAAATTTTTGTTGCAATTTCTTAAAAAAAGACCTAAGGTAAAGTCTCTCTTGCCCATATGATTATCATGTGCCAAGAAATAGTTTTTCGCATTTTCTGACAAAGGTTTAAATTTGAGTTGTGCCCCTTTTGAAAACGGTGTGCGATACACATATACACAGCGCAAATGCACCTTTTTATGTTGAAAATTAATTATGCAATATTTTTTACTTCTTTATTGCAATTTATAGTTTTTCTTGATTTGCTACGTTTGTAATGTGTTGAAATATTTTAGCGTAAACAACTTAAATATTTTTTGGCAGCACTTGAAGGTGAGCAGGAAACAGTACCCAAGGCATATGAATCTGGTAGTAGCATTTGAGCAAAACCATTTACCTGTATTTTATTTTTGCTGCTGCTCTCCAGAGTGAAAAAGTAGTCTGGTTTTTTAAATATCATATGCAAAATATCAACAAGAATTAAAAAAAAATATATTTAATAGTAAAAATATAAAATAAAATTTTTGTTGGTAAATTTTTTTATTTTTTTTTTACCAGAATCATCGATGCATCAGAGACCAAATAATTAGCGTTTGTGCTCCTCAGTTAACCGAACGTTCCAAAAACTGGTTCGTAAAAAAAAAGGTTCGTATTTAAATCCATAGAATTTTTATGAAAAAAATAAACAACATTTGACTATGTACTTAAAAACCAAATAGTAAAAAACAAAAAATTAATAAGACAGCTGCTCTACCGCAACCACCTGTGCAATATGGCTTCGCAGTACCAAAAATTTCGTGAGTGTGCTATTCGGGTGTAAGAATTTATAATTTATTTACGCTTTAATATTTAAATTATTTGTTAAACTTTATCTAATAGTTTTTTTTTGTGAATTTAAAGTTGTTTTGATTGTTTTTTAAATGTTTTTTTTGAGATTAGCATCTGTATTTCTTTTTTTAATGTAATCTACATACCTGTCAATTACATACTTATGTGACTTACCACTTTTTTGATCGAACAATTTGGTTTATTTTCTAATAATATTTGATTATTTTTGTACTTTTTATTTTAAATTCATTTTATAATGTTTTGTTCTGCTTCTAATTTTAAAATTTTTTTCCTTAATTGAAATTTTAGTTTTTCTTATTTTTATAATTTCTCTCACAATATAATTACTTTATTTATACTTTCTTTTATTTTTATATTTAATTTTTATATTTTAATTGCGCACTCCACTGAGAACTTTTGGCGCCAACCGCCTACCTTTCAACGCCGTAGCTGAGGTAATGCATAGTAAACATCGCCATAAATGGCAAAGAAAAAATTGTTTACACTACAAATAATTAATAAATTACAGCATAAGTAAACAAGTAAAGCATATCCGCAAAGCGACTATGTGGGTTGCGGCTAATTTGCTGACAATCGCAGCTGCGCTGATGAAATCAAAGCAACGAACAAGCTTTTAGTGCCTTTAATATTCCTAATCGCTTCAAATCGAACGCCTAAACATTAATTTTTTAGTGCTTATTGGCACTGCAATATTGTGGAAACAAATCACAAACTACCCGATAGATATATATGTATATGTACATACATAGATACATACATATGTATGTATTAATGCGTCGCATCTGGCTTGCGGCTTCGCGGTTTTCCTCTTGTGAATTTGCTTTTGTTATTCTTAAATAGTGAAACGAATTCCTTTGTAGGCGGCTTTCTGTTTCCCTCTACACCAAGATCAGGGTCAAGCAAGCTTGTTGGCGCGCACAAAAGTGTTTACAAACAAATGCAAAAATATTTATTTGCATACATTTTTGGCGCCAAGTTTGCGGTGACACTGGGCGTATGAGCAACATTCACTTGTTGCAGAATGGCACTCTGGTAATTATGTAAGGCTAGATATGCTATGTGACTAGTATTCATTACTAAAGTTGTTGCACTTTTATTTCGTAAGAGTGTTATGCAATTTGCAACACCTGTCTCTTTTACGTTTCCGCTTAATTTTTCTAAAAAAATTTTCGTTTTTTTGAAATAAAGAAATAAATCATTTAGTTTAAGTTAGATATTATTCCCCGATTTTAGAAAAAAAGTTTTAATTGTCTTTCCAAATATGTATTTATGTATTTTTCCTGACTTTTCACTTAAACTTAAGAACAAAAAAAAATGTTTCCCACCGAAAAATTTTGGCCTTCTAAGAACATTTTTTTATTTCCTAAAATCTTTCCCAAAAAAAGTTTTGATGTATTGACACATTTCCTAAATTTTTAATTATGTCAGTATTTTTTCAATCCTTTTTATGCACACTTAGTTTCGTTTAATTTATTTTAATTTTTTGTTTAAAATTATTTCGAGAAATAACATTTTCCTTAAAAATTGTGCGCCTAAATAATTTTGCCGAATTTATTTCTTAAAATTGTTTTTTGTTTTTGAAATTATTTTTTTAATTTTTTTTATCGAACTTGTTTTCTAAAATCTTTTTTTCAAAGTCTTTTTCTTAAAATATTTTTATTAATAAATTTCATAAATTTTTTAATTCATTTAATTTCTTCTCTGCGCCTAATTTGTTTTAAAATTTTTTCCCAAATATTCTCAAATTGTCTTCTTCCTAAAGTTGCTTCTTCCCACAAGTTTTTTACTACAAAAATTCCTACCAAAATATTATTCTTAAAAACAAAATTAAAATTTTTTATCTAAAAATGGTTTCATTCTAAATAAAATTTGCACCTCCCTACCTTTTTTGTTGCTAAAATGGGATACTCACCAGGATCAACGCGATGGCAAGCAGTGAAGGGATCGCCTCTGTAGCCTGTTGGGCAACTACAAACAGCAACGTGGTTTTTCGGCTGCGAAAAAGGGAAAAAGTTAAACAAAATAATTAGGAGTGCAGAATTTTTTATAATAAACAAAGTTTTGGCAGTGGGACCCTACTTTTAATGTTTTTTTAAATAGAGCAAAATTAAATTGCCCAAACAAAAAAATAAAATGCTCTTGTCTTTGGTAAAATGATTTTTGATAACAAAATTTATATCAAAGTTTTTTTTTTAGTTATATCAAATTTTGATCATTTAGTTATAATCATAGATTAACATCCAATTAGCGATTTCTTTGGAAAAATAATTTCCCTTTTTTCAAAACTCACCTCACAGTTGGCACTGACACCACAAGCGCCCACACAGGGATTCACGCAGCGATTATCCTTGCACTGCAAGTCACCACGGCAGTCAACATTATCCAAGCATTCGCCACGATTGCAGTGAGTCAGCGGATTGCCGCTATGGCCGGGTGGGCAGGAACAGACCGGGCGGCCGCCAGAAGCTTCCTGGCAGACAGCATTAACGCCGCATGGATTACCATGGCAGCCATATGTGCCGGCTAAAAGAGGGAAGAAAAGGGAAAGTGTTGAAATTAAAGGATTAATGTAAGCTTTCTATAGGAAGTGTTAGGATGCCTCCATAGTACTAGTATTTAAGAGTTTTTAAGCGAAAGAAGTGATGAAAAGCGAATTTAGTAGCAAACATTTTTAAATTTTATGTGAAAGCAAAGTTTTGTCTGTATTAACGCATTTATGGCTGCGTGTGTGTGTGTGAAAAGCGCGTGAAATTTGTTATGAAGCTTTGCAAACAGCCTTTAATGGAGCTTTAGATTGAGCTTTCATAATTTTTATTGAATTTTGAACAAGAATCTTTATTAAATACCACTTGAATCGCGCACTGTATACTGTTGTGACGGACTGCTGGCGGAGGTGTAGTATGTACGATACGTGCAATTCACGCACCGCTTGTCTACATTTTTACCTAAAGCCTCTGGAAAGCTGCTTGTTATGGCAAGCAAGAGCAAAGCGCTCAAGGTGATCTTCGAGGGCTGAAAAGAACAAAAAAGTTAAAAATATGAATTAATAGAAGTTTATGAAAAATAATTTTAAAATTGACTTTCAAATCGATATTTAGATTGCAAATGAGACTTTAGTCCTTTGACAACTCCAAGGAACCGGTGGCCCAAAATTCGAAACAAAGAAAATGTAGAGACATTTCTATGGTTAATGCTTTAATAAAAACTATTTAAATCACACTTTCAAAATTGGTACAGAACTTAGAAAAATTCCACAAATTTGTATCTAAATTTCGAGGTTTTCAACCAGAATTTTTAGAAATTTTTTGGGTATGCAGTTAAGAAGCTTATAAAATTCTAGTTAAATAAATGTAAGTTTAGAGCGGCTAAAGAATCGCATTGATTTTTAAATTTTTATCTTGCTGACGGTTTTGTGTTTTTTTTTCATATAAATAGCGAAATTTATTAAAACTGGCCTTGACTTTTTTTATTTTTTTCGCAAACGGTCTTGCGCATATTCTTCCACAAGAAATTCATGTTTATATGGAAAAAAGTGCAAAATGCCGCCAACAAAAAAAAAGCAATGCGATTTTTTAGCCGCTCAAAACTTGAATTTTATAAGATTGTTAACTGCATACCCAAAAAATTTCTAAAAATTCTGGGTAAAAAACTCGAAATTTATGTAGATAGAAATTTGTGGAATTTTTTTAAGTTCTGTACAAAATTTGAAAGTGTGATTTATATAGTTTTTGTTAAAGCAAGAACCATATCTTTTTTTTTTAAATATCAAAAAAATTTAAGCTTGAAAAACATTGTAAATATTAATCCATTTTTGGCCGCCACTGTAAATCGTGACAAAAGTTGGTTAATTTAAGCCCAATTACCTTCAATTTGTACACAATTTAGACAAAATTTTTTACTTAAGACAATTTTTAGCGGTGTTTAAACTATTGAAATGCAGCATTTGACCTAATTAGTACTTTTGCTAGCACTCGCACAATATTTAACTACAAAACCACTTCGTCTTGGACCTTTCTTTATTTACACCAACTAGCCGGCTTGTTAGTTAATTACTCAAACTCTCATTGTCTTTGCTTTGGCTAAGTTGGGCTCGTTGACTTAGTCCATATTTACATAGTTTTAAATACATATTTCACAGCCCATGCAAATATGAGTGTGTTTAATTACTAATTTGAATGAAAAAAAAAATTCCCAACATCCGCAGAAGATGACACACATGTGTGAATTGTGATTTGTGTTTTAATATTTGCTAAAAGTATTTGCAAAAAGCAATGTACATAAGTGTTTATGTATGTTGCAGCTCCATTTACGGAGAATCGTCGCAAATCTGCCTGGAAGCAATTAACTTAAAATTCAAGTTCACTGCTTGTTGAACGCCCACATAGTTTTTGGCCGGTTTCAAGCTAATAAATTTAATGCAATTCTTACTTTATCTGCACCTTAACCGGATGAGTTAGCGGTTGAGTTGAGTCACTAGCAAATTGAAATAAAAAAGTAGGCTAAAAGGCAAAAAAAAAAATCTGTGCCATTAAGAGCGTGTGGTTTTCACAGTTTTTTGTTCCCAATAATTCAATGAATTTATAAATAGATTGCTCTTAGAAATAAAATAGAAAAATTCTAGAAAATTTTAATTTTATAAATCATTTAAAACCCACTATTTTTAATAAGTAGGTCGAGGTCTATTTTTATGTGTTTATTTTTAAATTGTTTTATTAGTTCAATGTGCGCGACTAATGTGTAATCCTCTTCCTATTGCCCATATACATAGTTCACCATATTATATGAATATTTTTTTTTTGCATAATATCTAATGAACAATTATCTTAATCTTAATCCCGCAAACCACGGCCGTCAGAAGAAGGAATGGCTTCTGTCACAGGTAGAATCCGTTTATCTAACCTATTGGGTCTGGAAATCAAGCCCCGTTTGGAATCATGAAGGTTTTTCCTATGGTAAATTAATCGACAAACTCGTTTTAGAGAATATTTCGTCGAATACTCCTTTGACCCTAAATTTAGAATGTATGCCGGGGTAGGGAGTGTATATTCTCCTAGGAAATGTATTTTCTCCTTATGCATAGATGCCCTATGCTTTTCTCCCTTCTATGTAAAACGGTCCTACACTCCAGGACGAGGCGTAATGATGGCTCTTTTGTATTTGTAAATTTGTACCCTCATTTCGACAATTCCTGCGAAGGTTTATCTCTGCACACAGTCTGATGGCGTAGACTTCTGCTTGAAAGATGTTAGGAAAGGTTACTAGGGGCATCGAAAACTTCAGTCGAGGGCCATATGTATGAGCCTGCTTAAATACCCTCAGGAGTCTTAGAGCCGGCTGTGTATCACTGTAGTGTGCTCCCCTGGACGTGTATCTCCCTAATAATTGTACTCCAGGTCGCCTTCCTGTATGTATCAACCTTAAAATTTCTTTCAAAAACTACTATAGGCATCTCATATCTGGGGGAGCCTAACTTATGGGAGCTGGTGGCTTAGACGGCAGCCGCCTCCATAGGAGTTTCGAATCCATTTCAAGTCCCAGATACGTAGCCTCTGTGGCGACGCCGACCGCGACCCCATTCAAGGTTAAGTTCCTCATACCCTCGAGAGTTCTCTTTCTGGTGAAAGGGGCCATGGTTATTTTAGAAGAGAAGATAACACACCTTCTTGCAGGCACCCTTTTGTGGTTTGCAGTTGAACTACGCTGTCACCGTAGGAAGGCTACCATCCTTTGTCAATCTTTTTGAATTGTATTTAAACTAATTTATTTCGTAACGTCTTTTCGTCATCCCTTGCGAATTTGGTTTAGAGACAATCACCTTTCGCTGTAGCTACATCCTGAGATTTTATGTTTTTTTTTTTGGGACGAAGAAATATTTATTATCAATTACTAAAAAATAAAAACTCGTTTTTACGAGTATTTTAATGCCGAGCATTCGTTTCCCTTTTCATTGAAAATAATTCTTTTTCCCTTTTAGCATACCCGGCGCATAAAATTTGCTTTCGAATGGACTTTTGGCACATCACCTTTTGTCACCACGCAATTAATCAGCGAAGACTCATTCTTACTTGCCCAAAAAACTTACATACATATATAATTATATTCTTATGTTTGTACATTGCCACATGAAATAAATGTTATAGTTTAAATACGATTTTTTTTTATTGTTGTATCAGCACGTAATTTCGCAAAAAACATTGCGTCAGAATTAAAATTCGAGTCACGTTCTACAGGTGTTGACTTTAGCAGCAAAAGCCTAAAAAAGATTCCTACAGTGATTGCAACACACAGTGTGTTGAGTAATTAAACGCCTGCGGCGGAGGACTCACCATTTCGCAATTTTTTTTAAATATATTTTTTATTGTTCAGCGTTTTGTTTATTGTTTGGAGTTTTCATGCACACGAACTTATGCAGCTTCTTTTTTGTATTTTGAACAAAGTCACCATAAATACCAACAGCGCCAAAGCGTGCCTGACTAGAACAGAAACGGCGGTTCTATCTCAAAACTACACGAATATTTAATTGTTAATAAATATTTAGAACTACAAGACGACGTACCACTGACGCGCGCCTCTGCTTGCGATTTAAAACTGTTTGCTGCTTTGCATCGCTAATTGCCTTTTATACGCGCCATTGCCAGTTTGAGCGCGCACCTGATGAGGCGACTTGTCTCGCAGCTGCGCGTGCGCTCAACAGCCGAGCTGACTGAGATGTGTGCGCACTGCTTAGTATGAAAACTTGTTTGAGTTTTTGAGCAGTTTTTGCGAATATTATTTTTTTATTCTCCCTTTTTTCAATGTAAACTTTCTACTCCCGCATTTTGTTTGAGCGTAGCTTTGTTTTTTGTTTTTTACTTTTGGGACTTTACGCTCCAACACACCTTTTCAAACAACACTAAATTTAGTAGCGCAGCATTGTGAGTGTCCTGCGTAGGCGGGATGTAGCTAGGAATATGCAAAATGAATAAGAACAAGTTAATTAGATTTTTTTGCAACGGGGCAGGTTTGCCTTAATTTGTTAAAAAAAAAAAATGAATAAAATTAAACAAAAATATATGTATATGGGAAAGCTTTAATGAATTACTTTAGATTTGAGTCGCTTCAAATCGCTAAATACGCTGGCGGTGCTCCGCTGGCAATCCTATGTACAATAAATTATTTGTTCACCCTGGAGGTGGATTCCAGCCCAATATGGTGTGATATAGATGTATGAAGGCGCTGTTGTTGGTTTGCTTGGATGCTCATTAAGGTTGTAAGCTGTAAATGCTTCACCTCTTTATTGGTTTAACGATTTCAATTAAAAGTAATTCGCTTTTATGTTCGTGGGTTTGTTGGAGTAAATTATGGACATTTATGGCAAAGGCAACTCTGAGTTTTCTTCACTTCGTGAAAGATTGATTGTTAAATGATATTTTTTCGCCGGTTCACCTTAAAACACAATGGCATGGCGCAATCCACAATTTCAGGAAAATCGCTCATAACTTTGCTTTTCTAGCTTTTAATTCATCAGCCAACGTACAAAATCTGCATTTCATTTCCTACTGAAAGACCGATGTTATGCAAACAATTTATTAACGATTCAGGCCCTCACGGCAAATATAAAGCAAGCCATTCATGAGATAGAGCCAGAAACCGTCAACAAGGTCTTGGAAAACTGAGTTAACAGGATGCGCTACTTCGAAGTCAGCCAAGGCAGTTACATAAATAAAGTCGTCACTTTTTGCGGCGCACTAGAAATCACAACAGTGCTGAGTTTTGTGACTCTTGTTAGAATAGAGGGGATAGATGAACTCTCATTTAATGGTCCTATTTTCAGAGCCTTTGAAATTGTGGGCTATCCCTTTTCAAAATTTTTTTGTGTGGTACCTTCAGATTTGATTTACATATTCAAAAACGAAAAACAGCCTATCGAAATTTGTGGTTGGAATCGGTAAATGTGAATTTTAAATTTCAGATTTAAATAGAATAGTTGATTTATGTGCAATGCTATTATATTTTCTGTAAATACAAATTAACTAATGTTTTTACGCTTGCCAGATTGTGTATACTAAATTTGATGGGAACAGGCCGTGTTTTTAGTTCTCAATATGTTAATTTTATTCGGAACCTGAAAGCAATAAATTTTTTATGATTAGGCTGACTGCTGCGAATTATTGTGACATTGCGCTATTTTTTCACTAGTTTTTTATTATTTTTTATTTATTGGCCTCTCTTAAGCCTAACAAATCCTCTGCAAAAAATATTATAATAATTCATATTTTTCACGATCTGCTCAAAAATCGCAAATATTTGTCAAAATAAATATCAATTTTTTTATAATCTTCTATGCATAATTAATATTTAATTTTCAGAACCCTAATTCCTTGCGATTGATTGCAAAACATTGATCAAACAAGCACTTACTTACATACATACGCAAATATGTATTTATTTAATGTGCGTTCAACAAACAAAAGCATAAAACTTCAATTAAAAAAATTTATACATGCATATGTATATTTTGTTAAATAATTTAAATAATCGTTTATGCTTTTAATTCTTCAGCTACCGCCTAATCCACGCACACTCATCTATCAAAACAAACAAACAAAAAATCAATTCCATAGTTGTTGCTAAATTTCTTGGACAGAGTGTTGTGCCTATTTTTAGCCAACGCTTCATAGAAATTTATATCTGCCGGTTTGTGACTAATGCGTAGACACTGCAGGGGCGCGAATATGCCTCTTAAATGTTGACGAAATGTCTCGGCGACATTTCATAGGCATAACTCACACTGAAAATGCGCTACAAAAGTGTTGATGCGTGTAAAAGAAAATTTAAAGAAAATGTTTTTCAAAAATTTTTGATGCGCAAAAGTGGGATAAAAAAAAGAACAATCAGTTCGCAAATACTCAGGCCAAACACTAACATATGGGCATTTCCAATCTGGCGTTCCGCGTTGAAAAAAATTGAAAAGCCAAAATTTTAAAAAAGTTTTTTTATATTTACATGGTAATTTAATGACCCAGTAAAAAAATTGCAACTGTTGGTAGTAGAGGTTTGAAGATATTAGTAAACATGTGCGCTGGCGTGACGTTACAAAAAACCGAAGTGGATTTTGACCTGGGTTACAAAATTGCAAAACTCTGCGAATTGGACAAGACTATTTGTATACAATTTTTTTGTGGTAATATTCTAAATATTTAAGGTTAATTTTCCGAGTTTTTGAATGTAGAAATCTTTTCTGCTTTTTGTTTATTCAGCTGAACTATTTGAAGTGACGTTATGTTACGAAAATTGTCATTGAAAACGTTTTGTTAATATTGGTTTTGAACGAATTTTTAACGCGAAGAAATTTCGACATCAGCGCCACCAGCTTCCATATTTTGTAAATCTATGTCTTACTACGTTTCAACTAAACATGCCAAATTTGAAACAAATCAGCATAAATACGGCTTTTCAAAATATCTCGACTCTGGCGCCACCTAGTTAGTTAGTTATTTTTCGCAAAAATTTTTCTGGTTAAGTGACCAGTATAAGTTATAACAAGTAAGAGCAGCGCTGTCTTCGGCTATGCCGAAGGCTCCATACCTTTCATGAGCATCTGAAAATTTTACGTTAACAGATTACTGCATTTGAAAAAATTTATATATTCACAGCAGACATAGATAGAGGAGATACATATATAAAAAATTCTAGCTAAACAAACAGAGGTATGGAAGATATACCTTATATAGCACCAATCTAAGTGATTTTCACTGCTGTGTGATCGGTACGTAAACCGGTAACACAATTTAATGGGTTTAGCTTCCTACATAAAGGAGATACATATATCGCAAAAACTGGTATCTGAACAATCAGTGGTACAAGAGATTAAGATTATACAGCATAGATTTTGACGATTTCTCAGTAGACTTTGTATTATTATTTAAAAAATAGCTTACGAAATTTATCGGTTTTAGCTGTCCAAATAAAGGAGTTTTACAGTAAAACCATAAAAACATATCTGAACAATTAATTGTATGGGGGCAATAAACAGGTTATAGTGACCCGATCTTTATTAATTTTACTGTAAACTTTCTGTTGATAATGAGTGAAAATAGTGCGAAATTTCATGTTTCTAGATGCATAGATGGAGTAGTTAAACAAAAAATCGCATATCTGAACAATCAGTTGTATGGGAGCTATATGTAAAAGTGACCCAATCTTTGTTATTTTCACTGTAAGAATTCTGTTAATAATAATTAGTGGAAACGGTGCGAATTTTTATGTTCCGAGCTGCATAAATGAAGAAGTTATGGCAAAAAATCTCATATCTGAACAATCAGTTGTATGGTGGATATAGGTTGTAGTGACTCGATCTTCGCCATTTTCACTGAAAGTATTCTTTTGATAATAAGTGACAACAGTGCATGTGTCTAGCTACTTAAATGGAGGAGTTATAACGAAAAATCTTATATCTGAACAATCAGTTGTATGAGAGCTATATGTTATAGTGACCCGATCTTTGTAATTTTCACTCTAAGTTTTCTGTTGATAATGGGTGGAAGTATTGCAAAATTTCATGTTCCTAGCTGCATAAATGGAGAAGTTATAACGAAAAATCTCATATCTGAACAATCAGTTGTATGGTAGCTATATGTTATAGTGGTCCGATTCTTCCGGTTCCGACAAATGATTAATACATTATAAAAATACACCTACCTACCAAATTTGATACGGATATCTCGAAAACTGAGAGACTAGATTGCATACAAACAGACGGACAGACAGACAGACAGACGGACAGACGGACATGGCTAAATCGATTCAGCTCGCCGTTCTGATCATTTAAGTACACATTTTAATGGGTCTATCTCTTCTTATTCTGGTACTTACAAACATCGGACCAAAGTTATAATACCATTTCATGCTCATGAAAGGTATAAAAAGAAGCCAAATTGGCTCATAAATAAATTAGATATATAAGTTTTATTAATTTCTTTCGCGGTAGATTTTCCGATCAAACATTTGTGGAAAGTTTTGGTTCGGTTAATTATTAGAAAAAATTGCTTATTCCGGCTCGAAACCGGTTCAAGTCCATGGTTGGAATACATAAAAAAACAACTCTTTGTGACTAACCGATCGTCATTGATAAATTTTTGATCCGAAGAAGACTCGAAAAATGTCACCGTATAGTTCTTTTACTCCTTAGTCGCCCTTTTGTAAATTATTTTTCGGATTTTGGTAGCAGAGGATTCAAGGGTTAAGACAAAACTAAAATATTTTCTTTCATAGTCGCATTTCCGGGAATACGTATCTGGGACAAAATTCGGCAAATGTAAAAAAAAAATTATGGCAGCATGTTGTTCAAACTCCACCACGTTGTTGCTATGAGTATTGGTGACCAATGTGGAAAATATTTTTTTTATACCGCGGTTTTTTGTCGAGTTATACGAGTTTAAACATGCAAATTTCAGCCGGTGGAAATATTTTTGCAAAATTTTTTTCTGCCAAAAAATTTGTAATTTTTTTTGCTGGCAAAATATTTGCAATAAGAAAAATTTTATTGCATTTTTTAACAATGTACAAATTTTTTAATTTTTTTTTTGTGCAAATATCTTATTTCGATAGTTTATTTTCTAAGCTTTCCAACGATATATAATTTGTATTGGGCATGGAAAAAGGACTACAAGTTTTTCATAATAGAACGCACTCGGATCCGCCTTGCATTTTTGTCGACAATAACACAAGTTTACAGAAATGAAAAAATTGTCCGACTAGCGACATTTTTATATGGACGCTAATGTAAAATTTTCCGCTGAACACGAATACGAAATTAAAATGTAAGAGATTAGAAAAGTTTTTGAGATATAGCCGAATTTCGGGTTTTTGAGATCTGAAAAAAGTGCAGTTATTTACAATAGAAATGTATACAAAATTGTCGCGGTTGTATTTAGCTGTCGAGATACGTGATCAGTCCGCGAGCCCGCCACAGTTCGCCTATTCGTCGACTGATTCGTTGGCACATTTCCTAGTTCAGTTATTTCACCCAGAGCTCAGCCCAAACATATCAGCTGCATTTAGTCTGAGCTGCGTAGGCAATTTTCGATGTAGGCAAAACTTTGAGAAGTCTTCAGTTAGAACTTCACACCAAAATTTTCAAGCGCTTAAACGCTGAAAGCTAAGTATTAGTTATGGAGATATAGTTGTAGTTTAGCATCATTACTCGGAGGTCTCTAAACAAAAATCCATATCAGCAAAAAGCTCTGACAACTCAAGTATTTTATGTGCTATGAATGCCCACTGTAGCTCACTAAACACAAAATTTCTTGGAACACCCATTCAATGACTTTACGGACTCATCATTATCCGCCAACTTTTGTTTTTGTTTTGACTCCTAATGTTTCATTCATGTCTATTACCTTTTTATTTGCTATTTCTTCGACAGAACTTTTAATCAACTAGACGCTAAGCATTTTTCCTTAACAAACAAATACAAGTTTTTGCTTTGTTTTTTTTTTTGTCTATCCCTCATTTATTTACATACAACTTTTTCCACAAAGTTCCTACGCAAAGTAATTGATGGCCTTCATAATTGTTTGTATGTATGTATGTATGAATATTCTCACATTTCTATTAGAAGAGCCATTCCCAGCAACAACAACAACCAACCACAAACCACAAATCGCAATAGCCGCGTAGGCGTCGAATCAAGAATTGTCTAAACAATGAAGTGGCCTTTTAAATTGCCAATTTTCGTAGATGGTAAAAAATAAAATTTAAAAAAATAACAAGAGAAAAGTAAGCAAACAGGTTAAGTAACAAAAACAAAAATAGTAACAAATAGATTATTATAAAAATACAAATATTGATATTCGCATTAAATAATCGTTTGACGGCTGCTTAAGAAGTCTTTACATACAAAAGTGATTTCGAACTCCTTGATGGTGGCGATTTTTGACGATTTGTCGATTTATTTATGAATTCGTTAATAAGTGACTACGTATTGCATAAGTAATTAAGCAATTTGAGGCAGTGAATTATTGAAGAATGGAGGATGAGTTGGTGGTGGCAAATGAGTGTAATGAAAAGAAAAAAAAAAGACTTAGCCATATATAGATGCATTTTAATGGTCTTACTACTGCAGAGTTTGCTCTTTGTAGCTGAGTGTTAGCATTCATTGTTACTAAGGCAGCGGCTTCCTGGTATTATTTTAGTCACGGCAGTCCAGAATATATATGTTATTATAGGTAGCTTATATCATAAAGGTTTATACGATTCATTCTAATATCTGCGGGCAATTGTGCTTTCCAAGCGTGGACCTTTGCTATATTTAGAAATATCAGTTCACTCATAGAAATGCTCCTAATGATAAAATGGGAATTTCATGATACATATGTACATACTTATCTTTGAGCACAAAGTTTGGGGGATCTAAGTAGAAACAACAGGATCGGTCTTTCAAGTACCGGTAACCTCTACATATATGTAAATACATAAATATTTCTAGACCATACAGCAGCTCTAATAAATTCTTCTTTCGTAAAAAAAAGAATTTGTTAGTCCTAGTAATCTGCTCTGACTGTGAATCTTCCTGGTGTTGTAGGTCAAGCATCTAAATGATGTCAGTACATGTGTATGTACATATACATGTGTTTATCGATAAATATCGATAACTTTGACATATGTGTATTTATCGAACACTTTATCGATATATGTAGCTATCGAAATGTCGGTATGATCGATGTGTTTATCAAATATTTTATCAATTTATTTCTCGTTTTTACTATTGATATAGTTATCGAAATCTCTATCGGTAGATATGATTAGGTATAAATACTTTTATCGATAATTTTGTCCTGTTCGTCGAAATCGTCATCAATGTGCTTACAAATGTATATACGTACATATCTATAAAAATATTGAACGAAATCAATATCGATACTCATATAGTATATGTATGGATTATGACACTATTGAAATAAATGAGCGAAATTTATTTATCCATTACTTACATGCCGACGTTAAAGCCTTATCGCGCCTCTCTAGGCTAATGCAACAGTACTGAAATGCTGCAATCAATGTTGCCTTACGTTAAACAATTCTATATTTAAAGTTTTTAAATTAAATAAAATTTTGACGCTCGCATGCAAACACCCTGTAATGCTCCAAGCAGACGAGCGACGCTAGCAGAAACACTTTGCACTTTTTTTCTTCAATCGTTATCTACTAAAATGAATATTCCTCGTTTTTTAATAGAGGGCTGCATAAATGGTTTTGAAAGGGCAATCAAAAAATTTGCTAATTTCGCTGTAATTCACTTCACTTCCGCAGAACTTTCAAATACTGTCAAAGGCGGACTACTGCAAATAGTGAATTAAAACTTTGCTTCAACAAAACACGCTGTACTATCCCGTTATTTTGTTGTATTTAGTGTAAAACACTATTTTCAGTAAGCAAACAAATACTGTCATTGCAGTAACGATAGCCAGCAGCGATACTACAGCATTTGTTTTGATCGCGAGCATGCCATGAGTTTCACTTCATTTATTGTCTAGTGGATTTGCTTTAATACTGCATTTACTGTATTGTGAAATAGTGTACAGTAAAAGTAAAACCATTTGCGCAGCCCTCTACTTTTTAATGAGCAGCACGACGTCATCGAAACGCCTCCGCTAAATTACGGGCAATATTTTGCTCAGCTCAAAGTACACACCAAGATGTACATATACATATATACTAGTGTCCGACCGAGCATTCGGGTTCGGGTTCGGTTCGGTTTCGGCCGAAATTGGTCGAGTTATTTGGTCGAAAAGTTGTAAAGAAAATTTTTACAAATTATAAACATTTTAATTTTTTGAATTGAAGTGCGTCTGTAACGTTTCTGCAATTTGATTTTATTGCTTTTTTATGACAACTTTCTTACTTCATGTCGTTCTTTTAATTTCATTTCCTTCCCGAAGTTTCAAAGCCCGATAAAACTTTGGTAAGTTAAACTTACAAAATTGCTTTCTAATTTGATGTCAAATTGAGAAAGAAAGGCGATTTCCACGTGTTAACGGCCAGAAAGAGCTTTCTGTCACATTGTGAAAATCGGTTTCAGAAATAAAAATTCCAAAATGTGATTGCAATTGAACTTCACCTTGCTCGTGCTGCACTAGCAATTTTTATTTCTGCTGCAAGTGTATGAAACTGATGCGAGTTTTTGAGAAGCAATAACGGGTAATTTACATAAAGTATCAGAAATGCTTTTAATTAATTATTTTGCGGTAAATAATTGCTTATGTAATTTTTACTCTAAAAAGTCCGGGTTCGGTTCGGTTTCGGCCGAACTTCAAGAAAAAAGCCGAGTGTCGGGTTCGGTTCGGTTTCAATAAAGCTAATATTTAATTGCTAGCAAAAGCTCAACTGAAAAAGCGCACTTGCCCACCTGTATGTATGTATGTATTTAGGTGTTCTTTTATAAAAAAGTATGTGTATAACCCATTGTTATTCTGAAAATGCACGCAAGTGCACATATGTATGTACTTATGTGCATATCTTCGTTTGCTCTTTTGCATATGTATATGGAGTATGTTTGTATGTAATTAGCAGTGCGTGTCTGCCCGCATGCAAATTTTTTCATTGTTTTTATTTTTCCCAATGAAAATATGAGCCGTTTATTTTGAAAGTGGCATAAGTCATTTCATGTCGTTGGACTTCAGTGATTATTTACCTGCATCTGAACGCGTCGGTTATACGTTCAACTTCATCTGCCAAAGGTAAAAAGTTTTCTCATTAGTTCATGATGGTAGCACGATTTTTAGATGCATTCAATTAGAGGTAGCCAAGTATTTAAAAATAAGAGGTAGAAATGATTTATGATTACTTTCAAAATAAACGGCACATATATTTTTTGTACTTTTGAAAGTAAAGTTGAAGTTCAAGTTCATGAGCGTAGTATTGAGAATTTGTGTAATAATAAAAAAAAAACACTTGCCAAAAAGTGTAAGTACAAAAAATGCATTTTGAAGAAGAGATTGAGACGGTATGAGTAATGATTAAGTGAAAAAATGATTAAGTCAAAAAAGTATACATAATAGTATTAGTCGCCTTGTCACTACGAAGCCACGCACTCTCTTTCCCGTGAAACGGATAGTGTGTGGGAAGAAGATTTCATATTTGATATTTGCTATTGGAACGCGCTAGTTTGTTGGGTTCATTGTGTATGTTAACAGACCTATTCTGCATTGGTTACAAAAATTTCGTTACCGGTAAATAAAGCTCCTGTCAATTTTGAAACCGTTTTCGCATTCTGCGCACTGGTAAATTTTGTTACTTGTTTGTTGTTGTTCGATTCTCAACCGCCGTATAAAATACATACTTAGTTTTTTAAAAGCTCAAGACTAGTTAGAGGTAAGAACTCGCGGGTCCACCGAAACCTTGTTCTAAAAAAACTCTCAAAAATGTTATTCCCCACACTCTATTTATCCACCACAACCACGCACCGCCTCTCTCCTGACACTAATCAGGGTACATTAGTATATATTTTCCGATCTGAGACCGCATTCTCCTACAAAGCTCAGAGTACTCGCAACTCCTAATCTTTGACTAGTACTATTCATCACTTTAAATAGCCTTCTTATCTTCCGTTACTGGCATCTTATCAGTATCTCACCGTCACATTCGGAATATTCAGTTCATCGTCAGTAAGCTAAATATTTTTTTTATTACCTTCCAACTGCTTTTTAAAATCCGCCGCCCCTGCTTTGTCACAGCGCTCACCAAAGCACCTATAACCTCTGTAATCACGATTTCGTATCTCTTTCTTCTTAGTAACCATAGCCTTATATATGTATGATTTCAAAAGCACCAGCTGTTGAAATGTCTAATTTAATTTGTGTTTTTTTTTTTTTTGACAGAGTCGTTAAGAGTCGAGCTGAGCTGTTATTTTTTTACTTTTTATTTGAAAATTAACTAAAAGCTAGCATATAGTGCCTAATGTAAGAAAAAATTGTGCGACTGCACTGTTTCAAACTTAAAAAAAAAAATATACACTCGTGGGCACGCAAACCTTACCAGGACTTTAAAAAAAAAATTAAGCGCAATTTTTTAATTAATAAGAAAAAAATATGTATGTATGGGCCAGAAGGGGATCAAAACTGGCCAAAATTCAAAATCTTATCGGATTGGCTTGTAACCTGTCACTCGGGGGTTTTTGAATTCGCTGATTACGAATCTGGAGCTCGAAACTATTAATCTAGCATTTCAGGGTACTATTTTTCTATATATATATATATATAGGGAAAAATGGAAAGTTAGGAGGGCTCGAGACCGAGACTGAATCGAAAAAAAATGATTTGAATCAAATTCAATACCTCAATTTGGGCCACTTTTGACTGAACTCCGGCCACTGTAAAATTTTTACGAAAATTTCGACCCATTTAATTTTAGCATAATAAAGTGCAAGTTTAAAGCAGCTCAAATTTATGATGTTTCCATAATAGTTGCGCATATTTTCCATAAAAAAATGCAAGTATGGATTACATGAAAAAAAAACTACGCCAGATCGTCGGGCAAAAACTTTTCCAAAAATCACCGAAAATTTTGGTCTACTTCAAAATTGCACATTATTATATTAAAATTGAATGGGCTATTAAACTGCATACCCGAAACTTTCGTACAAATTTGTATTAAAATGTTTGAAATTTTTTGAAAATTATATGATTTGTTCCAAATTTTGTTCAAAGTATGAAACTTTTATTTATATAGTTTAAGTTACAGAGTGAACAATGTATATAAAAAAAATTAAAATTTTTTTACTATTTTACAAAATTCTACCTAATTGTTTTTTAAGTCGTGATAAGGTGGCGACAAGTGTACTACAATCTAAGTAGAAAGAAAATTTTAGAAAAAATCAGTCAAAGTGTAATATGTTACTTATCTCCTAAGCCGTTGACTTAAAACATCGAGTAACTCTCTTAATAGATAATGTGAATTTTATGATGCCTGTAAATAAAAGTAAGTAACCTATATTAAGGCTATAAAAAATCTAAATAAATATCAAATGCAATTAAATCAGCCGACTTATAGACTGCAGCGATAAGCTTATTAAAAAAAAAAAATCTAGTCATAAAACGAAGCCCTTTTTAATCCCCTAATATAATATAATAAGAAGAAAGATCACATTGCAAAAGGGCAGCCAGTATGCAGTGTTATCTCTTCTACGGGTAAAAAATATATAAAATGTATATTTACATATATGTATGTATGTAAGTGTCTTGTGCAATTAGAAATAATTTAAGTTTTCTTTTATCATACTCCTGACAGGCACGTTTTTTAACTTTTTAAGAATTTACTGAAAATTAAAAAAGGGGCGGTTTTAGCTGCCGAATTTCTCAGCTAATATTCAGAATTAACTCCCATTCACAGAGCTTTCATGTGACACCCATATTGCAAAATTGTCAAATTTTTGTAAGTAATTATTAAATTGTTATGAAATATTAATTTTTTAGTTTATAAACTTATGTTTGGCAACCTGTTTAAATGCTTTAATTTCACTTTTTTATTTTAAAAATTCTGATCTATATGTTACTAATAAATTATGGTGATGGCACCCGTAACGTAGAACTATTTTTAAATAAGGCTTAATTTGTCTAAAAAATATGTTCATATAATCACAGCCGAACAAAAATATATTTAACAAAAATAAATAAAAATAAATATAAATAAATTTTTTATTTTTATTCCAAACACAGGACAACACTTCGTATGTAAATGTTTTGCTAAAAAAACTTTGTATACTCTGTCGGAAAGTTTTCCGTTTTTTTTCAAAATTGTAGAAAATTAAGAATTTATGAAACTATTATTGGGGTTGCAAACCTGATAAAATAAGTATTAGTACCAGAAAGGATAGGCTTTTAATTTTTACTTTAAGCATTTATTTTGAAAACTTTTCTCATCCTCCTTACAACTGGAAGTTTTAATTGCTTTTTGCAACTTAATGTCAACTCTATTATGTTTTCCCCATTTTTGAGATTTGGAAAAGAAAATATATATTTTCCCATAAATACAACTTTTAAATTGTATGTAATTAAAATTACGTAGCAACCCTACAGACGTATAAAGAAAAGGTATTGCATTTCATAAAGAAAAGGTATTGCATTTAAAAATTAATTTAAAACATCTACTGAAAATATGTATATACGTTTAATTAACAAAACTTAAATTGTATTTAGAAACTATTATATTTCTATTAAAAAATAGTATATGTCAACTCTGTTGAAAAGCTATAAGGTTCCGAAAAATTTATCAAGTGGCATAGAAGGAAAATAATAGGAAAAATAGTTGAAAATTTTGACTTAAATAAAATAAAATTCAGCAACCTGCACAGAAAAATTTTAATCTGTGCTGCGATAATCTGGTGAATTGCATTCAAAATGTTTGACATATCTTTAGTGGCAATTTTTGTTTTAATTAAGCATAAATGGCAACCCTGTACAGTACTTTTAACATCTTCAAGCTAAATTGTAGGTATATGTAGTTTGTTTTTAAGTTTTTAAAAAGAAAAGTGTTTCCAAAAGAAAATGTTTGTTAAATTCAATACACATGGCAATCCTGCACAAAAGTTTCAAACAAGTACATGTTTTTGTACGGTTTTTTTTTATTTATTTTTTAATGTAAATGTACAACATATTTTGAAATGAAAACGTATGCTGAATTTAATGCAAATGGAACCCTGGACATACATGTGTAAATTTTTGTAAATCTTTAAAAAAATTCAATTGCTTTTTTTCTATAAATTCTAAATTTTATAAACAAAACCATAGGAAAAATTATTTTTGAATAAACGCATTTAAAAAGTTACATATATTAAAAAATAAGATTTATGATGAATTTGATAAGATTTATGTTAATTGGAATACTATTTTGTAATTTGACACTTGGCAACCCTATATATAAATTTTTAAAAAAAGCTTAAGCAAAATAGTGTCTATGATAGTTTTTTTTTTAATTTCTAAAGTTTTAAAAAGAATTTTATGTTTAAAATTATGTGGCAACCCTTCTAAAAACGATTATTAAATAAACAGATTATTTGAATAACTATATTACAGCACTTTTATTTTAATCCGTCGGAAAATATATATGCACATACATACATATATTATCATAGTTTCACGATATATACTTATTAAATTCCTAAAAATACGCAAGAAATTGCTACTAAAACGAAAACCCCGAACACAACTCACTCGATCGCAATTTTCACAACCACCAAATGCACCAGGCGCGCAGGACGCGCAAGTAGGTGGCGCGCGCAACATGTTGCTCAACGCTAAATGCAACATGTTGCGTGGGTGGGTGGGTGGGTGTTGGGTGCGTATACTTGTTGTGCGTTCATTATTTTTTTGCCCATATCTTCTTTGTTTTTGAAGATATTTTGATGAAATTTTCAACATATTAAAGAGAATGGTTTTGGCTATTGAATAGTAGCATTTTTACTGCTCATTTCTCAGAGAAACTTCGATTTTTTTGACCTTTTATAAAGGAAACTTGGCCATCCAGCACTTTTAGCAGCCATAAATCGAATAAATTTGCAGCTACCAACAAGAAAAATTACTGTAATCATTGCGACATAAACCCTTATGGTTTTTTGTTATACCATTAAAAAGTAGAGCGGATATTTCGAATTACACGTTCCTTTATTTCTCTGTGATATTGATTTATTTCTTAAACTAATACAATACATTAAAAAATAGTACGAGCTGAACGAACTCAGCTGAAATATACATACATATATGACGTTTTACTTAGATATTTTGCTTTTTTAAATTTGCTCACAAATATTTTTTCAACTTATTTACAAAAGAACTACATATGGCCTGCGACGCAAATACACTGGCGGCAGAAATAGTAGACTCGTCGTACTTTTAAGAGTTTTGGCTATATTTCTTTAATTTTTTTTATAAAATCCCCTCGAATTTTTATAATTTTTGTATAGAGCTTGAAAACGGGATTTATATGATTTTTGTTGTATAACTACCTAGGCTTTTATAAAAAAATATTAAACATAAAATAAACCATGGGAATATAGCCAAAGCTCTTCAAAGTAAGGCGAGTCTATTATTTCTGTCGCCAGTATGCATGTTTACATATATGCTGTACGTAGATATACCACATATGTATAAATGTGTGCGCACATACTATGTACATATGTATATAAGAAGCCAAATTCCTGCGATAATTGTTTATACTTAACTGTTACAAATAGATACATATCTACATACATACGTACGCATGTATGAATTAGTTGTATAAGAAAGAACAGCGTTACTATTAAAACATTGGTTTTTACATATACACTGTTGCGTTAATAAATTTTTTTTTTGTAATAATTTTGTATGCTTGCTTTTAGCATATGTTAATAAAAGTAATAAAAATAACAAAAACAAAAACAAAGTGCAAAACAATTTTATCAAACACATACATACATACAGATGCGATCAACTACATAATTAGCACCGAATTTCAAAAGATATTGCTTGCAACTTATGCTTATTTATTTACTTTTAATAATTTTCATTTAAACTATAATTCAATCTATAACAGGAACCACATTAATAAAAGTTTCAAAGCTTGCACAAATTTCAAAAAAAAATTGATCAAACTTCAAGAAAGTGTCATCAAAATTTTTAATTAAAATAGTTCGAAAATTTTCGGGTATGCAGTTTTGTAGTCCCTTCAATTTTAGTTTAATAAAGTGCAAGTTTAAAGTCGTTAAACATTACCGTTGATTTTTTAGAAGTTTATTTGGGGAGGGTGTTGCGCATCTTCTTCCATATAACGCATGATCAATATCTATTTTTATAAGAAAAAATCTTCTGCAACACCTACAAAAATTTTAAAATTCAACTCCAGGACCTAGCTACTTCAAATTCGCATTTTATTGGACTAAAATTGAATGGGCTAAAAAACTGCATAACTGAAAATTTTCTAAGTATTCTAATTAAAAATGATAAAATTTTGAGAAAAATGTTTTGAAGTATTAATTTTTTTGAAATTTATGTAAGCTTTGAAACTTTTATTAATGTGGTTTCTGTTATAGATAGAATTATATTTCAAATGAAAATTATTAAAAATAAATAAATAAGCATAAATTGTAAACAATGTATGTATTTTGAATTTCGGTGATAATTAGGTGATCGCATCTGTATATAGATATCAAACATTTTTTGTAAAAAGACTGACGCTACATAGATTCACCTAATTGCTTTAAAACTTAAACAACTTTATTAAAAAAAACTTTTAAATAGAATTTAGTTTTATAGGTAAAAAATATATAAAGAAATATTTTTGTGTAAAAATAATTACATATATTAAAATTTATGTATGTATATACATATATATGTATATACCTTATAAAAAAATTAAGAATCAGTTGAGAATTGCGGAAATTAAGGCAGTGGGGTGACAATGCTTTAACAATAAAATATGGCAAAAGACGACGAGATGAGAGGAGACGATCATTGCACATTGAATCTACTTTTTTTCTTGTTTAGTTTCGAACAAATATTGAAACTCATAATTTTTTTTAATTTTAACAAAATTTAGAACTCAATTTATTTTTAATGAAAGAAATTCGCTTTTAAATTGAAAGCAAACATCTTTCATTCAAGCTGTGCCGTATCACTTAAGCGCTTTTGTAAACATGGAACTGATTTTAATTTAGATTTTTTTAATTTACAATATCAAATTTGTTAATTAGTATTCTTATAGTTTAAAAAATGCGTTTAAATATAGAAAAAAAGTTGTTGTCAAGCAGAGCCATTTTTTGTGGCTTGCGTTTTTTAGATTTTTTTTATTAATATTGTTTACGGTGCACTAACAAACTTTTGCGGTAATTTGGTAAATAAATTTTAAATATTTTTAGCATACTTTGCATACATATGTATGTATTCATTAGTTTTTTATTTCATTATTAATTTTTTTACTTTTTTATATATTTTTATTATTGACCGACATCAAAAGAGGAGGTCATCGGAATAATTTGGTTGGTCCCATACTAATTTGGTTTGGTTACGATCACTGGTTCATGAAGAAACTAACGGTACTTCTAAATTTGCATACGAGCATTGAAGTCGGTTTTTTTTTTGTTGAAAAACTACTTGTTTAGTATATTAACTTAAAAGTAAGTTTTTTTTATTAACTATTTGGTGTAGTTTTTAATGCATTTACAAGCTTGTAATTCATTTTTCACTAGTTATATTGTTTAAATTTTTTTTATTTTTTTAACAGTTACATATGTAAGTATTTTTGTTTTATTATTTATATCCTTATTTTAATTTAATTTATTTTAACTTATTTTACTTGATGTTAAATTATTATTTATGCCTTTTTATGTCATCGCATAATTTATCCCCGACTAAATTTCGACTTTAACACTTTAGTCAATAGGCTTGTAAAAAGCGTAAAACATAAAAATTATACAACAAAAATATTTTAGCAGCCGAAAATGTAAGTAAGGCAATTAAATTTAAACCGATAACTTTTAATTTTTTTTTTTCATTCCGTTATTATAAAAAAACGACTATCTACGCCACTTTATTTATTTATAATTTATTTTTATTTTTTCTGTTTTTTTTTGTTTTTTAATTTATTTGCACCCTCAATTTTGACAGCTCTCTTATCTTCAAAAAAATTTTTGTTTCGTTAGTACCAAATGTTGTAATAAAATTGATTGATTTCCCGGAAATCTACATCGAAAATCAGTTTCTGATTCGCACAGCTCTTGTTGCCTGGCACTTGTTCGCCCAAAACCATTTTTTTGTTCACAACTCAAAATCGTTGGACGATTAAGTTTTAAATATGCACTATTTACAATAATAGCTGAATAACTGTTGTTTTTCCAAATTTTTAAGCACTTTTTAACGCCGTTTTCACTTCCATTGCCATTTATTGCTGCAATATTCATCCCTCTTGCTTCTAGTCTTATTAGCTGTATTTTAAACACCAACAATTCTCAACGCAAGTTTCTTAAATACAAAAACAAACCCAAGTATGGTACTCAGGAGCCACAATGCTTATAACACTGGTGTGCAGACATACATACATATGTGCATACTACATACGTTTCCTTTCACCAAAGCACATATGGAAGTATGTACATACGTTTGTCGTGGTCAGCGAACAACATCATAGCAATATTAAATGGAAATAATTTGTTGGTTAGGTAGAGAATTTGAACTTTTTTTGTTAATGTTTTGTTATTGGGTAACACATCAGAATGCAGGCAATAGCTGCACGCCCACCAGCCTTTGCCCTCACACTTACTCGAAATATTCGCTAGCCACTTGCCCAGCAGGCCATCACTGTTCGCTGGCACACTCCGTTTCGTCGCTCCCATCTCAGCCGGCGCTGCTGAATTTAGCTATTCGCACCAATAAACCTCTGCAACTTCAAAGCTATTGCCCAAGCCACCTGCTACTACAGGCAGGCTACAAGAAACTACAGCCTTTTTTCCAGCTGATTCAACATTGCTGTCGGCTCCTTGTAGTTGGCCGTCAATTGCAGCTGTGCTGTGTCAGCCTGCTGTAGTTGTAGTTGCTGCTGGTGTTGCTGCGGCGGCAGTTGTAGTTGCTGCAGCGGCAGCTGTTGATATTGTGGTGCTCGTGTTGTCGTTTCGACGCTAGTCAATGCATATTGGTGCTGCTGCTTATGCTGCAAATGCACATCGTATTCGTTTCTGATGTTGATTAGCTGCTCAGCCTGTCGCTGGTGCTCCACAAAGATGGCATCTAGTTTGTGATTGAAGGCTTGTGGCACCGGTTTTGGCAGCAGGCGTGCATGCTGTTGGCACAAAGTACGCGCATTCTTCTGTATGCTCTGCAGCGACTGATCGATATTCTCCAGCGAGTTGCTGATGACCGCGTGTATTTCTCCGGGCTTCGCAATGACTGTGGTTGGCAACATTTCGGGTGAGTTTGCTGCCATGACGCTTGGACAACGCTTTGCTGGGCTGACACTATCTTCGAAAACGACGCTGCTGTTAATGGTTGTGCTAGTCGAGGCAGCACCAGCGGCTGCGGCGATAGATGCCGCTGGACGCAAACGCTTCAAAACAGATGTGTGTGATTGCTGTTGTGGCACAACCTTACCACCGTTGAAATTAGAGTCAGCCGATGCCGTATGCTCACTCGACGTTTTTGCTTGCGACGCCACAGTCAGACGCTGCTCGAGCACACTAACCGCCGATTGTGGCGACGAAAGAGGGGCACTCGTACTTGCTTGTGTATTTAGCTGCAGCACACTCGGCCGTTGCGTGCTGTTCGCCGCCGTGGTCGCCGTATTGGAGTGGATGGAATTGGGAGGCACGGCGCCCATGCTGTCGCCAAAGTCGTCGCCTAAGTCAATGCTACTGGCCGGTGATAGCGACAAATCGCTGCTGGTGACGCTACGCGGACTTTTCATGTGACTGAGATTGTGTTGCAAATTTCTAGCCGCTGTCACATTCACAACCGACACTGACTGTGAAATTGAGTTCTTAACCGAGGCGGGTTCGGGCGGCACGAGAGACATCGGTGGCGTTCGAGCATACCGCACATTGTCAGCCTGCGTGTTGGTGTCTTCGCCACATCCCGTTCCATTGCCGTTGTCGTGTCGCGGCTGTAAATTATCGATTAAATAAAGTACGATGCGCTCCAGTTGTTGGGGATTCTCGGCAGCGGGTGCATCCAGCAGTGAATTGCTTGGTATCTTTGTTTTAATTATTGTTGAGAATTTATTTTTCATCTCCTGCAGGCGGCGACGGCCCTCCTCCTCGTCCAGAAGCGTGTTGACGCAAACGAAAGAGGTAACATTGCGAGATTTATCCGCAACATCGATGTAGCCCCTCGAGTGCAAGTAAATAAAGTGGCCGTTGCGTGTGAGTAGTCGATAATAGCTTTCGCCTTTATCCTCGTTATTATCGTACATCTGTCGTAGCGCCACAATAACCCAACGTACATCATCCTGATGCATGAAAGAGAAGGGACTGAGATTATAAACCTAGAAAGGAGAAAAGAAAATAGATTTAGTTAGTGCACATAAACAATTAAAAAGCGAAACGAGTTGAGTTTTTGGAAGAAACTAAGATATGTGCACATACAAGCTATGTACTCCTCTGTTAGGCAACATTGTGCTGAACGAATTTTTTGTGGTAAAAAACACTTCCATACCACCTACATATAGACATCTACGTTAAAAGCGCTGCAACTAAAAACGCGCTGAAACTTAAGGTGTCTGAGAAGCTGCAAACAACTGGCAGGAACCATGCTTTCCCGACAAAAGAGACTGGGAACTTAATATCGTTCTAGGCAATAGTGAGGTCCCGATCCTCAGGGATTTCAAACCGCGAGAAAGGGATCTGAGTTAAGATGCTAAGGGAAGTTTATACAGTTTGGGGAAAAAGCACATGTGGCCTGCTAGGATTTGCCATTAAATTTGTATAGTTTAAAACAAGGAGGGACAGTCTAGGGAAATTCTCTCCTTGGCATCACAATGGACACCTGCGGCCTCCGAGGGAGCTATTTAACTTGAGCTGCCCGTCTAACCTAACGCGTACAACAACCAAAACTAAACTTTAAACTACGTTAACTATATTTGTCGACATTTAGCTGCAGTAGAGACAGGCAGACGAGTATTGTGAAATTATCCTAGGTGAAGTAATAAGACCGAGAAAAAAGATTTGAAACTATCTTATTCGAAAATTTGCCTTCTAAAAATTTCAATAAGATAGTAGCTGAATGTACAGAAAATATTGTGTTCGATTGGAAAAGCCAGTAAGATTATCTCCCAAAGAGAGAACTTTACAAAGTTTAGCGCGAACAGGAATTTGCAGAAACTTGCACGCTTTACTGCCAGCTGGCGTCCACGGTTGCATTTCGAACATAATAATTTTTTTCTTTTTTTTAATTATTTCTACACCATTTCCAGTTGTAAATGCGAAAGCGTCAATTGTAAATGAGAATAGTCATTTTTAAATGAGAAAGCGTCAATTGAAAATGAGAATAGTCAATTGTAAATGAGAAAGCGTCAAATGAAAATGCGAAAGCGTCATTTGGAAATGAGAATAGTCAATTGTAGATGAGAAAGCGTCAATTGTAAATGAGATTAGTCAATTGTAAATGAGAAAGCGTCAAATGAAAATGCGAACGCGTCAGTTGTAATTGAGAATAGTCAATTGTAAATGAGAAAGCATCAAATGAAAATGCGAAAGCGTCATTTGGAAATGAGAAATAAAAGTAAATGAATTGCGTACTGCATATATAATAGATGATTTAAATTCGCTTATCACTGATAATACTTAATCAATTATGTCGCTATAAAACGCGTTTGAAAACGGAATTTTTAAGTTTTCAGAAGGTTATGATCTTCATCTTTGCTGTTTGTAAGCTACGTCATATTAGAGTATGTACATAGGTAAGAAGACAGGAAAATAAAGCTGGCCAATATTCGGATGAAAACGATACCGGTCGAATTCCGAAAAACCTTCACGAATTACTTATATACATATAAATGTATGTATGTAGTTCATCATGACCTTCTTGAATCTGTTTAAACCATTACGGTATGTCTCGGATCAATGTATGTAGCTCGATAGAGAACACTCTTCGGTTTTATTTTCGCCGGGAAGTCTCAGTTGTTTTACACTGGCGGAAGAACTACTTTACGATTAAAAAGTATATAAATCAAGTATGTTAAAAATATGCATATATATAAATTACTTGGACATTTCATTAATAAAGTGCTGCGTTTAGCGCCATATTCCCCCATGGGGCATATCTCAAACCCAGTCATAAATGGGCCAAACCTTGTTGAACAACGGCTGCAATATTTGGAGAATTTGGTGGATGACGCGAAAACTATAATCACCGGAGGAGACTGCGCGAGAGTATTTCAGCACGCAACATCTTTCCATGGAAATGCTTTATCTTTACAAGATATGCAAGTTGGGACATAATAAACTTGCATTTTTAATAACATCTAAATAATTTCTGAATAAAAACGAGTTTCTCATTTCCAAATGACGCTTTCGAATTTTCATTTGACGCTTTCTCATTTACAATTTACTATTCTCATTTTCAATTGACGCTTTCTCATTTACAATTGACTATTCTCAATTCCAAACGACGATTTCGCATTTTCATTTGACGCTTTCTCATTTATAATTGACTACTCTCAATTACAAATGACGCTTTCTCATTTACTATTGACCTTTTCTCATTTACAATTGACTATTCTCAATTTCAAATGACGATATCGCATTTACAATTGACTATTCTCATTTCCAAATGACGCTTTCGCAATTTCATTTGACGGTTTCTCATTTACAACTGGAAATGGTGTAGTTCTTCTTATTCTGGCTTTCTTCAACATACGTTACAATTTCTTTGTGGTAGTCACTGTCGGATTTCCTATATCGACAGTAGTTGTGTCGATTCGTTCCGATTACGAAAGCAACATTTTCAGCCGACAACCTTTCAAATCATTGGACTTAATTAAATTAGTTAAATAAACCAATATTTACATATTTCTTTAATTAGTAAATCACAACAAGATTGCACATTTTCAAATGTAACAAACTTGTTGATTCAAATTATTGTTGACAAAAATGCAACCGTGTGCCACAATCTTGCTTGCAAATTCTTGCTGGCGAAAATTTTCCCAGCATGAATTTGCATACTTCCCCTCCAAATGAAATGTCAAAAGTGTGCTCTCTCCTTGACAGTTTTGCAGGTTTTTTGTCCAAACGAACGCGATTTGGTGACAATTGGTACTAACTTGTTTTTTGCATAGCGAACAGAACTACGGGTAATTAAGCGAGAAAGGTGGCATCCATGGCAGACGAGCCTCTTTTATTTTTAGATTACAATCCCTTTGTTTATTTATCTTTGCGTTTAATGCTAAAATGTGCCCAATATTACCAGCAGTTTTTAAATTTTGCTTATCACTGATAGTTCATCTGTAGAAAAACGGTATATTTGTACATTTCTAAATTTTATAATAGGTTATTAATGCATCTCTGCTGGAAAATGGTACTTCTAGTTAAAATAAAATTATACGAAAGCCATAATAAGCAAGAAAAATAAATAAATACTAGAGTGCCAGTTACTGTCGAAATTCGACAGTTTTTCTAGTTTTAGAAGCCTTGGAGAGGTTTTCTAACTTAACACGTAGCCATACTTATACGGTACAAATTAACTAACCGGAAAATCTTCTGCTAAAACGTAACAATTTAATTTCTTTATCTGAGAAGGTCTTTGGAGGACTTCGGCAGGACTTGGCATTGACCCGATACATTCAAGTTTATCGATAAATTTCGATGATTTGATACATATCGATAGTTCGATGAATTTCAAGAACACTAAAATTCGATAACTCAACAAAATTCGTTAACTCGACCAATTTCGATAACTGTGAAATTCGATGGCTCGATATATTTCGATAACTCAAAAATGTAAAAACTTTCGATAAATGGATATATTTTGAAAATTCCATAAACTTTGCTTTGTTGAACCAACCAATTTCAGTAGATCAATAATTATCGATAAATCTGAAGTTGAAAGAAGTCCATGCATTACGACACCTCGATATATTTAGTTAAGTCTATAAATAATGATAATTCAATAAATATCGATAACTTCATACATTTCGTTAACTTGACAAATTTCGTTAATCCCACACGTTTTTATAGCTCGATAACTATCCGTAAATTTGGACAGTTGGA
>NW_023458567.1:4433666-4443422 GCF_013731165.1 Rhagoletis pomonella | reverse complement strand
TGAAATAGAAAGTATTACATTTTGTTACAGTTTTGCTCTTCAGTGTACGTACATAGTACATACTTATTTACATTTGATCTAACCTAGGTATTTGTGTATTAGGCAGTTATTAGAATCCAGATCGGAGCTTTAAAACTATCAAATTCAAGTATACACAACTCTGGAATACTTGATTTGTAACTTTGACTTTTATTTTTGACTGAAAAAAAAATAAAACGCAACAATTACCGATTATTTTCTGCTCAAAAAAAATAAAAAGCAAATTTTTATTTTTATTTTGGCCTTAAAAAATAAAAAAGCAAAATTACCCGGTACTATTAGCTCAAAATAATAAAAGCCAAAAAATAACTTAAATTTTTTGCTTTTGATTATAAAATGCATAACCGGTACGATCTCTTGTATAGTTATGTAAGTAAGTATTAGCGCGAACGGTAAAAAAGGGAAAACGAACCGGAATTTACTCTTTACTTATACTAAGATCAGACGATCAGAGAGAGCTTTTTTTCTTTGTGCACGTCCTTATAAAAAGCTTTACAAAACTTGTTGCTGTTAAAAAATTAAATGCGGACTAAAATACAGTATTTCCAACTGGGTTTCTACTTAGAAAAAAATTCATTAAAAACTGGGACTTAGACTTGACTTGACTTACCTAGAAACTTAGACGCGAATATTTTACTTAGAAATCAAAAATCTATAGTTCTCCAAGTTTCTAAGTGAAGTTGTTTTTGTTTTGGGTAACTGCCCACACGCGCTGCTCATTTGCCAGAGATATAATTTTCAAGTCAAGTCAAGTCTAAGTCTTGCATAGCTGATCTTTAAAAACTGTTCCGATTTAATCATTAAGAAAACATTGAAACAGTTCAATATAATTTTAATTATTCCTTATATAAAAACAAAATCGTTTTGTAAATTTGTAACTTTGTACTCTCATATGGGTTTGTCAGCGATTTTTGACCTTGGCCTTCTTGCGAAAATTAATTGATCATGGAATTCGAAAAAATTATCTCATTAAATCAATGAGGTAGTTCACGCTTGCCTGGTTATCAGGTTATGTGGTTATTATTACTACCAATTTTTGGTTGTGATAAATAGCAACAAAAAAGAGTGATACCAAACAGGAAGTACATCCATACATACATATGTATGTATGTATGTAAATGAAGCAAGTAAAAATCATTCTGCATGCAAATATATGTGTACGAGTACATTTCCGAAATAAGAACACAACAACTTCAGAAATCATGTTCGAAATTTATTAAAGGCACGTTTCGACTATATATATGTACATATGTATGTAGGTACGTATGTATATGTCAGGGATGTTGCGAATAATTCGCATCATTTTACACATTCGCATTCGACATTCGCATCAAATGATACGAATGCATTGCGAATTCGGATGTGTACATGAACAGAGAGGCCACTCTAATATTGTTGGAATGGCTCTACGTCTGTCTAACCAGGGTACGAACAGTAACCGGCTTTTTGCTTCAGGCGCTAAACGGTTAAGTAGTATATCAAGCAGCATTGATGGGCCTCCAACAAATACTGCTAAAAGTCTTTGTAAGCAACCTAGAAATAATTTTAGATTCCTCCAGCGATAGCGAAGGCTCGTATGTAGAATCTGGGGGCATTAAAAAATGTGAACTTAAAGCTCAATAGAAGGCCTATCTTAAAGAAGAACGAGCTCATCTCGGTGAAAATCCTCTCGATTGGTGGAAAACTAAACTAAAATACGACCAATTGACAAATCTGGCCCGCAAATATTTGAGCGCTCCACCCGCCGGCGTTCCAAGTGAACAATTGTTCAGTGCAGCCGGCCTTATATACATACGAGCCTCTAAGAAATCGCATCATGGAAGAAACGGCAGCAAAATTACTTATTTTTAAATATAATATGCCAAACAAAATTTCTAAGTAATAAAAAAGTAATAAAACGATGACATAAGTTGATTATAGCTTTTTTAATTTTATTCCTAACATTCGCATTCCGAAAATTCGCATTAACATTCGCGACATCCCTAGTATATGTATATACGAAGCAGGTATATAATAGATACATACATGCAGACATACAAGTATATGTATACTTCGGAGTAAGACGTGCAACAACAACGTTGTTTGACTGAACTGAATTTCTATTTTTCAAGCTTCCGGCGAGGTTATTTTACCAAGTGCTTAAGTGTGCACATATGTATGAATGCATATTTGCAAGGGTTCAGGCCACGATTTTCTTCTAAATTGAGCTGAGCACCTAAATTTTGCCCTACAAATTACATTTTACTACAGAGCTCATCGGTTGTGGTATCTGCGCCGACTCTCTTAGCATCACAATGGATTAAGTATAGTCACTAAGGTAACTTACGACTACCATTCAAGCAGCGGACCTGCGTTCAAAGATGAAGAAGCGCGGGCGCTAACCATTATCGACCTGGCATGTTCAATACTGTTAACAGGAAGAGAAGAAAGAATTGCAATTATCAGATTTATTCCGGAATTATTCAGTAAAAGTCTAGTATGTAGGGTAGATTATTAAGACTCTTTCAACAACGATTCTACGGATACTGTATGGATCCTTATAAAAAAAAGTGTGGTACAGGATATCAAAAGCCTCAACAGGGTATTTTTTGAACTTGCAAAACTCGAAACAGCGATCGACAACGGAAAACTTACAAGAATTGGTAAGAGAAGGGGAAATTACAAGGCAATTTAGTAAAAATTATAGTACAGCTTATTCATGCCCAGAAAATTGGTTTGAAAGGATTAGCTCTGTTAGTTTTCGACGGGACTACATTTGAAATACCTCCAACAAGCGCAAACAAGTGAGCGGTATTTGGTTAAGCACTAATTTTAAAAGACGTTTGGTCCTAATCTTTCCAGCTTAGATGCATCATAGCTTTTCATTAATAAACTAGGAGCGAAAAGCTCCGTTAAAAAGTATTTTCAATAAAAGTTCAACTCAAAACAAAGCGAACCCTAATTCGCTTAATGCATGCTAATGAACGCAGATAGCCTTTCAACAAATTTTAAAATTTATTTTTAAATCTTTTATTGAGTAATAAATAAATTTTAAAGGTCATAAGCTTTGTTGCGCGCTTGAAATATTAAAAAAACAATGATTTGCATTGAGAGCCAGGCCGCAGTAACGAATTCACGTGCTTTTTTTGAGTTTCAAACGACCAATCCGTAGCCAGCGGCGCCCCTGTGTAACAGAGTAAAAATTATTATTTATTTATTTTTAATTTCAAACGCTGCAGTTATTGCAAAATAGTCTAATCTCCAGACACACATGCTGGCAGTCTATTTTTTTTTTCTTCAACAGCAGCACTCTGACGAGGGAAACGTGATGCTCAGAATACCCAGCAATCAGCATGTTTTTGTTTTTTTTTTTTAATATTTCAAGCACACGCAACTCATACATGTAGGTATATATGCCTAATGCGCGCATAGCAAGCACACATGCGCCTGTGTTTATGTAAAAATCCCGCTCGCTCGCTCGTTCGGCTGTCAAATCAATTATTTATAGATCCGCACACACCAACAAAGAATGACTAGCAGAAGCAGCGTTGTTTATGGGCCAGATTGATGCAAGTGTATACTAAGCAGGTTAAAAAGTTAATGTCTCATAACTGTACGTATTATCAATTGAAAAACAATATTTTTAATACATTGCATTTGTGAAGAAATTCATACTTGTATTTGCTTTATAAATAGCACTCATAACTTTTCCATGCGCGATAGTTCGCTGTTGATATTGTTGTCCTTGCCTGTGCAAAATTACGCCAACACCCCAGCACAGCACGTTTCGGCGCCGCATACGTCAGCGACTTAAACCGCCCATCAAGCGAGCTTCACGTGATTATTCAATATTCGTATATTGAACGGCAGCTAAGCCACGTGAACAGGCGATGTGCGTAAAGAGTATAGCGCGCGCGGTGGCGTCCACGGGATATGGCTGTGTATGTGTGGCGCGCCTCCTGTCAATCCCGGTCACAGCTTAGAAGACACATGCATACACTCTCACGCGCGCGCTGAAATGTTATTGCCGCTGTATCAGCGAACTGTTTACAAGCGCTTTGTCAACAGGCGAGTTTAGACAAGAAAAACGTGCGGCACTAAGACCCACTACAGCGGCGACGATTGCTAAATGCATGCTGAGCATTAGAACATTGAAAAAAGAAGAGCGCGCACACATACAAATGTAAATTTAGGAGCATCAGCGTGTTTTCATTTCGTTTATCAGCGCTTGCCTGCGTTCGGCGCCGCGTAAACAGCCAGCCTGTGATAGAAAGCAAAAAAAAACAATATCACAGGCAGTCCACTGGACTCATCCCGAAGGCAGCATTTCAACTGATAAGAAGCCGCGGCCAACCGAGCCTGAGTGCGTCGAGTCTATTGTCTGCTGATACGGCACGCGTTGCGAAGCGCACCGCTATAAGTAGCACTGTTAGCCGAGTAGCTGGGTCAGTGAGTGCCGAAACTGTAAGCAAAGTGAGCTGCTTAGAGCAGTGCAAAGTGCAAATAAAAATTCGCTGAATTTCAAAAGGATTTCAGAAAACGCGCACGCAGAACAGCTGCGTAACGGAAAGTCCATAGTTCGAAAAAAAAAACAAAAGCCAGAGGAAACTAATATTAAAATGTCTACATTAGGCGCGCCTCTTCTACTCTTAACAGCGGGTCTATTGGCGCTCAATCGAGCGCAAGGCTATGGTGAGTGCGAAACTGTACCTAATTTCTCGTCACATGTGCGCTATACACATTCAACGACAAATGTGACGCCAGAGCGCATTCAGCTTTTTCTCCTTCATACTCTCACATTTATTTATCTCCACTGACTTAATCATTTTCCTTTCTTACTCCTTTTCCACAGCCATACACCACGAAACTACCGAGCGTCGCATGCATCCAGTCTTCAATTTTAAGACAGCTGCGCCGCCACACACACTACAAAAACGCTCCATGCCATTCATTAAGTTCGACGCGCCCAGAACGGAAGAATACTCGTATTACTGGAATTCAATTGGCCAGTATATACTAGAGAAACAAATTGCTGAAAAGTCACAGCTGAATATGAATCTCGCCAAAAATATTATACTCTTTCTCGGCGACGGCATGTCCATACCAACCTTGACGGCGGGGCGCGTCTACTTGGGCGGCGAGGAGAAACAATACAGCTTCGAACGCTTTCCCTATGTAGGACTCAGTAAGGTAAGTTTCATGTAGTCAACTAATATACGAACGCAACACATACCGCGCCCGCACATCGTTGGTACTTTAGCTAACCTACTTCTTTTTTCGCCCCACAGACCTACTGCACGAACACGCAAGTCGCCGACTCCGCTTGCACAGCGACCGCTTATCTCGGCGGCGTCAAGACCAACTACGGCACCATCGGTGTATCCGCCGCCATTGAGCCGAACGATTGCCTAGGTCAGAACAATACACTTCACCACGTCACCTCAATTGCCGCCTGGGCCCAGCAACAAGGCATGGCGACTGGTCTAGTAACCACCACATCCGTTACGCACGCCTCCCCAGCTGGTGTCTACGCGCACATAGCCAATCGCAATTGGGAAAATGACGCGGAGGTGTTATCCGATAACGGTGATCCGTTGGTATGCACAGACATTGCTACGCAACTGGTGCACGGTGACGTCGGAAGCAAACTGAATGTAATTTTGGGTGGTGGGCGCAAGCACTTCCTGCCAAACACTGAGCGCGAGTTGGACGGCGAAATGGGTCAACGCTTGGATGGCCACAACTTGATTAAAGTATGGCAGACCATACACGGCAAGACGGCGCGTTATGTGCAGACACGCGACGAGCTATTGAATGTGAGTACTTGAAAACGCGAGCGTGGAGCGAACAAAACGCTAATAAATTCTGTTTTTTGTGTTCCCTTTTAGTTACCCACCTCCACCACACGTGTGCTAGGGCTCTTCGGCGCCAACCACATGCCCTTCCATCTTGACGCCGATGCCAAGCAAACACCTACGCTCGCCGAGATGACCTCAGTTGCCATAGACATACTGGAACGCCAAAGCAACGGCCGCGGTTTCTTCCTCTTCGTCGAGGGCGGTCGCATTGATCACGCACATCACGATACGCTCGCCATGAAAGCGCTGGACGAGACTGCCGAGTTCGATAAGGCCATCACTTTGGCGCACGCACGCACAAATGCAAGTGACACACTCACCGTCGTTACCTCCGACCACTCGCACACAATGTCCGTCGCTGGCTATTCATCGCGCAAGAACGATATTATTGGCGTGAATAATGGCCAGTTGGCTGATGATCAATTGCCATACGCCACGCTGAGCTACGCCAACGGGCCCGGTTTCGATTACAATGTGATGAAAGCGAATGGCGCAATTAAACGCAAGAATCTACACAAGATCAACATGAAGAACAAAGACTATCCATTCCCGTCGATGGTGCCGCTCGAGTCGGAAACGCACGGTGGCGACGATGTGGGCGTGTTTGCGAGCGGTCCCTTCGCGCATCTCTTCACCGGCAACTACGAACAAAATTTCCTGCCACATGCGATTGCCTATGCGGCGTGTCTACAGGATGACAGAAGTGCGAAGCGGACGGCGTGTACGGATGGGTTGTTGAGAGAGCGGATGTGAGGCGAAAGAGTCGAAAAGGAGGAGGAGTTTAAAAAAGGAGCACCTGATGCATTAAACTTGCTACAATATTCATTTGCATTTAATTAATTTATTGTATTTTTAAGACACATAACTGTAAATATGAAGATAAGTAGAAGCATGATTAATAGTCAATTTCCGGAAATAATGTACTTATTTATAATTTAAAATTAAAACTAGGAAATTTAAGTTAACAATTGGAAATTAAATATTAATTTCGCCTATTTAAGGAATGAAATGAATTGTTTTTTATTCAGGGCTGTCATGGAATCCAATTGTTGTCGGAATTGGATTTAAAAACGACAAAAAATTAGTTTGGTGTCATGAAATCCAATGTTATCGGTTTTATGATCGAATCGGAATTAGTGTCGATTTTAGGTGCCACAGAAACCAATAATATCGATTTTGGTATCGGAAACAAACCAAGCAGCTAACGGCTCTTGGATTTCATTTGTTTATTAGTTTTTCTTACTTCCAGTTGGACATTTTATAAAAATGTGAGTAAAAGGTTTATTTTATAAAAATAATTGTTAATGTATTCATATTTTTATTCATCACTTTTTATGCTTTCCAAAAATGTCTGGCGCTACTAACGTTCCATACGAATGAGTCATGGCTAGAGCCGGGATAGAGTGCATCGACCGCTCGAATTTTCATGTCACCATCACAAATCTAACTAAAAATGTACATGCATATATATAAATCAAGGCAATGTACGAGTAAAATGAAGATTCATGATTACTTACAATCAGGACATTCATACTGAAATATTTTCGATTATAAAATACATGTTCGTCAATACTGGGCTTAATGATTTTTATGTGTGTCCCGTCGATGCAACCAATTATTGAGGGAATTTTGTACTTTAAGTAAAAATAGTCTCTTGATCTGCGTTTTTCGATGCAGTCCATTTCTAGTTTCACCCACTGAGGGCAAATGAACCGCTCTATAACCTTAAGCACATCATCTAAAATCATTGACACCGCGCGCTTCTAGCTACACTTATGCTAGAATCGTTCCCGACTGATCTTTGATAGGATCCTTCAGCTAAAAATCGCAACGAAGATGCTAACTGCAGCACTGGTGGAACATTCGAACGTGTCAAGTGCCCTTCAATGGTGTCAAGTACCATTCGGAAAGTCTCTTTGTTTAGGCGATAATATGCTATGAAACTGCAAATACGCTATAAATATTTATAAACGCACATTAAAAAACAATCTACTTACGCTGTCTCGGGCAGCTCAAGTGGATCGCCGCAATCTCTCAAAATTTTTCTTTTAAACTTCTCGGAACTTTCTTCTTCCAATAACAGAAATGCGACAACTGCGGATGTCATTTTGCGCTCACTTATTTTTATTTAAATTAATGAAAACAATTCAATTTTAAAAAATTTAAAAAAAAAAATGTACATTCAAATTGCCGCCATATACACAAATGTGCAAAACAGCTGATTCGAACATCGGTTTTGTTTATGTTCGAAAAGAGCAAAACCAATCCGGTTTCATGACACCAAATGAAACCAATATTGGTTTGTAATTCCGACAAAAAGCAAAACCGACTTGGATCCATGACAGCCCTGATTGTTACGATTTTCGTCGTTCAACTAAAATCGACACGTGTAAATGACAATTCAACCGTTAAATCCTGCTTTGGCTAATCGATTTCCCTATCTAGCTAGTTCAGGGGCAAGAAGACGTTCATTGGCAAGTTTGAGGGCCATAAATGTTACCAAAGATATTGCGTGGATAATCTCTGTGAAATTTGAATTCGTGGGAAAGCAATTGACTAGCGAATATAAACTGCAGCGATCTGATCTAACCATTTAAATCTAGATCTCGCTCGCTAGCCCGTTATCTACCGAAAAATAGCCGATAAACCAGAAAATGCTTACCGGGTATGTTGCTCATTGGTCGACTATAAACTCGGGATGTTCGGGCATTGCTGAACTCGACATAGCGGAATCACGAATGCAAATCATTCAATATAGGGCAAGCTATTTTAGTATTGACCTTGGCCGTCTCAAGCACTTTTCAAAACAACCAATGAATATATTTGGAGAAAATAGACGATATAGGCACAGTTCCTCCTTGAAATCTCCTTTGACCAGACTCCATACACCTAAGTAAATATGAGACTTCTTCGTCTTATTGGGCTCCATCTCCGTTTTGCGAAGTTGCGCCGAGTTATAAAATGTTTCGCAAAATAACTTTCGTTCGTCCATAAGTCTAATTTATATATTATTTCAACGTCCAACATCTGCGGTACCCGAATATCATGTAAACGGGTTTTGCGCTGGCAGTTATGTCGATGCCCTATAAGCCTCCTTACTTTTGTCCGACATCGTCCACATCCGTGTGTCATAAAGAAAGATCATCATGATAAGGAGAGGTCTGCAGAGTATTTAATTCTTTTCAAAAGGCGTCATATTTCGTTCAGTTAACAGCTTTTAGGGCTAAAAAGTCCATTCCAGTCCTTCGAAGTTGAAGCTGACAACAGTACTATTAAATGATATACATGCAAATAAAGGCCTTTTGACTCCTTCCCTACGCCGGAAAAAGACCAACTGGCGCTTATATTGAGGATTCCTTCAACGCCAACCGATTGCTGGTTTTTTCCAAGTCGGTTTGGTTCGTGTTAACTGGAAAGATTCTTTCGACTATTTATGGCTCACTCATCCTCCCGATAACCGAGCCTTTGTGAATCATTTTACAAGTTTTCATTCGCATGAGATCACACACAATATTTTTAAAGCATTCTGACCAAACTCTAGCTAAATAGGAAGGAATAAGACAACCGACGACTACCGGCAGAAGGCATTTTTAAAGCCAATCTATTGAAGACCAGGCCAGGGCGTGGATTAAGAAATAGACCTATCGCATAAAGTAGACGGAAATAGGACATCGATTAGGAAATTTTGCGGCCGAGTAGATGAAGACGCAATAACGAGATGGTAAGGCAGGTTCTGAAATTCACTTTGCATTAAAATGGAATGGGGTTGAAATTCGTTCGGAAGCGAATATCAGAACCTGCATTATTATGTAATACATTATCTGTTCTTTCTAAGTCTGTCATTTTACCCAAGGCCCATTGAAGGTAAGATTATTATTTT
>NW_023458567.1:4429528-4433566 GCF_013731165.1 Rhagoletis pomonella | reverse complement strand
TTTTTTTTTTTGCTTAAAAATTACTTTTTTAGCTAATGTATACAATCATGAAGAAAAAAATATTTCTATTAATGGGATGTGAGTCCCATGAATTGATTTATGCAAAACAATCGAACAAATTTTTTTTGAGTTGATCGCACTTTATATCTAGGTGTGCGATATGTACATTCGCATTTATTAGTACATATCAAACAGTGAGTATTATTTGTTTTTTTACCATCATTCTTATATTACTAGATAAGATAAACACTCATGAATCACGGACAAAGCGATGACGTCATTAGCAATAAAATAATCATAATAAAAAGTGATACGCTCACACTTTTTGGTGCATATATGTATACACAGCTGTACTGTAGATATACCCTGAAAAAATTGTTCGACGAACCTCTAAAGAGATTGTGCCAGAATTAGTCGCAATCGGGTACAATTTGGCACAATTTAGTCGCAACTCATACGGGTGTTATTGGAGATCAATTAGTCTTGACTCATCCCTTACGAGTATAATTGGAGATCAACTAGTCGCCGTCTAATCTCTAAGGGGTACAATTACATATTTAATGATATGTAGGCACTTAGTCAACGAAATTTCATGTGCGACGTTGGCATGTAGAGAGAGTATTTGCTTAGCAAACCTTTTTATTTTTACTTTTTGAAGTGACTTGTCGCAGAGGAAGAAGTCGCTTTTTATACTAATTCGGGTATAAAGGTAAACTATTCTCATAAGACATGCTCAAACAACAACGATCAGCTCCACTGGGTATGTGTGTACGTAAATTATTGGTAACACAAATTTTGTGCCAAGCGAATTTTCATTTCAGACATCTTCAATTTACAGTAGCCAAACAAGGCTTTACTGGATGCAAAAGTCACAAGTGTTAGCAAATAGAAGTTTCAATAACATTTGTCGCTGTAGACAAATAAATAATAACTAGAGTGCCAGTTACTGTCGAAATTCGACAGTTTTTCTAGTTTTAGAAGCCATGGAGAGGTTTTCTAACTTAACACGTAGCCATACTTATACGGTACAAATTAACTAATCGGAAAATCTTCTGCTAAAACGTAACAATTTTTTTTCTTTATCTGAGAAGGTCTTTGGAGGACTTCGGCAGGACTTGGCATTGACCCGATACATTCAAGTTTATCGATAAATTTCGATGATTTGATACATATCGATAGTTCGATGAATTTCAAGAACACTAAAAACTCAAAAAAAATCGTTAACTCGACCAAATTCGATAACTGTGAAATTCGATGGCTCGATAAATTTCGATAACTCAAAAATGTAAAAACTTTGGACACCTTTATAAATATTTACTTTTGACATCTCCACATTTTTTGAAAACTATCTTAACATTTTGAAAACTCGCTACACTCTGTTAAGACGATTAAATTCGATAAGAAGTGATAAATCGATAAGCTTATATAACCTTGAAATTTCGATAAATGGATATATATTGAAAATTCCATAAACTTTGCTTTGTTGAACCAACCAATCTCAGTAGATCAATAATTATCGATAAATCTGAAGTTGAAAGAAGTCCATGCATTACGACACCTCGATATATTTAGTTAAGTCTATAAATAATGATAATTCAATAAATATTGATAACTTGATACATTTCGTTAATTTGACAAATTTCGTTAATCCCACACGACAACTCAGTAAACATTGATCAGTTTGAATAATTCGATACGTTGCGATAACTTAATAAGCATGGATAAATTTCGATAATTATAAACTTCGATGATTCGATAAATTTCAGTAACCTTTATGGCTGATTTTATTTCGATTCCTATCTTTTAACCTAATTCTTATGTATTTCTCATTGTTTCCATTTTCGCCTTTATCTCAATTTTCGTCTTTATCTTCACTTTTGCCTTTTTTTGTCTTCATCGTTCTCACTTGCTTCTTCATCTTCATATTAATCTTTATTTCAAAGTTTAATTTCAAATACGAAGTAAAACAAAATGCGAAACAGCTTAAATTGAACAGGTTGCAAAAACAACCATACACAAATATGGAAATTTTTAAACGACGATTTTCAACCAATTTTGAAACTATAAAAACTCTCCTCATCTACAGAAAATGACCTTTCCAACGGCGTTTTTGGTATTGAAATCGGTAACTTTACCTTGGTCTTTGTCACATTCCATGTTCCGATTACTGTATCGATAACCCTGTTGATAACTATGTCGATAAAAATACCGATAACAATATCCAAAAACATATAGAAAAATACAACGATTGTAAAATCGATTAATTTCTTAATTAAATATAACAATCATCAGTATCGATTATTGTACATATCGTTAACAATATAAATGACTAAATCGATAACAAAATCAATTATTTCATCGATTATTATACCGATAACAATATCCATCATTGTATCGATAACAATATCGATTATTATATTGATTATTATATCGATTACAATAGCGGTTATTTAATCAATAACAGTATCGATAACAATATCGATTATTTTATCGATAGCAATATCGATTATTATATTGATAAAAATATCGAGTTTTATATCGATAACAATATCGATCTTCATCCTCATCCTTTTCTTCATATTTATCTTTATTTTTTCATATTCCTCTTCACCTTTACCTTAAAGTGTTTAAATTTACTTTGATCTTCGTTTTTGCCTGTACCTCTAGGCATCTTTGTTTTTGTTTTTATTCTCAAACCGCTAAACCGCTGAGAACTATTTCCATGTGCATTATTCCCCTTGAATTTGACAATTTACTCCCAACCAACCAACTGCCGCTAAAGAAGTTTCACTTCATAAATTCCAGAAATGTTCTTACCCTTTTAGTTACCCTAATTCTTATGTATCTGTCATTGTCTCCACTTTCGTCTTTATCTTCACTTTTGCCTTCTTTTTTTTTGACTTCATCGTTATCATTTATTTCTTCATCATCATATTTATCATTATTTCAAAGCTTAATTTCAAATGTGTAGTGAAACAACAGGCGAAACATGTCAAATTGAACATGTTGCAGCAACATCTATACACAATTCGAAAATGTTTAAACGACGGTTTTGGCCGTAATTTTCAACCAATTGTGAAACCATAAAAACTCTGCTCATCTACGGAAAAATGCCTTTCCAACGGTGTTCTTGGTTTTGAACTCGGTTCTGTAGAATCGCCAAACGAACGGAGACAAAATTTATGTTAGCGTATTAATATATAGATATAAGTAAATAAAAAAATAAAATAAGATAAAAATGAACTTTGTATGTAATAAAAATTTCTAACAAAGCACTTTCTACGCTAATTTGATTTAAAGCTTTTAACATTGATATGAAAAATTAAATAAATTGCAACACAGCTTTTATGACCCGAAGCTAAGCAAGCGCTAATAAAAAGTGTACAATTCAATTAGATAAACAACAAAAAATAGCAAATTGTTTCTATGTGCTTACTAAGTACATACTATCTATATGTAGTTGTATGTATGTAGATATGTGTCTGTATAAGTTTGTATGATGTACATATGTTCGTATATACTCAGTTTACTTATTTAAAACAAAATAAAATAATAAACTAATTACAAAATAAATAGTTTCTGGAGTTGGGTTTATTAAAAATATCCACAAAAGAACTGAAACATATCGTCGTTTAAAGTACAAAACCGCGTATCAAGATAATGCAAAACCGCATATGCGAATTATATAAATTATTTTCTAGAGAGTAAAAACACTCATATTTCAAAATGGTTCTCTTTTTTTAAAGCAATTTCTGGCTATTATATTTCAGGACGAATGGATAACGATTGAGTTAAGAGCTTGTGTGAGCAAATCCAATTTTTGGCAGCAAATGTCAGTTACGCAGTTTTGCAGAATGACGATACGCGGTTTTATACTTTAAACACCGATATGTATATGTAGACAGTCTTTTAGACAGATGTAGGGGAACTTCGGCTATTGTGGTATAGGAGTGTACTGTGGTATAGTCGCCTATCTTCAATTCTAGCAAGTTTACACGTCTGTTCGTGCCTTAACATTTGACGACTAAAAAAAAAAAA
>NW_023458567.1:4421275-4429428 GCF_013731165.1 Rhagoletis pomonella | reverse complement strand
TTACTTATTTAAAACAAAATAAAATAATAAACTAATTACAAAATAAAAAGTTTCTGGAGTTGGGTTTATTAAAAATATCAACAAAAGAACTGAAACATATCGTCGTTTAAAGTACAAAACCGCGTATCACCAAAATGCAAAACCGCATATGCGAATTATATAAATTATTTTCTAGAGAGTAAAAACACTCATATTTCAAAATGGTTCTCTTTTTAACCGACTTCCAAAAAAGGAGGACGTTATCAGTTCGTCGGAATATTTTTTTTTTTTTTTTTTTTTTTTTATGTATGTTACCGCATAACTTTGGACTACGTCAACCGATTTCGATAATTCTTTTTGCATCGGAAAGGTAGTGTCTCAGAGGTGGTCTCATACTAATCTGGTTAAGATCCGATCAGCGGATCATGAGATATATATATATATATTTTTTTATATGAGAGTTGAAGTCGGTTTTTTTTTGCTAAAAATTACTAGTTTATAAAGCAATTTCTGGCTATTATATTTCAGGCCGAATGGATTACGATTAAGCTAAGAGCTTGTGTAAGCAAATCCAATTTTTGGCAGCAAATGTCAGTTACGCAGTTTTGCAGAATGACGATACGCGGTTTTATACTTTAAACGACGATATGTATGTATATGTAGACAGTCTTTTAGACAGATGTAGGGGAACTTCGGGTATTGTAGTATAGGAGTGTACTGTGGTATAGTCGCCTATCTTCAATTCTAGCAGGTCTACAACGTCTGTTCGTGCCTTAACATGTGACGACTAAAAAAAAAAAACAACGCGGTTATAATACAGATATGAAGTCGAACAAAACATGGGATCCAGAAGTTTAAAGTTTTTTTAACCGCAAGAAATATCAACTTTATTTGTTAAAAAAAAAAATTATTTAGAAAGAAAAAACTGTTAATATTGCAAAAGTAAGTTTTGTATTTCGTTTGTCAAGTCTCGGATAAAAGAAAATTTATGTTTTGCAGATTTTGTATGAGTTTGTTTGGAAATTTGAAAATCGGTCGGCTGTGGTCGGTTAAGGTATTACAATACCACATTACCCCCTATAGGTAAATTTTTAGTTACTTCAACACCACTTTTATTCTAGATGCCAAAAATAGGAGAAATTTGAAAGTTGATCCAAAACAACATGATATAGGCGATAACAGCTGCGTTATCGTAATGTGGCGATACTGCAAAACGGTCTATGTACAGTGACGAGCAAAACTGTAACATGGTTTAACACTTTTTGTTTCAGCCACCGCTATATTTCCAAGTTCTAACGACTTTCATCCTTTTGTTGTATATTCTTGTTGATACATCCCTAATCCCTCTCTCATAATGATTTGAAGTCAATACAACAACAATAAAAAAACCAGCAGACAAAAATGTAAATTAATTTCAAATTTTTTTTTTCAGAATTTCTAGTAAACTTTAGAGTATGCAGTTGTAGCCCGTTCAATTTTAATAGTGCAAGTGGAAGTTTCAAGTAGCAAGAAATTACCGTTTACTTTTTAGAATGTTTTTTGTGGAGGGTGTTGCGCATTTTCTTCCATATAAAAATAGGTTTTGATCAGGCATTACTAGAAATTCTGGATAAAAATTTTGAAGATTTGATGAAAATGGTTCGAATTTTTGTGAACTTTATATAAAGTGTGAAACTTTGATTTATATGGTTTATGTTATAGAATGGACTATACTTTCACAAATTAATTAAAAAAAATTTGCACGAAAATAAATGTGAATGGTGGTTCAAACATGCATGAGAAAAGAAGTATTCCCCTATTTTTTTATTTGGAAAGCAAAAAATATTTAGAGGCCGCTCAAAACGTTCAAAGTTTTCCATGTATTTTATATGGGAAAAAAAAATTTTCCTAGAAATCGTATGTAATTCTTAACAATCAATATTTTTCGATCGGAAAACTCTGCCCCTCTGCAAGAGATTCCCTATAATAATACCCGATTGTTCATTTAACTATTTTGCTATACTAACTATAATATATAGGTCCGCCAAAAACCCCCAAAAACCCCCAAAAATGCAAAGGGGGCACCAATATAAAAGAAGCAGTATTAAAAATGGTTAAATAAACAATTGGATATTATTATTGGTAGTCTCCCGAAGTGAACCAGGGTTTTCCGATCGAAAAATATTGATTTTCAGGAATACCATACGATTTCTACGAAAAGTTTTTTTTCCACATAAAAAACATGGAACACTTTGAGCGCTTTGAGCGAGCTCTAAATATATTTTGGTTTCAAAATAAAAAATAGGGGTCTATTTTTTTCGACATAGTGGGTGAGAGCATAAAAATTCCGATTTTGCTCTTCTTGGACCACCCTAATGTACATACATACACGTAGCTACATATACATATGCACGTATGTACAAAAGTAGAATGGCCTTTTTAAAAACATTGACTTCTCAATGCAATCTTTTCTACATCTATTGTTTAATCAACCCAAACATAATACATAATTAAAAACAAAACAAGTAAGAGCAGCGCTGTCTTCGGCTATGCCGAAGGCTTCATACCTTTCATGAACATCTGCAAATTTTACTTTGACAGATTACTGCTTTTGAATACATCTGCATACATCGATAGAGGAGTTACATACTTATATAAAAAATCGCACCTAAACAATCAGAGGTATGGAAGATATACTTTATATGACACCAATCTAAGTGATTTTCACCGCTATGTGATCGGTATGTAAACCGGTAACACAATTTATTGGGTTTAGTTTCCTACATAAAGGAGATATATCGCAAAAACTGGTATCTGAACAATCAGTGCTATAGGAGATAAAGCTTATACAGCATAGATTTTGACGATTTTCTCAGTAGACTTTGTATTATTATTTATAAAATATCTTACGAAATTTATCGGTTTTAGCTGTTCAAATAAAGAAGTTTTACAGTAAAATCCCATATCTGAACAATCAGATGTTTGGGAGATATATGTTGTAGTCATCCGATCCTTGTTATTTTCACTGTAAGTATTCTGTTAATAATGAGTGAAAATGGTGCGAAACTTCATGTTCCTAGCTGCATAAATGGAGGAGTTATGATAAAAGACCTCATATCTGAACAATCAGTTGTATGGGGGCTGCAGGTTATAGTGACCCGATCTTTATTATTTTCGAGGTAAGTCTTCTGTTGATAATGAGTGAAAACAGCGTGAAATTTCATGGTCCTAGCTACATAAATGGATGAATTATAACGAAAAATCTCATATCTGAACAATCAGTTGTATGGGAGCTATAGGTTATAGTTACCCGATCTTTTTAATTTTCACTGTAAGTTTTCTGTAGATAATTATTGAAAACAGTGCGGAATTTCATGTTCCTAGCTACATAAATGGATGAATTATAACGAAAAATCTCATATCTGAACAATCAGTTGTATGGGAGCTATAGGTTATAGTGACCCGATCTTTGTAATTTTCACTATAAGTATTCTGTTGATAATGGGTGAAAGTGCTGCGAAATTTCTTGTTCTTAACTACATAAATGGAGAAGTTATAATGAAAAATCTCATATCTGAACAATCAGTTGTATGGGAGCTATATGTTATAGTGGTCCGATTCTTCCGGTTCCGACAAATGATTAATACATTATAAAAATACACTCACCTACCAAATTTCATCCGGATATCTCGAAAACTGAGAGACTAGATTGCATACAAACAGACAGACAGACGGACAGACGGACAGACGGACAGACGGACAGACGGACAGACGGACAGACGGACAGACGGACATGGCTAAATCAACTCAGCTCGACGTTCTGATCATATAAGTATACATTTTCATGGGTCTATCTCTTTTTGTTCTGGTACTTACAAACATCGGACCAAAGTTATAATACCATTTCATGCTCATGAAAGGTATAAAAATATGCGGCTACTGATATAGCGGAGTATGCTTGTGCTTGTTATTTTGATCAACTAATGCGAAGAAAAAACAAATTTTAAATAAACGCAATTAAAAAAATATACTTACATACATATATATTTTTTTATTTTTAAGTATTTCTGGCTTAAAAATATAAAAAAAGGAAAAACTTATGTATACCAAATGATGTTTAAGGCGAGTTTAGCAAAAATTTTTTGTATGGTAAACTCCGGGTTTAAGAGCAGACTTTAGTGTTAAACTCCGAAATGGCCCATAAACTCGAGTTTATGGCTCAACGTGAACATACTATTAATTACTTTAATCGGCCACTTTCAGTCTAGGACTAGTATGGTTGCTTTAATCAAATACTGAATGAAAACTTCGCCAAAGTTGAAAAATAGCGAAAAATATTGTTGAATTGTTGAATAAATACATACAGATATCCTAAGTTTTGTAAATTAACATATACACTATTCAAAAGGTCTAAGTTTTTCTTTCGTAAACCGGTTAGACTGCACACTGATTGATAAGTAGTCAACTAAGTTACTGACCTTTTAAGAGAGCAATGGTACGTAAACCCGGTTTTTTAACCATAAGTCAAGATTTTGAGCGTATAGGAGAAATTTGAAACATGGTTTTGAGTTGTACTCGACCAGATCTGAAATGTCCACTATGCTATCTTTACAGTTCAAAGCTCCTTCTATTTTCTCAAATATACGGAACTCGCGGCTTATCTCGGGGATCCGAAAACTTTTTTTTTTTTTTGAAACAGTCTACTATGTGCTTGGATTTCATTTATGATTGTTTAGCATCAGCACACTAATCTACATGCATACAGACTACGTAATAACAGTGTACTTATGTCTATATGTATGTACATTAGGGTGGTACTTAAAAATCAAATGAGCGATTTTTTTCAGTCTCACCCCTTCAATTGGTAATACCACAGTCATACATACAAATTTTGCCTCCGATTGGAGACGGTTAAGGCGTGTCGTACAGGGGCCAAAGTTTAGATTCCTCAAAATCGATACTACGTAGTCGAAGATATCACATACAAATTCTGGTCCCGATTAGAGCCGGTTAAGACGACTTCATAGGGTAATCTGAATTTTGACCAACGCCTGCGCCACGCCTTAACCGACTCCAATCGGGACCAAAATTTATATGTGATATCTCGACTATAGTAGCATCGACATAGGGGTTGAGGCTTAGGAAATCTGATATAAAAATTTCCTTCCGAAATTTAAGGACCACCCAAATGTACAGACATACATACATAACCTTGTGGTCAGCTGATTAAGTTAAGTGATACTTTAAGTGGCTATTTTTCTTTTGTCTATTTAATGTTTATAATTTTTTTTAGAAAAGTGTAGCACATTACATAACCGGCACCTCATAAATCTACATTTCAAACTTCGTCCAAAAATTTAACTTTTAATTTAGAATTTTTAGAATTTGTGAAAATCATCGGATCCCGTTATCGTTGAGCTGTTTGCTTCATAATAAAAAACATTTACCGTTTTTTAACGTTTTCTTGCCAGTTTGCGACCGTATCAATCCCTTGCGTCACGCACAAATCGTCAGATTACTAAAATGAACACTCTTCAGCATGTAATTAATCCACCATTTCTTAATCTGACGCGCTCGAGTAAATCCACCTGTATTTTTTTTTAATATTCTAATCAGCTGCATCATGCGCGCAGGTCTATACAGATGGCTTATATTTGGCAGAGGTACTCAAAAGAATGCCGGGTATCCCCATATGTTAATCTGACGCGCTCAAGTAATTCCCCGAATCCCGTCTTGGGCTCTCCTACTATTAACAACTCACTTAAAAATTTAAATCTTTTTATTTAGAAAATTTTTATTCAACAATTTTTGTTGAGCTTGAGGCCGTTTTTAATGTTGAATATAATTTTTATAAGGCCATAAAATAACAGAAATAGAAAATTTTTAGGGATGCAGTTTTATAGCCATTAAAATTTACTAAAATTTAATGGGCTATAAAACTGCACACCTAAAATTTTTCTAAAAATCCTAAATTAAAAGTTTAAAACTATTGGGTGAATTGTTAAAGTTGGTCGAATTTTTGTACTACGTTGAAATGTGGATTTATGTGGTGCTGGTTATGTAATGTGCTGGGCTTTTATAAAAAATAAATATAAACATTAAACAAACAAAATAAAAATAGCCCAAGCTGGTCAAAATGTCACTTAACTTAATTAGCTGACCACAAGAGTATGTAGGTATGTATAGGTACATACATATATGTAGTTGCTTGGGCATACTCTCCACAGGGTTCACGGACTATTATTAAGAAAATTATTTTATTTACAAGCTCATGAATGATTTGGCAAAAAAAAACCTAATAAAAATATCGAAGTAGAAACACATGTACATACATACATATGCACATACATACCTACTATTTATGTACACTTATACCTAAAATCTTAGAGAAACTCATGCGCATAAAATAGTTCTACATAAATATTTACTTACAGACTATTTCTATTTCTAACATGTATAAGGCAAAATTTTTATAGCGCTGACGATATGCGGTATGTTGTAGTACACAACGTACACACATATTCACACGTGCATACATACAATGGTTGGTATGTAGTAAGTACCCAGTACGGAAAGAAACTAGTTTAAATATTGATGTTCAACCAGTTTTTTACCCACCACAACTGTTGACTTTAACATGGCGATGTCCTAGGAAGCAGTCAATTAACCGGCTCTGCATTTGATTTTAACTACTTTAAAATGCATTTGGCTTAAATCACTTCAAAGTCAGTATGTTTATTTTGCAGATGTCTTGTCAACCAATTTAAAATAACTTAATATTAAATGCTGAAATAGTGTATTGCCCAAAGTTAGATGATTTTTCAACAAATATTGAATTATGTTTTTGCAAAAGTATTAAAAGTGTAAGCATTTATTTTATCGCAAGAAGGTTGCTAGGTGATTGTACATTAATTTAAAGCTAGTTGCTACATAAGCAGAAATAATTACTTTTTCTGAGGTAGTTGGTTGAGCTATGCCGTACTGGGTAGGTTCTCATATGCTAGATAATGTACGCGTTGGGCTTTCGCAGGGGTTTCAACAAAGCGCTACACACACCCTTTTAACTGAATTTAACTAAATTAAGTGTAGGATAATGGTTTTCCTACATACATACATACATACATACATACAGTAATGTGAAAATTAATAGGGACACAACATTTTGACCAGTTTTGGCTATTTTTCCATTGTTCTTTTAATGTTTATTACTATATTTTTAAATGTAGCTCATTGTCTAACAAAAACCACATAATTTCAAATTTCCATCTTTTTAGAAAAATTAGAAAATTTAACAAAATTTTTATTAATATTTTCTAAGAATGCAGTTTTATAGCCCATTAAATTCTAGCTTAAGAAAGTGCAAGTTTCAAGTAGCTAAAAATTCGCATTGATTTTTGATAATTTTTTTGCGGATAGTGTCAATATTTTCTTCCATACAAAAAAAAATTCTTGGAGAACACACTTTGTATGGGAGAAAATGCTTGACACCGTCAGCAAAAAAAAATTCAAAAATCAATTTTTAGCTGCTTGAAACCAGTGTTGCCGCAAAGCCTTTTTAGTGGTAGCCAAATTCCTTTAAAAAAAGGGCTAAAAAAGAGTTAAAAAAAGTCGTTGTGGCTAAAAATGGTAGCTAAAATTATTTACTTAAGTAAGTATATGCACAAACATTTTCAATAAGTAACGGTATAGAAGAACAATGAACTCTTGAAAAAAGGCTAATGTTTTATCCAACCAAAAACCTTTTTGTATAAAAGATGAAATATACGACACCAGCATGCTGGCTCGATCAAGTGATTATACCATCTGGCTCGAAGCATATAACTTACCAGCATGCTTGTACAATATTGATTTCTTTACAAATGAGGTCGAGGAAAGATCGAAATGATGAGAGCCGAAATTTCATAATTTTTCTACCATTTTGTTAAACATTATTTTTTTTTTTTTTTAATTCACAACTGCAATATCGTGAACTTAATATTCCACAACCACGGCTTTGACTCATATAGTGCAAGAAATTTCCGCCAAAATTTTTTTATCGTAAAATTTTGAAGTAGTTTTTGAAGTCGCACCAGCAGCTGGTACAATCACACCACAAGAACATACACGGTCAATCGACTTGGTGGGCCATTTAACAAATTAAGCATTTTAAGGGCCAGTTTTTCAGTGCACGGGCGTAGTTTAAACTAAGCTTAAAC
>NW_023458567.1:4414571-4421175 GCF_013731165.1 Rhagoletis pomonella | reverse complement strand
AAAAAAAAAAAACAACGCGGTTATAATACAGATATGAAGTCGCACAAAACAAGGGATCCAAAAGTATAAAGTTTTTTTAACCGCAAGAAATATCAAAAAAAAAAATTATTTGAAAGAAAAAACTGTTAATATTGCAAAAGTAAGTTTTGTATTTCGTTTATCAAGTCTCGGATAAAAGAAAATTTATGTTTTGCAGATTTTGTATGAGTTTGTTTGGAAATTTGAAAATCGGTCGGCTGTGGTCGGTTAAGGTATTACAATACCACATTACCCCCTATAGGTAAATTTTTAATTACTTCACTTCACTTTTATTCTAGATGCCAAAAATAGGGGAAATTTGAAAGTAGACCCAAAACAACATGATATAGGCGATAACAGCTGCGTTATCGTAATGTGGCGATACTGCAAAACGGTATATGTACTAATGTACCCTTGACACTTGGATGGTCTCTTACTTGCACCGGACAAAACTATCTACATTTGCCAGATGAAGAGGAACGATTGCCAGAAGCGATCAGATACGGATAACAGATCAATTACGCACCAGAGGTAATAAGTGACATTACCCTCCAATTTTTTAACTAGGTATTTTTTGGGTTCGTTTAAATTTTTTTTTCAATAACTTTGTTATTTTTGAATATACAGTTGGTGTCAAATGTAAGTGTACACGTTGGTGTATTATAAAATTCACAATTATTTTCATGCAAAATTTTTTTCTTTAATTATTCATAAATATATAGTTCATTCTATAACATAAACACAAAATTTTTTCCTAATAAACAATCGTGGTACAAAACTCAATAAAAATATTGAAAAAAAATAGTGATAAGCCACAATAACATTAACAAATACAAAATTATTTTATATAGAATTTCTAGAAAACTTTAGGGTATGCAGTTTTGTAGCCCGTTCAATTTTAATAGTGCATATGCAAGTTTCAAGTAGCTAGAAATTACCGTTGACTTTTTAGAATCTTTTTTGTGGAGGGTGTTGCGCATTTTCTTCCATATAAAAATAGGTTTTGATCAGGCATTACTAGAAATTCTGGATAAAAATTTTTAAATTTTGATGAAAATGGTTCGAATTTTTGTGAACTTTATATAAAGTGTGAAACTTTGATATATATGGTTTATGTTATAGAATGGACTATACTTTCACAAATTAATTTAAAAAATTTTGCACAAAAATAAATGTGAATGGTGGTTCAAACATGCATGAGAAAAGAAGTATTCCCCTATTTTTTAATTTGGAAAGTAAAAAATATTTAGAGGCCGCTCAAAACGTTCAAAGTTTTCCATGTATTTTATGTGGGAAAAAAAACTTTTCCTAGAAATCGTATGTAATTCTTAACAATCAATATTTTTCGATCGGAAAACTCTGCCCCTCTGCAAGAGATTCCCTATAATAATACCCGATTGTTCATTTAACTATTTTGCCATACTAACTATAATATATAGGTCCGCCAAAAACCCCAAAAAAACCCAAAAATGCAAAGGGGGCACCAATATAAAATAAGCAGTATTAAAAATGGTTAAATAAACAATTGGATATTATTATTGGTAGTCTCCCGAAGTGAACCAGGGTTTTCCCATCGAAATATATTGAATTTCAGGAATACCAGACGATTTCTACGAAAAGTTTTTTTTTTTCCACATAAAAAACATGGAACACTTTGAGCGCTTTGAGCGACCCCTAAATATTTTTTGGTTCCTAAATAAAAAATAGGGGTCTATTTTTTTCGACATAGTGGATGAGAGCATACAAATTCCGATTTTGCTCTTCTTGGACCACCCTAATGTACATACATACACGTACCTACATATACATATGTACATATGTACAAAAGTAGAATGGCCTTTTTAAAAACATTGACTTCTCAATGCAATCTTTTCTACATCTATTGTTTAATCAACCCAAACATAAAACATAATTAAAAACAAAAAAATATGCGGCTACTGATATAGCGGAGTATGCTTGTGCTTGTTATTTTGATCAACTAATGCGAAAAAAAAACAAATTTTAAATAAACGCAATTAAAAAAATATACTTACATACATATATATTTTTTATTTTTAAGTATTTCTGGCTTAAAAATATAAAAAAAGGAAAAACTTATGTATACCAAATGATGTTTAAGGCGAGTTTAGCAAAAATTTGTTGTATGGTAAACTCCGGGTTTAAGAGCAGAGTTTAGTGTTAAGCTCCGAAATGGCCCATAAACTCGAGTTTATGGCTCAACGTGAACATACCATTAATTACTTTAATCGGCGACTTTCAGTCCAGGACTAGTATGGTTGCTTTATCAAATACTGAATGAAAACTTCACCAAAGTTGAAAAATAGCGAAAAATATTGCGATTGTTGAATAAATACATACAGATATCTTAAGTTTTGTAAATTAACATATACACTATTCAAAAGGTCTAAGTTTTTCTTTCGTAAACCGTAAGTAAGTTACAGACTTTTAAGAGAGCAATGGTACGTAAACTCGGTTTTTTAACCATAAGTCAAGATTTTGAGCGTATAGGAGAAATTTGAAACATGGTTTTGAGTTGTACTCGACCAGATCTGAAATGTCCACTATGCTATCTTTACAGTTCAAAGCGCCTTCTATTTTCTCAAATATACGGAATCTCGCGGCTTATCTCGGGGATCCGAAAAATTTTTTATTTTTTTTTTGAAACAGTCTACTATGTGCTTGGATTTCATTTATGATTGTTTAGCATCAGCACACTAATCTACATGCATACAGACTACGTAATAACAGTGTACTTATGTACATATGTATGCACATTAGGGTGGTACTTAAAAAATCAAATGAGCGATTTTTTCAGTCTCACCCCTTCAATTGGTAATACCACAGTCACACATACAAATTTTGGCTCCGATTGGAGACGGTTAAGGCGTGTCGTACAGGAGCCAAAGTTCAGATTCCTCTATAGCAACTCAAAGAATTCAAATTAGATTTTTTTGCCAACTCATACCCAAAATCGATACTACGTAGTCGAAGATATCACAAATTCTGGTCCCGATTGGAGCCGGTTAAGACGACTTCATAGGGTAATCTGAATTTTGACCAACGCCTGCGCCACGCCTTAACCGACTCCAATCGGGACCAAAATTTATATGTGATATCTTCGACTATAGTAGCATCGACATAGGGGTTTAGGCTTAGGAAATCTGATATAAAAATTTCCTTCCTAAATTTAAGGACCACCCAAATGTACATACATACATACATACATAACCTTGTGGTCAGCTGATTAAGTTAAGTGATACTTTAAGTGGCTATTTTTCTTTTGTCTATTTAATGTTTATAATTTTTTTAGAGAAATCTAGCACATTACATAACCGGCACCTCATAAATCTACATTTCAAACTTCGTCCAAAAATTTAACTTTTAATTTAGAATTTTTAGAATTTGTGAAAATCATCAGATCATATACTTCCCGTTATCCTTGAGCTGTTTGCTTCATAATAAAAAAAATTTACCGTTTTTTAACGTTTTCTTGCCGTATCAATCCCTTGCGTCACGCTCAAATCGTCAGATTACTAAAATGCACACTTTTCAGCATGTAATTAATCCACCATTTCTTAATCTGACGCGCTCGAGTAAATCCACCTGTATTTTTTTTTTTTGTAATATTCTAATCAGCTGCATCGTGCGCGCGGGTCTATACAGATGGCTTATATTTGGCAGAGGTACACAAAAGAATGCCGGGTATCTCCATATGTTAATCTGACGCGCTCAAGTAATTCCCCGAATCCCGTCTTGGGCTCTCCTACTATTAACAACTCACCCAAAAATTTTAATCTTTTTATTTAGAAAATTTTTATTCAACAATTTTTATTGAGCTTGAGGCCGTTTTTAATGTTGAATATAATTTTTATAAGGCCATAAAATAACAGAAATAGAAAATTTTTAGGGATGCAGTTTTATAGCCATTAAAATTTACTAAAATTTAATGGGCTATAAAACTTACAGCTAAAATTTTTCTAAAAATACTTTAATTTAGTTTAAACCTATTGGGTGGATTGTTAAAGTTGGTTGAATTTTTGTACTACGTTGAAATGTGGATTTATGTGGTGCTGGTTATGTAATGTGCTTTTATAAAAAATAAATATAAACATTAAACAAACAAAATAAAAATAGCCCAAGCTGGTCAAACTGTCACTTAACTTAATTAGCTGACCACAAGAGTATGTATGTATGTGGGCATACTCTCCACAGGGTTCACGGACTATTATTAAGAAAATTATTTTATTTACAAGCTCATGAATGATTTGGCAAAAAAAAACCTAATAAAAATATCGAAGTAGATACACATGTACATACATACATATGCACATACATACCTACTATTTATGTACACTTATACCTAAAATCTTAGAGAAACTCATGCGCATAAAATAGTTCTACATAAATATTTACAGACTATTTCTATTTCTAACATGTATAAAGCAAAATTTTTATAGCGCTGACGATATGCGGTATGTTGTAGTACACAACGTACACACATATTCACACGTGCATACATACAATGGTTGGTATGTAGTAAGTACCCAGTACGGAAAGAAACTAGTTAAAATATTGATGTTCAACCAGTTTTTTACCCACCACAACTGTTGACTTTAACATGGCGATGTCCTAGGAAGCAGTCAATTATCCGGCTCTGCATTTGATTTAAATACTTTAAAATGCATTCGGCTTAAATCACTTCAAAGTCAGTATGTTTCTTTTGCAGAGGTCTTTTCAACCAATTTAAAATAACTTAATATTAAATGCTGAAATAGTGTATTGCCCAAAGTTAGATGATTTTTCAACAAATATTGAATTATGTTTTTGCAAAAGTATTAAAAGTGTAAGCATTTATTTTATCGCAAGAAGGTTGCTAGGTGATTGTACATCAATTTAAAGCTAGTTGCTACATAAGCAGAAATAATTACTTTTTCTGAGGTAGTTGGTTGAGCTATGTACGCGTTGGGCTTTCGCAGGGGTTTCAACAAAGCGCTACACACACCCTTTTAACTGAATTTAACTAAATTAAGTGTAGGATAATGGTTTTCCTACATACATACATACATACATACATACAGTAATGTGAAAATTAATAGGCACACAACATTTTGACCAGTTTTGGCTATTTTTCCATTGTTTTTTTAATGTTTATTGCTATATTTTTAAATATAGCTCATTGTCTAACAAAAACCACATAAGTTCAAATTTCAAACTTTTTAGAAAAATTAGAAAATTTAACAAAATTTTTATTAATATTTTCTAAGCATGCAGTTTTATAGCCCATTCAATTCTAGCTTAAGAAAGTGCCAGTTTCAAGTAGCTAAAAATTCGCATTGATTTTTGATAATTTTTTTTGCAGATAGTGTCATTATTTTCTTCCATACAAAAAAAAAAAATTTGGAGAACACACTTTGTATGGGAGAAAATGCTTGACACTGTCAGCAAAAAAAAAAATTCAAAAATAAATTTTTAGCTGCTTGAAACTTGTACTCAAGGTGTAATAAACAAGGTGTGATTGACAACTCAGGTGGGCACTCTTTTAAGGTACTATTATGCCAAAAAATATAAACAATCGATTCAAAATTCATACAAAATTTTTTCAATTTGACTTTATAGGATGATTCTTCTGAGAGCAATGTCAAATTCAATCACACTTTGTTGAATACATTTTGCTTGTACTTAAACCTTCTATAACAAAATAATAAACAGTAAACAGCCGCCAGTAAGCCGAAACTGGTCAAAATGTCGTTCCCTATTAATTTTCACATGACTGTATGTATGTACGTACATAACATATCTGTGCGTTTATGTTTATTAGTTATTTGTGATTTATTCTTTAAAATTGCGCATCTGGAATATTGAAAATTTAACGAATTTTGACCGATTTGTTTTCATTTTTTGCCTCGACGCTAAATACTAACTGCTAACTACCCACTAGTGTGTAACAAAATTAGAATTTCGGTCATAAAAAATTAACGCCCGTCAGCCAGTGGGGCTGAAAGCGCTTTGCAAACCTGTTTGCGGCCATAAAAAATTAGCTTTATACTGTTTCTTAACATTGTTTTTAATGGAAACCTAAAAAACCGGAGTGTTTTTTCTTTTCTCAATTTTGTTATGTCGCTAAATTTGGTGGAATCGTTTGATTGCTTGATCGCTTGGTTGAATGGCAGTTCAATAAGCTTAGTGCGAATGCCTTCACCGCCGATGATGCGCTGAATAACAATTCCAAAATACGATATTTTATTATAAATGTGTTACTAATTCATTCTATGTATGTATGTATGAATGTAGGATTAGTCCAGTAAGTAAATTCGACAACGAAAACGAATTGTTATGTAGCGTACTCATCTTGCAAATGTAAATAGTGAGCATGGACAAGCAAATATACAAGTCGGCTATTGTTTTCTACACTTCATAATGTACAATTACCAATTTATTTGCTTGTTTTCTTTTTTTTAGTTGCTTTGTTTGGTTTGCTTCTTGGCTTGTATTCCTTCATGTTTTCGGTTATTTTTGATTTGCCTTATTTCTTCTGTATAAATAGGTTTGTTCGTCGAAAATCCAGCAAGAATTATCCAACACTCAA
>NW_023458567.1:4412001-4414471 GCF_013731165.1 Rhagoletis pomonella | reverse complement strand
TACAGCATTTGGACTTCGACGCAGTAGATATGTGCCATCTGGCTTATTGGACAAGAGCTGCTCTGCGTCAAGATGGCCCATTACACCATAATATTCTGTGCCATAACAATGCGGTTCATTGTTGATATTATTCGAAGGCAAAGGACGAGTACGGCGGAAGGGTTTGGGCGTAGGCGCTTCTAATTGTATTTTATACACTAACAAAGAAGAATATTAGATGTGGTCAGGGACTAGTAATTTAATTGCTTACATTCTGGCTTCCATACTTTTTGCACGGGCGAACTGGGCTCGGCAGATGTGAGCGATGGTCGCGACATTGCGCTAAGCTATTTTAGCTGTCAAAACTCAGTTTTTACTGCTAAAATGAATCATTTTCCACAAATTTTTTTGCTCATTGCACTTTCGAAGAAAATTGCAATTTTGGAAAATCGTAAGAAAGTTGCTGATACAAACTAATAGCAGAAAACGTAACATCAACAAAACAGGGTGATTGCAAATTAATATAATTATTGAACTGCACCCAAAACTACGGTGAAGTATGATTGTTTTAACTATTTTTTTTTACCGATTTTTTACTGATTACCTACTCTCTATCTTTGTTATAAGGAATAGTTTTAATTTGCTATTAAATCCTTCATCAAAACATGTCCACCATTATATTTTTAATGTGGGTCTCCCTACATTTGGCTAGTATGCCGATATTTGCATTTCTACTGCAACCGCAACTTTGTTATAACAAGAAGAAGGCATAACAAAACAAAAAAATTTCCATTTCGGGTGATTGATAAAAGTGGAAGTGCAAAAGCGAAAAGTGGCTCAAATTTGTGAAAAAATCAGTGAAAACTATTATCAAGATTCTGTGTGTGGCTAATAATAGTTGAGTAGTTAATAGTAGTGACTGATTAACATGCTGGCGAGAAGTACGTAGAAAAAGTGAGAACGACACGCAACCAAGTAGAAAAAAAGAAAAGCTAAGAAGAAAACAACGAAAAAGATTGTATAGGGGGCTCTGCGGAAAGACGGCGGAGCCAGAGCCATAGAAGTGAGACCTTGAGAAAAAAGACGACGAACATTGCTTAGAACAGCGTAAGACAAAGTGCGAAGGAATGGCGTGTGACTTCCAGCAGCCATAACTAAAAAACAGGAAAACAAAACGCATAAAGAATAAATCAAGTAATTAACAGGTGAATAAAGGCTATGTCTAGCATGTCTAGCATGCCCACAAATATGGCATCAGCAGAGGCGGAAATCGTTTCGGATGGTGGGGCGAGTGGCAATACCCCCAGCAGCCGGGAGGCTCGCAATTTAGCCGAGAAGCATCGCAGAGACAAATTGAATGCAAGTATACAGGAGCTGGCCTCCATGGTGCCGCACGTTGCGGATGCCACTCGACGGCTAGACAAGACCGGTGTTTTGCGTCGCGCCACGCACGGTTTACGGCTCCAATATGTATTTGGCAAGTCGGCGCCGAGGAGGCAAAATGGTGGCCACGTACCAGCGCTCATCGATGAACCACATTTCACAGATGCGCTCACACACTTGCTTGACAGTTTTTTTATAACATTAACCTGTCATGGCCAAATCGTTGTCATATCCACAAGCGTGGAGCAACTACTCGGCCATTGTCAATCTGATCTCTACGGACAGAACATACTGAGCATTACACATCCAGACGATCATGAGCGGCTGTTACAGCAGCTAATACCACGTGATATGGAAGCGTTATTCCGCAGCAGTAATGAATATCAACTACATCACCCGCCACCAACAGGCAATCAGGCAGACGAAATTTTAGAAACCGAATGCTCAGCGGAGGACTATCACCAACATCAGGCGTCTGAGCAGTCCCATTGTCGTAGCAACAGCCCGCAGCAACACACAGATGCCTACTTGGGCGACATTGATCGACGCTTGCGTAACGATCGACGTACTTTCGCAATACGATTAGCGCGCGCGGGTACGCGGTCAGAGGCGACTCGTAAGTACGAGTTAGTGAAATTTGACGGTTGCTTTCGACGGAGCGACTACTCCTGCTCCGCCGGCACATTCCCTATTGTATCGAAGTTAATACGGCGGACGCGCAACAATGGAGACATCGCCGGTCTGCATATGATGCAGCACGACGTCATACAACAGGCAGCGATGCACGGCATCAGTGGCAACGATGTGGTGCTTGTAGCGATGGCACGAATCATACGATCACCAAAGATAATACATTGCCTGTCAAACGACACTGGCGTATTGGAATATAAAACGAGGCATTTAATCGATGGGCGCATTGTGGACAGTGATCAACGTATAGGATTAGTAGCGGGCTATATGAAAGACGAGGTAAGTTTAATTCTAAGCGTGCAAATAGTAAGCTGAGCAATCACACAAGCCATATCAGCGATGTAATGGCTAATTAGACAAATTAGGGACGCGGACAGTGCAAAGGCTGGGTTTAAGGTTGTAGGTACCTGTATACATA
>NW_023458567.1:4372211-4411901 GCF_013731165.1 Rhagoletis pomonella | reverse complement strand
CTAAATGTGTGCCAGATATGAAGCGTATACGCGGCGTATTTGGCACCGATTTGACGACAGTGGTGCAGCTATACCAAAGCAGTATACCATTTGTGGTGCGGCGGTGTGTGGAAGAGGTCGAGGCGCGTGGCATGCTGCAGGAAGGTATTTATCGTGTCTCCGGATTTGCCGATGAAATAGATGCACTCAAGTTGGCTCTAGATCGCGATGGTGAGAAAACTGATATGTCGGAGGCGGCCTATGGCAATGTGAATGTAATAGCAGGCACGTTGAAGCTCTATTTACGACTGCTGCCCGTGCCGCTTATCACATTCCAAGCGTATCCGAGCTTTATGCAAGCAGCAAGTAATTAAATACTTAAAACACTATAAAGGACTAGTTTTATAAAAATATATATATGTATATCTATTTTAGGGAGCCCGAACACTGTCGAGCAGATAAGAAATATGAATGAAGCGGCCAAGCGCTTGCCGCCAGCTCATTATAGTTGCCTGAAATTCACGGCAGAGCATTTAAAGAGGTAGCGTGGGGTTATAGTTTGTAAAACATAAATTTATTTACACTCCTTTTTTATTGCAGAGTTGCTTCTCATTACGCGGCCAACAAAATGAATGAACACAACTTGGCCACGGTATTTGCGCCCACATTAATTGCTACTCCACAGCATATGACAAATTTAACGGAAGAGATTTTCATGCTATCTACGCTAATTGCAAACTGTGCAGATATTTTCATTTAGTCACCGAGTTCTATACACAGAAAAACCTATGTAGGTCTAATATTAAGGGGAGGCGAATTGAGGGAAAGTGCAACCAGTGGCTCAAAGCAGGCAAAAGCTCAGATTTTAGACAAAAATTAGAAATTGAAATATTCCCTCGGATAATTTACTAATTCGTTTTAAGCAGCATACACGAGTGTATGCCGTAAACACGAATTTATGATGAGAAATTAAGAAATTAGTTGTCGAATATTTAAAACAAATTTTACACATTCTAAAATTTCATACAACTTTTTTTTTATCTAAAACCAAAGTATTTTTTACGTAGTAATAATAAAAAAACCAACTTATGATATGCATTTACAAACAAATGATGCCTTGTAATTAAAAATGGCAATTGTGCTAATCGTTTTGAATATTACAAAACTATACGGTTCATTTGCACTTGATGGAATATTTTCGCATAAAAGATATTGGTATTCTCAGAAGCTTTTTACTAAAAATTTATGGTACATCGAGTATATCAAAAGAGTGCAGAAAAGTATGTAGAACATAGCTTAAACATTAAAGGCAGATAATACTCAGCAGTGAGCAATCGTTCATGGGCGGGGTTGACAAACAAAATAATATATGCATACATACATACATATTTACAAAAAATATGGTGTAGTATTTTGCTGTGGTATAACGCGCTCTGTTTCTGGCACTGCATTGAAAATACTAGTTGTTCGATCTTTGGCGGTTTTGAAATTCAAAATAGCTGCCACATTGCCGCAACGATAGCAATAATTTGGCGCCGACCACACCGTCACAAGCTTACTGTCGAACATATATTTAATACCCTCGTTGACGAGCTGATGCGCACGACAAATCAACTCCAAATTGTTGATATTCATAAAGTCTTTGGTAACCAGCTGACCAAAAAGCCAGCCTGCACCGCGCGGACTCTGGCCCCTAAAATAAATGTGGATTTAACTTTCTAAGGTACCAGCTTGATATAATAGCTGTGCAGCTACTGCTCACCATAGATCCATATCCTCTGGATCTGACCAAACCAAATCACAGAAGGCGCCTTTGTAAGGAATCTCACCATTGCGATCTATTGTGCGTATCTGATCGAGTGTAATAATTTCCGGACTGAGACCACCATGTACACAAAGCACTTCCTCATCGATAATCTGAAATAGAGATGCATGAATTTGAATGTGTTAAATAGTTTAAATACAATAAATAAATTACCGCAGCAATTGTCAGCAAATCAAACACTTTGCAGCAGTACTTCCATGCATTAGCGTTTCCATACTTGGTGAAACACTCATCAAAAAACCCATATACTTTGGTAATTTGTCGGGACTCGTGATTACCACGCAATAGCGTTATGCGGTCAGGATACCGCGCCTGCATTATGTTAAAACAAAAAAGAGAAAATTTAATGGGCTCACTAGCAAAGACCCGTCATAGAGAGCTCACCTTCAGCGTCATCAGACGTGTCAGTGTTTCGAGACTGTAGTAGCCACGGTCGACAAAATCGCCCATGAAGATGTAGTTGGTATCAGGTATTTGACCACCTGTACGAAAGAGTTCTTCCAGATCGTAGAACTGTCCATGTATGTCACCACATACTGTGACAGGCGTGCTAACAGGCTGTATATTGGACTCCTCGAGCAAAATCTCACATACGATATCACAGAGTTTCTTTAAGTCATTCTCTGGCAAGTATTTACACTCCTTTACAGTTTCTATCCACTTGTCGAGATCTGACATTGTAACAACGTAATTTTATTAATTAAGTGTGTCTATTTTGTAGAAAATTCGGCAAAAAACCACTTATTTTCACAAATTATGGTCGTTTTTCCGCTGTTACAGTGTAAAATGTTGTTCTTGCTGGGTGGCGCAGTTGACAATCGGAAATGTCAATGCGTTGCAGTTGAGTGTGCTGCTTTTTGAGCGGAATACAATTCACAATAGTGTGGTGTATTAAGTGTGAGACTTTGTTGAGTTGAGTTTGGTGAATTTAATTTTTTTTTTTAAGAGAAAACAAGTGAATAAATCACGACTTTACTATGATTTAGGAAGCGCTAGTTAGGGCGAATACATATAAGGTGATAGCGGGAGTACAAAAACAAAAATTTACATGTATTTTGTTTTTGCTTTTGCGATGTAAGTTGTCAAAATCTGTAAGTGTGCACCGCTTTGGATAAATTCGCCTCGGCGCTAGTGTTGTAACACCTTCGGCTCCGTATTTTTTTATTAAAATTAAGTGAAGCAAAATAAAAGAAGACAGATTATGTAAAATCAATTTAACTTAATTCATCTCCGATCTAAAATTGTAAGTATTATGTGTACATACCACATATGTATCCAGAAATACATTGTGGGTGTTCACACTTGAATGATTATCTGGTTATGTGGTTATTTTTTTATTCAGCTTACAGCAATAATATACCCTACAGAATACTAATTTTTAACCAGATACGTGTGAACACTTACATGTATTTCTAGCTACAGCGCAGTCGGCGTCGCCTAGGCACGTTTATGACATTTAAAAACAGGCTATTTATAACTGATAAGAAATTCTAATAATTAAAGGAATTTTACAAAAATTATCAAAATATAATGGACCACTGCGCCAGCGAAAGTGAGACATAAAAGCGTGGTGAATTTCGACCAACCAGTCAATTTAAAAATAATTATTTAAAGAAGTCCACCAAAAATGGTTGTAGTTCGTTTGTAAGGTTATGCCAGGTTGCGCAAAAACACACATGCAAATTTTAAATATGATATATCTACATAAGCACTTTCCTTACCATACAATTGTACCGATCTTATCATACATATGTATGTATGTACTACTATGTATAATCATTGTTATTTATGTTTGGGTTAGCTTACTGATGATTATGACTTGCAAGAATTAAAAACAAAAATTTTTAAAAACAAACGTACACATGTGCATACATACAAACGCATGCACTTACTACATACATTTGTACCTATCATCAGTGATAAGCACCAAAAATCAAAAAAACAAATCTTAACGTTTCGAGTATTGCAGAAGCGATACCTTGAGCAGAGGAGGACTGAATGAAGACAATTGTTACACATACATACATATGTACAGATGTAGGTATGTATGTATGTGCTTAATATAACAAATATACATGCATATATTTGTATTGTATGTACAAAAATTCGACATGCACATGTGCCGACATATGTATGTATGTATTAGAGATGGGCGCTGGATATCGGGACCCGCGGTACCCACGGTATTGATTTCAAGTTGGCCGGAATGGGCGGTATCGGGAAGGTCTGTAGAAATTGTGCGGGCGGGACGGGATCAAAATCCGTTCCCGACACTCTCGATAGAACCGCAACCTCCGCAAATTCAGAAAATCTTCCTTGAGAACGATGTGTGCAATATGCACTTTTTTTTATTGAGACGAAAACGTACAGCAAAGCAAAACAAAATAATCAGAAGATGCCTGAACTTTCATTATTTTTCTTTTTTAAATTTTTTAATTAATTTGTAATACATGTGAATTTTTCGTAGTGATAAAGATAAATTTCGGGACCCACGGGACCCGCAGTACAATGCTGAAAAACGTCGGGATGGGTGGGTTCAGGACTTAAATATTCAATTTCGAGATGGGCGGGATCGGTATTAAATATTTAGTCACGTGCCCATCTCTAGCATGTATGTATATATGTACATATGTATTCATGCATGTATAAATCCCAATATCTATACCTATAGTGAATGGCATAATGATAAGGTCACCACATATTGATAAGTTTTGACGTTTTATTTATTTACTTTTAATTATTGTTAATTAATTTTTATAAAAATATAGTTAATTCTATAACAAAAACCATATACCTATGTGTATAAATCCAAGTTTCAATCTTTTTGCAAATTTTTTTAAAATTCATCCAATTTCCACCAAATTTTCACACTTTTTATTCAGAACTTTTAGAATGCGGTTGTATAGCACATACAATTCTAGTAAATAAAGTGCAAGCAGGAAGTGACTACACGCTACCGTTGATTTTCGGCACGGGCTAAGGTCTCTCATTTGACCTTTCATTTTTGAAATTCCTTTTCAAACGTTTTCTCAAACTAAAATCTTCTTAAATCCTAAACTGCTTAACTAGTTCGAATTTGATTGTTCGAACAAATGGCAACCCCCTAAATAGAGGTCAGGAATAAATCCCTTTCAAACTCATTTCGATTTATACCCACCTTTTAATAATTCATCCAATTTGCGTGGTGGCAACCCTCCTATGGTTCAGCTAAGAAACAAAGCTTTTCAAAATCATTTCAATTGATACGCAGTTTGTAATAATTGATTTATTTTTGTAAATAATTTGAATATAATTTTTTAAAAGGTGGCAGCTCTTTTCTAAATAGTAAAGCCTTATTGCACATCCACAGTCCAAGTAGTTTGACGTCTCATTTTTGAAAATCGGAACGAACGGTGCGGATTTGATGGCAGTTTAACTTTTCAACAGGTGGCAACTCTTTTCGAAAAACTAAAACCAGTTTGCACATCTACAGACCAAGCGCTTTAATTTGACATCTCATTTTAGAAAATCGGGCAAACGGTACAGATCTTTTATCCTGGAAGAAAAATCCCTTCGCGTATATAGATTTCCAAAATAAATCAAATTTCGAAAAATTGTGAAGTTTGTATTTTTTTATCGTTGTAAACCATAAACAATTTATTCCGCAAACAACACTCGACCGTCGAAACAATGATGGTCCACTTCACAAATTTTTACTCAGCTTCTACTGTTATTATTTGTGGAAAATTACGCAACTCAGAAGCAGTTACAAGGACGCATTTTAAAATCTATTAAGGCGATCTCAAATGTTCGAAATTAATCACAATTAATCCTTGAGAAAGGTTTTGCTACACGTCCACGGCGTATGAGCAACATTCTGTTAAGCATTGCGTATTCATTGTTCCATCTCTTGCTACTTATGTACATATGTACAGTGCCGGCCACTTGAATAGCGCCGTCTTAAAAAAAACTACAATTGAATACTAGTGAACCGGCATGGTGTTAAAAGGCCAAAATTTAACTTAACTTTCTAAAAAGGTGACAACCCTATTAAAAAACCAAAGTAAATATTCGAAATGTTTCATCCAAATCCGTCCAGCAGTTTCTGAGTGAAGAGAGTTATTATTAGGGCGGGTAAATTTCTTTTACTAAGCGTGTACAGCATAGATGGATTCTACGTGTAACTCTTAGCAAATTTGCCGAAGAAACCAGGGATCTAAAATGAATTTGGACTTTTTCATATTGCGACAAAAGTTTTCTTTTCTTTAGTATATTTATTGCTGTAATGTCGTAAAGAAGTGCTTAAATTTTTTATAAAAACACATGCTATAACGGATGTTTTGGTATGACGAACCCATTTCCGGACTCATGTTTTTCTTAAAGCTTCTGCCAGAGTGCGCAACAGTGAAAATTTTTACATTTTTAAAACAAAAAAAACGTTGATATATTTTCCTTTTCCTTGAATTTTTTTTCATACAATTAAAATTCAATACAAAATACATACATGCACATACATGTCAAAAAAGGGACAGCGGAGACACAGCCGCTAAATTTTAACGTAGAATACGTGGTATGGCTAAGAGCACATCCAAGTCAAAAACGAAAGCTCACAATAAAAAAAAAATATCGATAACAAAAGCGATAATAATATCGATAGCAAAATCGATAACAAAATCGATAAAAACATCGATAACCAAATCGATAAAAATATCGAAAACCAAAATTGATAATATCAATAGCAAAATCGATAACAAAATCAATAAAAATATCGATAACAAAATCTATTACAAAATTTATAAAAATATCGATTACAAAATCGATTAAAATATCGATAACAAAATCGACAAAAAATATCGTTTATTATATCCATAAGTTCCGAAAATATCGATAGCAAAATCAATAACAAAATCGATAAAAAACATCGATAACAAAACCGATAAAATATCGATCATGATATCGATAAGTCCCGAGAATTCCGTAAATCTCTAAAATCCTGAAATAGTCCCCAGATTGAGTCTCTCTCAATATCCTTTTCTCTATAATTACCTTTATTTTAATCTTTCTTCCTCTATCTTCATCTTTACTTTTATCGGTATCCTCATCCTGATATTTTTCTTTATATTTATCTTCATTTTTACTTTTATGTTTATCATATTCTTCATCTACATATTCTTCTTCACCTTTGCCTTTTATAAATATTGCGCCACCTGTTATTCAAAAGCCGAAATACCTACACACACATACATACTCTTTCTCTCCTTCTCTCAGCTTGCAAAACGATGACGAAGTGATATTGTATGGAAAATTTTTTATGCTCATATATTTGAATCAAACAAACATACTTAGAAGATATCAACCAATACTTCCCACATACGAAATAGAAGGAAACATCTTGAATTTTTGATTAAAGAAAACAAAAACAAAATCATTCGAGCGGTTTTCGAGCATTTTGGAAATAAAAAAAAATTTGAAAATTCTTTCAACTATTTTTTGCATTAAAATGCTCAATATTTGTTGAATTTATATAAAATATGTACGCGACAATATTTCTATTGCTCCCAAGAACCTATATCCCGAAAATGAAAGTTTAACCTGCAAATCATAAGTTGCTAGAGCACTTTAAAGTCGCAAAATTGACCCCAAAATAAGCGAATATTTACCGTTGTTTCTGCGACAGAGACCGACTTGGTTGCTTACAGAAATACATCTGTCGATAGGTTTGGAATTTTATCTTTGAAATGCCCTACTTTTCTTTGAAATCGCTTCATTAGTTCTCTTGCAATAAGCGTTTTCGCAAAGCTCTAAAAATCACAACTACAACATTTAAGCATAGCCTCCATATCGAAACGTAAGACGTATTCTACGTCGAAAAGATGTGTAATTACAGAGATCTCTAGTGTTTGTGAATGTGCTGAGGGAATTCTCCTTACCCAGGCTACAATGGGTTAATCTGGCAATGTGGATCACACAAAGACTCAGAGCCCTTTGTCATAACGTAAGGGTTTGCAGTTATCCTCGTTCCTTTGAAAACTGTTTGGTTTTGGTGGGTAGTATCTGCGGACATTTAGATTATCAAAGAAATAACTGCGAAGAGCTTTTCCTCTCCGTTAAGCTAATGACAGAGAAATGCATTCTCGTCCAAGCAACTACTACGGTAGAGCCATTCCTGGACGTGTCGAGTAGGCTGCGTGTAATTCTGTCAGAGAGTGTACGCTAACAACTCCAGCGAATAGTTATACGAACGGCATGGGCCCAACTCGACACATGGGTTCCTATAGCCATCGTAACATAGAACCATCTGTCGTGCGATCGTCTACCGCAATACGGATAGGATTCTTCACGTATCATCCCAATGAAAAAAAACTCACTATAAAACTTATTTTCGTTGAGTGATGGAATCGCAGAAAAAATGAGATCGCGATATCATCAACCAAGTATTTATTATATTTCAACTGCCAATTTCGAATAAATATATTTGCTGTTACCATAGTCCATTGGCAATAATTTAAACTTCCGCCGATAAATGATTTTGCCAAAAACATTTTAAGACCACTTGAGTAACGTGTCATAAACATTAATAAGACGTCGTAAAATATGCACAACACAAATCGACTGGGCGATAGAATGGTGAAAAAATTTAAAATTTTAATCTCTAAGTTACTTATCGGATCGTAATAAATATCTCTGAGGGTAGTTAAATTGAAAACTTTAATTTAATGCCAATTGACGATAGCATCGGTGAAGGAGAAGGGGCCTTATGAATAAAAACTAAGCAATTGCTTTTTCTTGAAATTTCAGACCTGTTACGTAAATTTATCGGAATAAATCGGCCAAGAGGTCTGAGATCTTAAGAAAAAGCAATTGATTAGTTTTTATTCATAAGGACCATTGAGTCTTTAAAAACGGACCCACTTAAAACTGACTTTCTGGAATTTCCATAAATGAGAGTTGTTTGATTAAGGTAAATAATTATAATTAGTTGACTAAAATAGATGGCTGCGCGATTGGAAAATATTTACATTTATGTATGTATGTGTATTTATATACATATATATATATATTTTTACACAAAAGAAATATATTTTGAATTCCACATACATATTATGTACATTGGACTGCATCACCAAAAAAAAAAGTTGCGTTTTTTCCGCCGGAATTACAAAATTCATTATATTTTAAGGCTTCCACCAAAATATTTCGGAAAAATATTAAGATTTGCGTGAGCTGGACCGATTTGAGAAACCCCCCAAAAATGGTGATTTTTATGAATAAAAATAGTTTGTTAAAGGATTTTTTGAAAAAAAAACAAATCCCCTCAGATAGCAAAACAGTTTAAGCTTAAAAAATCTACACAAAACTATTTAAAGAATTTTTTTACGGAGTCCTTTTTTCAAAGATTTGTTTAAGAAGAACTAGTATAACTAGGCTAAAACTATACCGATATAGACTTGTGAGATATCAGAGGAAAGGTATTCTCGCACCCTTTTTATACCCGAGCGCACTTGTGCACAAGGGTATATTAATTTTGTTCACATAACGGTTGTTTGTAACAGCCAAAACGAATCGAGATAGATATAGACAAATGTATACATAAATGATCAGGATGAAAAAAGAAATCGATTAAGCCATGTCTGTCTGTCCGTCCGTCTGTCCGTCTGTCCGTCTGTCCGTCTGTCCGTCTGTCCGTGTACACGATAACTCGAGTAAAAATTGAGATATCTCAACGAAATTTGGTATGTAGGTTTCCCTTAATCCAAGGTAGGTTGCTATTGAAAATGGGCGAAATCGGACTGTAACCACGCCCACTTCCCATATAACGGTAATTTCCAGAAATACGAAAACTGCGATATTTTAGTAACTACTGAAGATAAAGCACTCAAAATTGGTATTTACAATAATTTTTTGACAAAAAATAAGAATATTATACATTTTTGGAAAATGGGCGTAGCCACGCCCACTTATGGTTACATGTGTATATCTTGGTAACCGCTGCACCAATTTCTACCAAACTTGGCACAGTTATCGGCCTTGGTACAGCATACAAAATCGCCGAAAATGTTTAAAATCGGACGATAACCACGCCCACATCCCATATAACGGTAATTTAGAGAAATACAAAATCTTCGATAAATCAGTAAATATTGAAGCTAATTTGTTCAAAATTGATGCTTGCAACAATTCTTTACCAAGAAATACGTTTGTGATAATTTTTTGGAAAATGGGCGTGGCACCGCCCACTTATGATCACATATATGTATCTCAGTAACCGTTCTACCAATTTGTACCAAACTCGGTGTGGTTATTGTGCTTGCCACATATAAGCAAACCGTTGAAAATTATTGAAATCGGACTAAAATAACGGCCGCTTCTCATATAACGGTAAATTTCAGAACTGCTTGAAACTTCAAAATCGAAATTTAAGGACTCTAATTTACTCAAAATTGATACGCCCCGGCTTACCATGTAGCCGTAGCTTTCGGTAAGGCGAAAAACATATATTTAATACGTGCGCCGGGTATTTAATGTTCGGCTCTGCCCGAACTTAGACTTTCTTACTTGTTTTCTTTGCAAAACACTCATTAGCGTCTCTATCAAATACCAAAACATGACGCTCGGTTATTTTACCTTTCTCTTTCATGCCTTGAACGAGCTCACTTGCAAAGAAATAAAAAGGGTGAGAAAATGCCTTTCCAATGCTACCTCATAAATCTAAATCGGTAAAATTTTGGCTGAGTTATTCAAGTTTTTCTTTGAAAGTATTTCAAACCAGCATTAAAAATCTTATTACTATGGTTCCGTTGAAGGTTTTTTTTAAATATTTTTTTTTATGCAAATTTTTTAAGCTTAAGCTGTTTTGTCATCTGAGGTGATGTTTTTCAAAAAATACTTAAAAAAACTATTTCTATTTAAAAAAAAACTAGATTTTTGAATTGGTCAAGCACACGTAAAACTTAATATTTTTCCGAAATATTTTGGTGCAAACCTTCAAATATATTAGATTTTACAATCCCAATGAAAAAACATTACCGATTTTCTTTTGTATGGAGAGTGATGCAGTCTAATGTACATAAATACTCGGTAGTAAATCTAGATTAGTTTATAGTATGGGTGATCAATTTTAGGCATATACTTATGTACATATGTACATATGTACAAGTATTAGGCAGGCCCAAATTTTTTCCAGCGTGATGAAAAGTACGGTTGCGGACCCGTTAGGTGGCGCTGAAGTCGAGTTATTTAGAAAATCCGTATTTATTGTACTATCTGGTTGAAATTCATAAAGCGTTTTCATTTCATGATAAGCAATGCTTCTACCAGGTGGCCAGGTGGCGCTGCAGTCGAAATATTAAGAAACCCCGTATGTCTGGTCTGCTTTGGGCCTATGCTTATGTTATACGCATCTACTTCTCAGATGGCTAAATGAAGGAAGGGGTTAAGTATGCTTATAAATAGCGCAAAATTGTGTAAGCGCACCTTCTTTGTCTGGCGCCGTCATAGATCCTAAATGCGATCTTGTATCTACCTCCGCTTGGCAGAGATTTCACAGGTGGAAATAAAACCATCGGTAAAGCTCATGAGTCATGACATCGAAAGGGGTTATATATACATAAGTACATCGGCGTAGCCAGAATGAAATTTAGGGGGGTTCGACCCTATTAAGCTGGCATTTCAGGGTACTATTTTATATATATATAAGGAAAATTTAAAAGTTAGGGGGGGGGGGCCTCGAACACCCCCCTGCCCCTACCTGGCTACGCCCATGCATAAGTACACCCATATTTTTATATTTTGAGATCGATTAATATTTACCCGTGCCGCGGTGTTTTAAAGTTTTGGAATTGCTATAAAATCATGTTCTGACATATTGAGAAAAAATAAACGGGAAAATTTGTGTATCGGCAGTCAGGCTGCGATAAAGGCGCTTCTATCGCACAGCACTTTCTCAAGAATTGTGATACGAGTGAAGGTAAGCTTTAGATGTGGTAAATACTGGCGCAGACGTATATCTTTACAGGGTTCCGGGGCACACCTATATCAGGGGCAGTAAGGATGCCGATGCCTCTGCGAGTGTCCTGTCCTTAGCAGACTGCAAATAAGCTTTCTAGGAATATGCCTAATGTGGAAGCTGCCGCCAAAATAGGATAGGATAGGAACAAAGTGTTCCAGTTTGCCAAGAGGACTGCGATGATCTTCAACATTAGTCCTGATACCAAGTGGTTAGCTGTTTAATGTGGTCATAGTTTATCTCGTAACGCTGGGGACCTTAATGGTTTCTGCGTAGCCACGCACATATGTATGCATGTAGTATTGTGGTATTGAATAAGCTTAACTTTTTTAGTAATCGTTGTTATATTTATTTTTTTTTCTAAGATGGAAACCTCATTCTAGAATATTTTCTTAAATATCTTTCAACGCTTTTAGTTCTAATGTAGAAATTTTAATAATCTTTTGGGCCTCTAAATAGTTTTTAGGTTGCAAATAGCTGGCAACCCTGTTTTAAAATTATTTTTTTTTTTAACACAAACCCAAAAAAAAAAATATCGAGTTAGCAGAGACATTCCAAAAAGTTGAGTTTCCTCTCTATTTTTGGACCACACTAATGTACATATGTATGTATGTATATAACGACTATTTGTCGCCTAGCAAACTAAATTTGATAGGAATACTAACTATTATCAGTAAAAGACGCAAATACGTAAGTACATATGTACCTTCATACATACAAGTATTAGGTATACATACATACATATGTACATAGATACTTAGTTGATAAGTGGAATGTGAGTGTATTAGGTAATTAGAAAAACAAAGTAATAAACCGCGATAGCGATTATTTTTAATTGATGTATTTTGGGTAAAAAAAAAAAACACTTTTAACCCACCTTATCTCCAGACAGCACCCGAAAGTACCCCCCATCAAGCGCCTATGCACGTGGAGCGTTTGCCTTGGATTGGTACGACAAGAATTTCTATTCTACAAGGACTTTTTAGCTGCTACTTTTCGAAATTTCTTTTCGGAAGTAGGATAAGAAATGCGTATGAAGGTTGTCGCGGCTATTGGTATCAATTACGGATTATAAAGTTTCAAATTTTTCATAATATATGCAAGAATTTTTATTCTAATATTTTTTCGCCCATCTTGTATAAAAAAAAAAGGTTAATTCTACAATAAAAAACATAAAAATATAGTTCCTAAACTTTGTGCAAAACTCCCGAAAATTCCGCAAATTTTCAACTTATTAATCAGATTTTTTAGAATGATTTTCGAGTATGAAGTTTTGCAGCCCATTAAATTCTAGTAAAAAAAATACAAGTTCGGAGTTAGTCAATTGATTTTTGATATTTTTTTTTTGAAGGGGTTTTGCATTTTCTCCATATAAAGTATTTTCGAAAAAAAAAATTGTTTTTATGGAAGAGGCTGCGTGAAAAAAAAAATCAAAACACAACGGTAATTCCTAGCTACTTAAAACTTGTACTTTATTATAATAAAATTGATTGGGCTACAAATCTGCATACTCAAAAAATATCTAGAACATCTGATACAAAAGTTGAAAATTTGCATGGAAATTTGCTTAATTTTTGCGGGTTTTGCACAAAGTTTAGGAATTATATGTTTTTTGTTGTAGAATGAACCATATTTTTTATACAAAATTGGCGGAAAAATATTAGAATAAAAATTTTTGCATATATTGTGAAAAATTTGCTGTGCCAATACTTTGTTCCGGCAGTGTACATCGACAGTGGTGTCAACTGCGTTCCGATTACGACTACAGCTTTTTCAGCCGAGTACCTTTAAAATCGTTGGAACTAATTATGTAAATTAATTAAACAAAAAAATATTTACATACTTCTATCATTAGTAAAACGCGGCAACCAGTTGCCACAATCTTGCTTGCAATTTCTTGCTGGCACGAATTCGCAACTTCCCCTCCAAATGAAATGTCAAAATTGTGCTCTCTTCTTGCTAGTTTTACAAGTTTTTTGTCCAAACGAACATGCATATCTGCGTTCATATGGAATAGTAGCTTATGTCGAAAGGCTGGCTGTAGTATAATGCGGCATTCGCAGCATACGATGATTGCGAATGACTCACTAGCGCTCACTAGATTTGGCAAATAAACGTGAAAGAAATAGTTCCGATAGTAGCAAGTCAATAATCTTATTAGGTCTCATCGAGAAATTCCTTGTCGTTTAAAGAATAAAGGGAATGCCGCATTATACTAAAGCCAACTTCCCGACTTAAGCTACTATTCTGATTTTCAATATGAAATAATGATAGCCCTTTTTTATTTATGACTAAAAAAATCGATTGGTTTTTCCAACCACTTCTCATTTAATAAGTCTTCTTATAGATCCCTTATCATATTTACAGTGTTTAAGTAATGAAATAAATTACATATGCACGTATGTATGTATGTATGTACATATATGCTTATATATAAGCACATATATATATTCGGATAAATACAGATGTACATATTTGGCAATCGCAGCTCTGTAGAGAAACGAACTAGTTCAGCACTGTATAGAACTACTGCTTTTTGTGAGAATACTGGGCAAGTGCGAAGTTTTGAATGTAAAATTCATAGAAAATATATCGATATACATGTTCATAGACAATGTTATCGAAATTAATGGATGTATTAATGAACAGATATAAATTCTTTGGTCATTGAAACTGTAATCGATATATTTATCGATATTGCCATAAATAAATATAAAAAAAAATCTCAAAATAGATTTTTGTCCAAGATGAATTTCGAGCCAGCGATTTGGTAATGCTGTTTATCGACATATTGTATGAAAAATTACATGTGTGACAGCATGCGATTTCATTTTCATACTGTGTGTTTTCATTTTCATACAGTGTTTAATACGTAAAATAAAAAAATAAATAACAAAAAAAATATAAAAAAATTTCAACGCTGAACATTTTCGGCTATTTAAAAATTTAAATTGCATTATGAGAAAGTCAAATTTCGTGGATTTTCGCAACAATATTGTCGATTTTCTGAAAAAAAGCGTTGAAATCCAAAAAAAAGTACAGAAGCGCCCTCTGGCGGCTCTCAAAAGAAAAAATTAAGGCCAGAAATGAATTCCTCGACCCCAAAAACCCTCAGATACACATTTGGCTAGTTTTCAATACGGCTGTTTCAACAGGTGAGCCACTTTCTGAAAAAAAAACTAGATAGAAAAAATCGCTGGCTCGAAATTCATTTTAGACCTATGGTTTCTTGGACAAAAATGCTTGAAATGACCCAAATAATCATAATCGCGATGTGCCTCTGTTAATTTTTTTGGGCCCCCTACACGTATATATTTATTGAAATCGCATTAAAATATTTATCGCATGTCATTATCAATATGGTTAGTCATCATTCTATACATCTCGTACTAATTCTAAAGGGACTACTTAAAGCCAAATTTGGAACAAGTTCACTTTTGAGACTCTTCCAAAATTACAACCACGTGGCTGCTAATCTTCTCAGCACTCAAGTGAATGAAATCATCCGACGATCTGTTCAGAACTCGCATTCGAGTTGATTTCGTCGGGGTGATTGCATGAGGCCCGAGTACAGCGGCTGTCGCTACCATTTAGTAGTAGTTGAGTGCTTGATTTGCTTTAGTCAAGTGGTGCGGAAGCATGCTGAGCGCAAGATTGAATTGAGAAATACTAATTTTTTTTTTTTGCTTTCTAGCAACGTACGCCGCTGCAACGTTCAGCTGGCAATCTCTTAGCACTTAGTTGCGCTCCACTTACGCTCCACAAGCCAACGCGCCCACTACTCAGTTGGTTAAATGAGCAAACAGCACTTGCAATAAATACTTGTGCCGCAGCTTTTAATCACAGTCACTGGAGAACTACTTACGCACACGTGCGCGGCATTTGTGAATTTATTAAGTTCAAGCGCAATTTGCTTAAATTGAAATATTGCTGATTACTTTGTATTACTGGCAGAAAAACAAAATTGCGAAACTATAATACTTTCTGAAAAAAAAAAAATAATATAGAAAACTAATCCACTCAAAAATACAAATCAAAACTAAAAACATTTCAAAACTAATTTCAACAAAATTAAACGACAAAGAATGGAAGTCTACACATCGGACAGCAGCGACACGGACTCGCGCGAGCAAAAAACGCTCGATTACGGACGAATGAACCTCACCGAAATCACGCTGGACGACGATTTGCACGCAAAGAAGACGCTCAAAACACACAAGGACTTCGAAACGTTGCTGCTCAATCACAATCGGCTGCAACAGCTGCCGCCTTCTTTGATAAAATTCACCAATCTGAAAGTTTTGGATCTGAGCTCCAATTCTTTGACCCAGCTGCCGGAGGCTATTTGCAATTTGCAATTAGTCACATTGATCGCCAAAAATAATCAGCTCACAAATAAATCGCTACCCAAATCGTTTGTGATGCGCAATTCAGCCTTGAAGGAACTTAATTTGAGCGGAAATCAGCTGATGCACTTTCCCGAACAAGTGGTGGAGTTGAGACAGCTGCGTTACTTCTATGCGGGCGCGAATAAGATTACAGCAATTTCGAAGGATATATGGAAAATGCAAAGGTGAGTGGTAGGGATACAGAGAGAGAAGAGAGGTATAGAGGAAGAGGCAGTGTGAGTGTGAGAGTAAACAATTTGTTTTGATTTTTTTTTGTTAATGTTTGGTTTAAGAACTCACCACAGTTAAGTCAGCCAGCACAGCTAAGGGCATCTACTTTTTTGGTTAGGTGCAAGTTTACATAAATGTGGTAATAAGCTGTGATTTATACGAACTATTGAGGTTAAGACTGAACTTCTACACCCAGTTTTGTGCTACATGTTTAAACTCTGTTCGAAATGGAGGAACCTGTAAGAGAGTTTTTCGATGCACGATTATGAGGTTTACATGGTTACGAGGCATTTACGCGTTTAGATGAATTGCCCTATTATTTCTTTAACATTCTTAATTTTTGTTAAATTAAGAGTCTCGGAGACAAAATAAAATATTTTTGAATAAATAAAATACGAAATTTGTACGCCCTTTTTTCTGCGTAATGAGCCCGAAATTTTTCTTCGGCCTACAAACAATATATTTTATTACTAAAGCAAATGTTTTCTTTAAAGACCGTTAAAACTCTGCAAATAAAAAAAAAATAAGTTTCTTTTCCAAGCACTTTGAACCTTTTGGGTTTACATAAGCTTAAAAACGTAAACATCCATTGGCATATAAACATATCGATAAAGCGCTGTCTGTGTGTAGAAACAACTATGTACACACTTTTGTCCTATCGGCGATGACGGATATTTGTGAAAGTTGAATGCCGTCACTGACCCTTTCGGGCGAAGATTATCAGCACAAAACCAAGTACATATATATACATGCATGTATGTATGTATATTAGACAGTACCACCTTACAAGCAATCCAAAAGCAAGTTCACTGTACATCCCTGAGTTCCATGTATTTTCTGCAAGACATTTTTTTTTTTTGCTGAACCTAGGGGTAACGTTTTTATATTTTTCGATAACACCTGTTCCGTCGGTATCAAATTTTTTCAAATAGTTACAATGGAATAATTGAAATACTTATTTAGCAAAAGTTTATTGCTTTTTGGTGAGTTTTAATTTACTACTATTCGGGTGTTAGGTTAGCGTGATAACAATTGAGATGTGTTGTGTACGTACTATAATGACGTGCATTGTGGTCAATGAACGTTGGAATAAAAAAAAATTCTCCTTTCGACAAAAATATCAAGAAACAGTTTACAGTTTTTTTCATCATTGACTATTCCTTAACGTGATAAAATTATTACATTAAATAAAAAAAATGGTTTGGTTTACAAATTTTTGTTTTTTATATTTTTGTCTCACCGAACTAAGTTTTTCTCTTTCGCGGTGTGATTATGGCAAACAACTCCATTGTGTTTAATTAGTTCACGTTATCGCGTGTGCACTGTATCATACTTTAAAATTTAACTGTAAATGTCGCAGATATGACGAAAAATGTAAAAAGGCGACTCCTACGTTCGCAAACTTTTTCGAAATTGTCTCGAAAAAGTACAATAGATTTGAAATTGTACGCCAAACTTTTTTTCTGGTACGGTCTAATGTGCATATACATATTTATAAACATCAACAAGTATTTTTATATATGTAGATTTCCATATAATTGTGTGTAAATACAATGTGTAAAGATCTATTAAAAGCTGATAATCTATAACATTTGTGCTGTGGGTTTACAAAAATTATTGAAAAGCATGAAACAACAGAATAAAATAAAAAAGGGGAACAAGTAAAAAATTAAACACACAAAAATTAGGAAATAAAAACTGAAATAAATTCAAATAAATAAAATAAAAAATAAAAATAAATTGAATTAAGTAAAATAAAATTTAAAAAATATTGAAAAGTTGTTTCAAAAATAAATTCAAAAAAGTAAAAAATAAAATGGAGTTTGGTAAATTGCTTAATGAATTTCAAAATAAAAAAAAGCGCAAATTGACGAAAAAATTAAAGAAATTAATGAAAAAATAGAAGAAAACTTTCTTAAATTTTATTAAAAAAAAAACTTAGTGCTTTCAAATTTAAAAACAAAAAGCAAAAGTAACGAAAAAAATAGGTAACATGAGTGCATTTAAAACGAAAAAATGTCAAGAGTTTTAATAACTGCTCATGAGTGAAAATTCCATAACTGATTAAAAAAAATAATAATAGCAAATTATTTTGCAAACATTGCAAAAATGCTAAACTCCTCGACATGCTCTGATTCGCAATTAGTCTGCTTCTTAGTGCGCGCTGCGCTGTAGCTTTGTGTGAATGAATGTAGATTAAGCTGATTTAATAGGTTTATTACTTTATTTTTCTTTCAAATATACTCTCCCGACAGACAACGGCCATATTGATTCCAATTAAAAAATATAAATTGAAATAAAATCAATATTTGCGAAATTCTTTGTTGATAATCAGGCAGCGAACAGCAGCCAGCAGAGCAGCTATCAGCTAACAGCTTAAAATTCTATGAACAATGATAACCTGTTTGTTTATTGTCTGTGTACGAAAAGTCAATAGCGGGCAACTTAGTTACAAACCTACATATGTACATAGGTATGTACATACATATACATACTTAAATCAGTTTAATTAAACCGCACTTGTGTATGTATGCGTAGGTAGTCAATAAATTAGAACAACAGCTGGCGTCATTAATTTTACTTTAAAATGCAAAATACTAAAATGCAACAACATAATAAATAAAATATCTATAAATAACAATAAAAAAAACACAGTAAAATATGCAAATTCCCCCCACTCAAAATGATGCAAAATCGTTAATTTAATACTCGCTTATCTGCTGCCAAGCAAAATTACTCGCCTTTTTTTCAACACAATTTACAGCATTTCGATTTCAACAATATTTCAAGTTCGTGTCAAGGGTTTGAACCTTGAGCACTACTTATTTGCTTACTTAAATTTTTCTTGTTTTGAAATAATTATGTTAATATTTATGTAAAAGCATTTGTCTATACAAGCCTCTTTTTCCTTAAAAAGATTTTGCCACTGCTGTTGCCATGCGTTTAAATAATTAAAATTTTTAATTGAATGCCTTTTCTTATCAGCATTTTTTAATTCAATAGTCGCGAACGATGTGAAGTACGGATAAAACGAATAATCAATATTTTTGCTCAAAAACAATCCCTCAAGATGTACATATGTATGTACGTAGTTATGTATGTTAGGGCGGGTCTATTTGTATGGAAGAATTTCTCAACTATGCGCGTATAGCACAGAAGCATTCTACGTTTACGTGGGTCTAAAATCAAAGTGACAAACTACGCGAGTTAGAAAGGCAAAAATCATGGCAGGCGCGTAGGACGAAGCCCAAAAACATGAAAGATCTGGTAAACGCTGTTCCGGGACCGAACTCGTTCTTACAGCTGAGCGAAGAAGAGGTGAAGATAAAAAAAAACCCCAACGGACGAAGATAAGAATAAGCAGCAGACAGCGATTCCGATGTTCTCAAGTGCAGACGGCTAGCTAGGATGCTATACGATAGATGAGTCGAACCTGGAATCGATTCTAGGAAGTTATCATCGATGAAGTGGTCTAAATGTGAGAATAAACGCTGGCCTTTTCTAGAGTGTACTTTCATCGACGATGGGCCACCTCTGGAAACCTTCGCAGAAAACGTTTCGACATCTAAGACGAAATGTATGAAAAGTTTAGAAAACATTTTGAAACTAAGTTCAAAAAATTTGTGAACCACTCTAATGCATAGATATCGTACGGACACATGTGATTATCTTAAAATCGGAAACATCTATCATTATGACAGCTAAAAGAATAAGCCCCCCATATAAACATATCGCTAGCTTAGAGTGAAAAGTTGCTAACTACACATTTTGTGAAAACTAATATTTAGATATGGAAGAGAAGAACGGCTGCTGCGGCTGACTATCACTCCGGTGCCTGGTCAAAATATGATTATAATTTTTAAGCAAGAAAAGTTAAAAATGCATCGTTTCCAAAAATATTAAGGCACATATTATATTTTCTTCCGTTTCAATTCAATAAACGACAAATTTACTCAGTACTACAAATGAGGTACCGAAAATTCGGTAGACCAAAGTATTACAAAATCCTTTAATTAACATCGAATTCCTCTCATTCGTATTGAGTTTAGCTGTGTATCAAGTATTGCAAAATAATTAAAGAAAATTGCTATAAGCAGTTCTTTTCCCACCTGTAGAAAAATAGACTTAGCAACTTTCCACTCTAAGATGGAGAGATGTGAACTATTTATTTAGCTCTTTTTATTAGTGCGTTGGCACTCAAAGATAGACTTTGCCTGGCGATAAGACCACAGCTGAGTAATCATAAATTAAACTATGTATGTACATACATTTTACAATAATAAGATCATAAATATGTACATACATATACTATGTATATGCATATATACATATAACTCTATTAACCAAACGACGACAGATGCTTTAGACATTTGAATGTATTAGGGCACGTTTCTAGGGTCAAATTTGGCGTTAAAAGACAAATATAAAAATTTGCACAACTGTGCGTATACGTAACGTCGAAGGCGGATGAAGCGTTGTTATTCATACATAGAACATACTAACATAGTACGCATAATCTTCAAAAATTTTCTTTATCGGGTGAGCGGTTGTTAAACTTATTATTTTATTGCGCAAAAGCACTTCAGAAGACTTTTCAATAATGCCCGCCTGAGCGAGAAAGTAGGCAGTTAAAAGCAATGCATTTCCCCACAGATTTCGCTTGGTTAAAACACTTGAAGGATGTTTACAGAAAAGGATTTTAACTAAAATTTAATGCACAGCAGAACTGCGTACTCGAAACTGAGTAATTGATGGAAATCTCTTGAAGTTTTTGTGAACTTTGTACAGCCTTGGAAACTTTTATCTACACTGAGGGAAATAAAACTAGTAAAATCAAATAAAAAACGTATTTAAATGAAATGAAAATGTATTCAAAAGTATACACATTATTTAACTCAAATACGCCCATATTAAAGTAAGGCGTTAGTTTTGCACTTCACGGATGATTTTTCACTAAGATAAAAAAAAAAATTGGCGTGTTGCTTGCATTGGGATTTGAACCCTGAGCATCTGGAATCGGCTACAGCCAGACATGTAAATGTGCTTTCAAATGTTGAGTTTGAATCAACAAATAAACATGTACAATATATGTTTGTATGTGTTAACACAATTCTCTCTCTCTGCTTAAACTCTGAGCATGATGCGTAGTAATGCAAATTATTTGATTTTATTAAGCGTTATTTTCACCTATTTTTTTAAAGAAAATTAATAAACAAACATAAGTTCCAAACAATCGGGCCTGAGCTGAATATCGTCATCGTCAGTAAAAGTGACGATACAGCCATCGTAAGCCATTTTACTGATGCGCTGACGATCGTCGAAGATGACGACATTCATCATAGGGCCTAATATCATTTTGAATTTGGTCGTTATTTTGCACACAACTTTACATTTTTAGGAACATCTAATTTTGAGAAAATTTTTTCTTTTCTTCTTTAAAATTATTAAACAAAAAAAATAAATTTGATTTTTTTTTCTTTGTTTTATTTTTAATTATTTGGTACTCAGTTTTTTACAAAAGAAATTGTTTGCCCATCTTTAGAGAAAAACATTTTCAGACTTATCATGAGTTTCATTTTCCCAGAGCCGGTTCACTTTTCACTTTTGATTTCCATGGTTTTACTATGGGCGAATGACAAATTTTCGGGTGAATTTTTCTTTCTGGCGAAACTCAGGATAAGGCAGATTTTAAATTAGAATGTCATTTTAATATTTTCCCTCCCTTCAAGCTTTCAAATAACAAGAATTTTGTATTTTTTTTTTAGAAAAATTTTCAATACCTAGACTTCTGTTTCGTTTCTTCTGCACCGCTTTTTTTGCTTCAATTTATTCACTTTGAAATTGGTATATTTTAATTGCCACTTTAGCTGTGTGTATTTTTTTTTTTATTGTGTTAAAATTATTTTGGGAATAATTTAATTATTTCTCAAAGCAATAAGCTTTACATTTTTGAAAAAAAAACTTTTTTCAAATGTATTTTATTAAATCCAAAATTTTTTAATTTAATTTTTTCTAATTTGCAAACGAAAGTTATTTTCTTTTTCTACCGACTTTCGGTTTTTCATTATCACATAGAAAAATAAAAAAAACTGGAGAGCTAAACTTTTCTTAAATTTGTTGAAAAATTAAAATTCTTTTAATCTTTACAATAAATTTTGAAATTTTTTTTTCGTCTCTAGCAGTCGAATTAATATTAAATAAATTGTTCCTTGAATTTTTTTTAAATATTTTTTAATCTAGTGATTTTTTTATAATTTGTAAGATATTTTTTTAGCGATATTTGTAAGAAATCAGAGTACTTTTTTAATTTTACCCAAGCAGTTTTTCTAACTTGCTTTTTATGATTCAACGTCTTCGCGTTTAAAAGGTATTCAGTAATGTATTTTTTTTAATTGGAAATATTTTTAATACTACGTTTTATTATTTTTTAATTACATATAAAGTTAGCATCCCTCTTTAATAATTATTTGGAATAGTTCCGGTTTTTTTTTATTCTACATACAATTTTCGAGATGGGCCTCCATTTTTTAAGCGCATTGCAGTTTTCTAACTCCTGCAAATAACTTCAAGTATTCTTTGTCTTGTTTGATATTCGGAATAATAATTTGTACACGTTTTTCCAATTCCAGCTTACAAGTACTCTCGCTAGGCGGCAATCTCATCAGTGATGTACCGGAAGCAGTGGGTTCCCTCAGCCAATTGCAGGCGCTCGTACTCTGTGATAATTTAATCGAGAAAATACCGACCAGCATTGCGCACTTGGAAAATCTGAAATCGCTGTTGTTGCACAAGAATCGGCTGAGACATTTACCCAAGGATATAATTGCTTTGAAAAATTTAACAGAGGTGAGCTCTGAAAGCTTTCAAAATAATTTCACATAATTTTACTCATACAAAAACTGTCTTTGCGCTCTCTCTCTCTCCCGATCTCATTACAGCTGAGCTTGCGTGACAATCCGCTGGTGGTGCGCTTCGTACAGGACATCGCGATGAAGCCGCCCACGCTGATGGAATTCGCCGCACGCGTTGTAAAAGGAACCGGCATTGCCTATGGTCCGGGCATTGTGCCACGCACCGTCAACGATTACCTGCAAAGCGCCAATTGTTGCGTGAACCCCAAATGCAAGGGTGTCTTCTTCGACAATCGCGTTGAGCACATCAAATTCGTGGACTTCTGCGGCAAGTATCGTGTGCCGCTGCTGCAATATCTCTGCTCCTCGAAGTGCATCGAACCGGAGCCGGAACGTCCACAGTCGAGCGGCGCGAGTGGCTATATGATGCGCAAGGTGCTGCTGGGTTGATGGGAGCAAGACTAGGAGCGGATCGCTTGCTGTTGATGGGGTTTAGATAAAATATACGCAATGGTCTAAATTGTCTCTGAGGTTATTAAAATGTTGTGCAAAAAAAAAGAAAATAGTTGAAACAACTAGAAATTTGTTGCCATTTTGTGTGTGTTTTTATTCTTTTTTTTTGCAAATATTTTTCGCCATGAGATTCGCAGTACTGTGAAAAATACGTAAATGTATAATGCTGAGCATTTTTTATACATACATTTATACCACAAAATAAGGATATTTGAAAATTTTTGTATTTATAAGAGATTATAAATAAAATTTGCATTGATTGCATAGAACTGAACAATATTTTCGGGAGCATTAATTGACAGTATTTAATAAAAAAAATAATGAAGCATCAGGCTGAATCGCTTGAAGGGGCAAAAATAATAATTAAGGCTAAGCACATAGTGGAGCGGTGAGCGAAAACATCGCGCGAAGCATCGAAAGAGCAACGATTTGCTAAAACCATAACAACCACAATAATTTTAAATTTCGCGATTAAATTTTCTCATTTTATTCAAAATGTATTTATTTAAAAGAAAAAAATGCAGACCTATATGAACATATTTATGGTGCTTATTCATAAAAAATAAAGTAGGTTTAAAGAGCTTTTTAAATTTATGTTTTCATATATTTTTCAATTTATAAACCTGCCATTAATATTTAATGAAATGAAAAATGGAAAATAATTAGAAGAATTAATGCTACAATACTTTTTCATAATTTTTGTTTTTATTTTAAGCATATCGAAGAATATAAAATACATATCTTAAAATCGGCCCCATGCTCTTTTACGCTATCTATGCTTTACTACTCACTATGTGCGCTCTCGAATTGATACATTCGCGTTTGCAATCGTCGCTTTGCTCGCCACTCCACTATGTTTTTAGCCTAAGGAAAAGCTAATACTAGGCTGTGTTTACACTTACTGACTAAGTACCAGGTTGACCGAGCTTTGCTCGAAGTGCATATATATTTTAAAGTTTTCAAGGTTTGGATATCAAATCCTGGTCTATCCAAATAGCTTTAAAAAAATATTTTGGAAATAAATAAAAAAAAAATTGGATTTCGATATCTATTAAGTAAGCAAATTCCTCACTTGAAAATTTAGATGGCAACCCTATTTAAAAATACGCTGGAATTAATAGTACATATCTTGAGCGTATATGCACTGTGTGCACATTCAAAAAAAATCCTTATTTAAACTACCAAAATAAAAATTTGTATTACATAGACGCGTGGTAACTCTGATCGAAAATATTTTCAGGCCAAAGTTCTCAACAATATCTTACCTGGATTCTGAGCTTCAAAAAGACAGAAGTCATCAAAAGCATAGAAAACCATTTTTAATTTAAAATTTTTTTAAAAGAAAGCCAATTAAACATAGCAAATCGCAGGAGAAGCACTACATGGACAGCTGTTAACACAATTTTCTACCTAACCTCACATTAATTGAAACCCTATTTTGTGTTTTTTTTTTGTTGCATATTTATTATTTTTACACATCTTCAACGCTTAACACATTTCCTTTCTGTTACTTGGATTTCCTGGTTTACGTTTTTTGCTGTTGTTTTTACCCTTATCAGTTAGATTGGTTTTATTTACTTAATTTTAGAGTTTTGAATATTTTCATATCAATATTTTTTTCCATTTTTTGTAGACTCATTATGATTATTATTATTTTTTATAGTAATAATGTATTTGGAAATTTTATATATTTTATTATGAATTTATTTGTTTGTGTATTAACCGTCTTTGCATTTTTTTATTATATTTTTATTTTTGTAATTATGCATTTATATAATTAAATTATTTTTACTAAAGTGCTACACGCTTTTGTTTCTTGATAGGGACTGCCGCTATTTTTTCTTTAGACATTTTTTATTTAATAGTTTTTTGTTTTAATTTTACAGCTTTTGGTATTTTTGCATGTACATACATATTGCACACCCCTTTCAAGAGCGGCACACATCAAAAAGCAGATCCGGAACGTTAATACTTAACGCAATTAATACAAAAACGGGCATAACTGTAGTTTTCTAGTTGAGAATATAACCATTAAGAATATTTGCATTAATTGAAGATAAATCCTAAGAATTGTTTTTTTTTTGAGGAGTGAGTGTGCGATATACAAGTAAAAAAAAAGAGGCAAACTCAAAAATCAGATCCGAAAATATAACTGCAGCTTTAAGAGCAGTTTTTTAGTTAGAGAATATACTCACGAAAAAAATGTTTGCATTAATTGGAGATACATCCTACGAATTGATTTATGCAAAAAATCTACCAAATGTTTTTTATTTGTGCCCCTTTTGAAAAAGGTGTGTGATATTATTTTGCATACATATGCATGCGTTTAATATGTATGTATATTATTTTAATTTTTTTATTTTTATATAGTACGTACTTAGTATGCAAGATTTTATTCTTTTATTTTTATTCGTAATTTAATATTTTTTTTTTTAGTTTTACATATTTTGTATTTTTATGTACATATGTAAATATTTTTTTTAAACTTATGTTAATGCTGCTCTAAGATTTTATTCTCATGTTCTTGTGCTATTGGTGTTACAATTTTCGAAAATTTTGAATTTTTTGTAATTTTGCTTATTATGAGTATATGCAATGTGTTTTAATAAATAGTACATTCAGTATTTTCTAAGTTTTTAATTTGGTTTTGTGTTTTTAACGTTAAGATAAAGTAAACAAGTTGCGGTAGTAGCCATTTATTTATAAATAGCAACAGCGTTGCATATTTTTTTTTTTTAAATATGTATTTTTGTTTTACAGCAAGAAATTTTAACTTGAATGGTAAATAACTCTTTTAGTGAAAACAAAGAGTGCATAATTTTAGGCATGAGATATACTTTTATGCCTTAAAAAAATGGTTTCAAATTCTGCCTGTTAATAATAGTTAATGTGAAATCGTGGTTGATAAGGAACTATGGCCGATTGTGTGAATTTTTTCATTACATGTGATTTTTTTGACGGATGGAATCGTAATTATATACTCAATATACATTTGTTTACTACGTTTATATTTTTTCTTCCTTATTTGAAACATTAAACTACAAAACATGTACATATATGTATACACGCTAATATTGCAACAGCTACAAATTTAAAAGAAATGATTAAATTTTTTGAATTATGGTTCTAAATTTTTACGTAGGTTCAAAAAATCGGTGCCGATTTTAAAACTGTAGTTTTTTTCGATAGTAGTGAGTGTACTTAGCTTGCATTAAACTGGGAGGCAACATTCAGTATAATAGTGCGTTCACACATGTATGTAGATTATCTAAATTTTAGAGCAGATCACTCACTTCTACTACGTACTTCGCATTAGGCATATGCGTATGTGGTATGTACATTCGTACATATGTAACTAATAATGAGTTTTGAAAATATCTAGTTTATAAATATCACTTTTTTTTATTTTGTCGCCTAGCCAATACAAAAACTAAAAAAAAACGTAGAAATAAACAACATATGTTAAAGTTTCTCAATATGACAGATCTGAAAAACTTTATTAGATACTATTTTTGTGGAGAATACAGGAGAAAATCTAAAACAACGCTGCAGTTTTTTCAGACAAGGGTTTTCAAAATTTTACTCTAATTATTTTATTATTATTTTCGTATGTATTATTTTCGTTTAATATTTTTTATTATAGCTAAACAGTTAGAGAATTTATATAATTCGATATCTCCTACTATTGCCCTTTTAATAAATTTATAATTTTTATATTATACCTTATTTCAATATTATTATTATTAATGTTTACAATTTCATTTATGTGATGTTTTAAAAAAGAAATTATATAGTAAACTTAAAGCCGTCGTGTGGAATAGAGTTAGATGTGATGTTATGGAATTATGTATTTATTATTTCGTTTGCATTTTTTAGTGGATATTATTTCAATTCTCCGCATGAAATTAAAAATTAAGCTTAAAATGGGTTGTAGGGTTGTATATTTTATACTTCCTAAAAAAAAAAAATTTTGGTAAAGAAAATTATACATATATTTTTTTTTTTATTTATTCAATAAAAGTCGCCAACAAATAAATTTTTTATTATCAGTTGTTGAGTAAGTGGCGCTTAATTAAGCTCTAGAATTCCTTCGTGAAACGAAAATGAGCATAAAGCATATAAAACGAGCAATACTAAAATACACTGAAAAACGTGAACGATTAGTAAGCCATTTATTTTATTGGACGAGATTTGGTACTCACTCGTCACGGTAAATTCCATTCCAAATACTTTAGAAGTGGATTCTTGTAATGCAAACACATGAAATTCTAAGCGATTGAGAGTGTGATTTTCAATTGAAGATGTTGGATTGTTTTGGGCACATGTGTCACTTGTTTAAAGATTTTTTAAGATCAAGAACTAGCTACTTCAAGAGTCTAATGTCTGGTTTAACAATTGCCCGGAACGGCATTTGGCTTGAAATTCGTGCTGCGCACTTTGACGTTATCATTTTTCACAAAACAAACCCAAGCCTCACGAACAATATTTTTGTATGAGCAAACATTTTTGCACACTCAAAACATTTTAGACTCACGGAGTATAAAACCTTATGCTGCCTTTACACGGGTCGATTTTTGTCCTTCAACCCAAATCGACGGTAGCAATTCAACCGTAAAATGAAAGTGTTTTGGCTTGTCGATTTCTCAGTCGATTTTCCAGTCGACAAAAATCGACCCGTGTAAAGGCAGCTTTAGGCTTTGTTGCCTTTACCAACTACCCAAAAATTAAAAACTGACTCGTGCTATTGTTTATACAACCGACATCTATAACTGGTATGTTCCCGTTTCCACGACAAAAGGGTCTACGACCCAGATTCATATCTGGCCAAGGACTGTCACTGCAGCATCATTCCCCAAAAGATATTGTTTTCGTTATTTGTAAATAATTTAGTATCTATATGAAAAATTATTCGAGTGAAGGATAAATTACTTTATTCGTTATTCGAATAATCAGTGAAAATAAAACAAGTAATATTCAAGATAAAACACTAAGGAAATAAAAAATCAAATCGTCGATCAGTGTGCTATAAGTGAATGAATGAATAAATATTATTTCAAATAACGAATAAAATCACGAATAAGCAATTTATTCTCGAATTAATCAATCGTGAATGAATTATTTGCAAATAATTAAATTATGGATAACATTTTACTGCTGGTTACTGCTGTGTTTATTGTTCCCACTACAGTAGGGTCTGCGTAACCGGAAGAACACAGATTCATTCTTGGCCAAGGATGGTTACTCTAGCAGCATTCCCCAAAGACTATTTGGAGGTTTTTTTCTGCTGTTACAACAACAACAGCCGTTATGTCTATGGTAAATACACAGTGTAATGAATATTTCACAGCCCTGTTCTGCAATCCGAATTCCAAATTCGAAACTCTCTAGCTCCAACTCAAGCTGTCGCAGTTTAATCTGGTTTTATTTTATTTTTATTTATTTTTATTTTTAATTATTTTCAATTTTAATTCGTTTACTTACATTTTTGGTTGTTCGCTAAAGTTTAAAATGTTCCTTTGATCACTTACATTTATATATTTATTCGGATCGGATTGCAGAACAGGGCTGTTATAGTGAGCCTGTTGAGAATTACAGAATTGTGTAAGTGGTCTTCGTGATTTACAGAATCGACAATATATGTTCACAAAAGAAATGGTATGGGCGTCACAAAATGTCTACGATAATAACTGTGAATCAGAAAGTTATCCCTAAAAATATTTTTAATTGAAAATTTTCAATTAAAATAACTAAATAGGTGTACATTTTTTGCAGCGAACTCAATAAGATGCATAGATACTATATCCAAAGAACATAGAAAACTAGGAAGGTGCATAGTAGTAGGTCACGTTCCAACGTAACGCGGCTGGAAGTTCACCAATCGGCTGGTTGCCTTGAACATCAAGCAACCAGCCGAGTGGTGCACTTCTATGTAGCTTCCCTGTTTTCTAAGTTCTTTGCTCTATATATCAAGCAGGTTCTGCAATTCAATTCCGAGTGAATTTCAACCCCATTCAAGTTGAATTCAAAGTGACTTTTGTTTGAAATTCATTGGGAAGTGAATTGCAGAAACCGTCAGTATGAGTTAAAAAATCGAATTTTACTCGTGTTTTGTTCTTAGCTATTCATGCCTATTACGATTAAGTATTAAGAATTAGATTCGTCAGAACACGAATGTAATCCTTCACACTCGCTTGTTACGACAGTGCGAATCGAGCTCGATACGTGCGCATCACAACCGTCGGATACTGTAATAAGCATGATTATTTTTATTCAGGTGATTCTTTTAAACACGAAAAATTCACAAAACTCGCAAGCATTTTTCATGCAAATTTTGACAGTTAAGCCAAAGTTTTGCGATTGTCGAGGAGCTTGGGTGTTTTTCGAGCTAAAGGAACACCCTTCTTATTTTTGTTTTTTTTTTTTGTTTTTGTTTTGATTTATTTATACTATTGCACTATAAGCTTCTTCAGCTCTCAGCGTTTGCTTTTTTGTATTAAATCAAACATACCAAAGTTTATAGTTATTAATTAGATTTATTTATTTTGTTTTTATTTGTTGCATTTTTTTGTTTTTCAATTGTATTTAGAAATAAAATTAAACATGACCGCCTTGACTTAACGACTTACATAAATGATGTTTACATGTAGCATAGCATACACAAGTTACATAAATAATAATTTTTTTGTTTAATCATAAAAGTAATAATATTTATTTTATTAATAATCATAATAAAAACGGCAAACTAAATTTAAGTAATTAGTTTAATTGCATTTAATTATTTTATAAAGTATAAAGAACAACATAGTACATACATACTTAGTTAATGAAACTCGACAAACTTACCGCGAGCGATGTGAAATCTCCGTTTTTCTTTACTGCTTACATATTTTCTGTTTTTATTTTATTTTCTTTTTATTTAGTATATTTTCAAGTTTGCTTATAAAGTAATTAATAATAATTAAACTTCTTCAATGCTTCTCACTTTGCTGTAATGCTTCATATGCAGCTAATTTATTTTTATTTTTTTTTTTTTCTAAAACAGGGTTTGCACATATTTTTCTGATTTTCTATTTAAATTTGTTCGCAGAAATGATTTTTGCATTTGGTGATAGTGCTTAGGCTGCACCGGTGGGGGCGGCGGCCGGCAAGTGACACAACTTTGTGCCGGCGGCTCAAACACAAACACAGTGCAGCTACGCGCTAAGCTTTTTGTTTTTGCTTTGAACCACATGCAATAAGTGAAATAAATTTATTAAATTTATTTAAAAAATAAATGCGTTTGAAACGCTTGGCACACGCGCGCAACGTGATACAACGAAAACTAAACGTTTGGTGAATGTAAGTAGCGGCCGCGTTGCCAACAGCTTTTCAGCCTCTGTTCACATTTAGTGGCGTTGCCAATCGTTCGCTTGAGCAAGCGTTGCAGTAGCATTTCAAGCGCATTTGATTGATTGCATTTTTTACATACAACATGTATGAAATATGAATGTGTGTGTGATGGTAGTTTAAATTTTTACTGAATTTTGTTTTTATTTAGCGACTGTTGTTTTTTTTTGCAGATTTTTCGTTTTGGATAATAAAGTTTTAGTTTGTAAACTTTGAATATGCTGTTAGTCCTTGCCACAGTGAGTTTGCGTACGGGTAGTGCAAAGTGCAACGGCATTGCTTCTTATTTTTCGCACATTCCGTTTGCGTTCTTTATGCTTGCCAACAAATACATATGTATTTTTTTGTTTCAAATATTTTTTTTTGCAATTTTTTCTGTTTTTTGTTTTTGTATATTAGTTATTATTTTTTTTTTAGATTTAGATTTTTTTGATTACATTTCATTTTACCAGTAACTGCTAACTGCTGCTTCTCAATATATGCATGTATGGATGTATATATGGCCGCTTGTCGCACGCCACATAAACTCAAACTGCTGCATCTGCTTGAATTCTTCAACTAAGCTACTATTTTTTGCGCACTTCTATCATTTCATATCGTCAGCGCATCAGTATCGTCATTATAATTGTAATTTATTTTATTTTAATCATTTATCATCATCTATACAACGCAAATATATGATTTTTTTATGATTTATGCTACGTTTGTTTTTGTAATAATAAATTTAATAATATTTTTTGTTTAATATTTTATTTATATATATTTTTTTTAATTATGTTGTTTTTAATGCATTTACCATTCTTTGTTGCTTATCAATAAGAATTTTTTTTATTAGTTTTCTTTCTTTTACTGCTTGCTATTGTTGTTTTCCTTTTCTTTTTGTTGCTTAACTTGTCGTATTTATGCAAACTTTTTTTTTCTTCTTTTATTTACCTGTTGCTATTCACCTAACCTCACTTATGTTGTTTATACTTTCTGCTAAGGATAAAGTAAAAATAATATTGAAAATTAAATTTTCTGTTTTTGTTTTGTTGTTGTTGTATGTATCGCAAGTGGTTTCTTGCACATTTTAAACAGCTGCGAATTTTTAATGTATTTATTTATATTATTCTCTTACTTTTGCAATTATTTACTTTCAAAGTGTTTTACGTTTTAGCATTATTTTCTTTAATAATAATGAATTATTTATTATATAATATATAATTAATTATATGTTAGTTTTGTTTTCAATATTTTCCGTACTATATTTTTGTTAATTTTTTTTTACTGTTATTTCTCTCTTACTCTCTCTTTACTCGTACACATTTTTATTTTTAACTTTTTATAGCATTTTTTACTTTATTTTTAAATGTTTCCTTTTTTCTTTATTATTTAAATTTAATTATTCTTATTAGAATTAATAGGCCCTCCATATACTTCGATTACAGCTCGCTAACCCATTGTCGTCGCTGTCTGTTGCGGCTGCGTGCCGTTGCCGCCCCCGCTGTTATTGCTGGCGCCACCGTCGCCGCCATTCCCATCCCCAGCGTTCGATGCGACTTCGTCCGCGCCTGCCGCTGCCGCACCGCTACCGGTCGCCTGTTGCTGATTGCCACCATTGTTGCTATTGCCCGCATCACCGCTGCCTCCGCTCGCTTGCGCTGCTGAAGACGCTGCAGGCGCACCACCGCTCGCGGTATTGCCACCGACTGCTGCTGCTACTGAAGCGCTGGACGATGTGGTGGCCGCTGCTCCGGCGCCGCCGCTGCTGTTGGCGTTAGCCAAAGCGCTCGATTGTGTGCCTGCACGTCAAATATGGTATGGTTGTCGGTGGGTTGATGGTCAATTGGTGGTCAAATGATGTGGGTGGGTATGTGTGTCGCACGTGCGATGTGGTGAAATGCGAGGAAGGAAGGAGAATAATAACAATAAACATTTGATTAGTAAATTTTACATTTTGACTGTCGCACAGCACAAGTAGAGCGTAAAAATGGCAAGTAACTATCGATTTCGATAACTGTAAAGTGACATTTTGTTAATTGTTATAATATTTGTCGTATTTTAAACATGTATTTTACATATTGTTAAAAAGAGAGCGACTTGCATAAAAATGTTATGTAAAAAAAAAGAGTTGTTAAAGTGCATGCAACACCGAAATAGCGCCCAACGCTAAAGGTGGGCATAAGAAGAAATATTTAAAATATGTAAATCGAATAGTTAAAGAAATATATTAAAAAAAAAAAATATATATATATATGCCAAAAGTATTTTCAGTTGGAAAATGAACAATTTTTGATATTTATTTTTATTTTTGTTCGTTGACAAACTACACGTGGAAATATAACCAAAAATTTTAATATTACAAGTTTCAGTATTTTGGAAATTTTTCTGTTAAAACCTTAATCTAAAACTTCACATAGATATATATTTTTTGAGAGAAATATATACTTTTTAAGATTTATAATTTATTGTATAAAGATAATTTTTGAAAAAAAAAATTTAAAAATTGTTTTTTGTAAAAAATGAAATTTTGCTTTTGCAAAATATTTAAAGAATTTAACTAAAGAAATATAATTTATGTAATAAAAGAATTTAGATAATGATAACTGAAGATGTATGCACATAAATCAAAATGTTTAATTTTATGTAATTTTCGTTAAGACACCTCCCTCTTAAGTTTTACAACAAAACTACAAATAGGATTTCGCTGTAAAATAAAATAAAATTGATTAGACAACTCTAAGCGAGAAAAGTGATGAAAGAGTGTTGATTGCAAAAAATTTAATTTCAAAAAGTGATATACTACTATAAAATCTTAAATTAAAGTTTGGTTTATTAAAATTAAAATTTTTAATAGATAAATTTTTGGATGCATGAAAATTTTGCTAGCTACTGGTGATGTGGTGAATAAGGCAAAGAGATGATGACACAGTTATAAGAGATAGGCTACAGCAACAAAACTACGTAAAAAGTTAGAAAAAACCCCGAATGCCATTTGTTTTAAAATAATATTTCTGTTTTTATTAAAATTTTTTCACTTTCATTTAATTGTATTTTCACAGTATGTATGTAGTATATTATGGTTGTCGTTTCATTAAAAATAATTATTAATAATTTAATTGTCTACTTTTAAAGCATTTTTTTTATAATTTGCATTGTATTAAACAATTGATTTCACGCTACATTTTTGATTTCTTTTTTTTTTTTGTTTAATTTACAAGATTTTTTGTTTTACCTAATACGTGTTAAAAATAAAAATAAAATAAAATATTTAAAATAAAGCAAGTAGTTACAACGAAAAAATCTAAGTTTATAATGTACATACATATATTATTTTTCATGTTTTTTTTTTTCATTTATATAAAACTAGCTTCTTCATTTCGTGCAGTATGTAAATATTTAATATTTTTTTTCGCTTTTGAGTAACAAATTTAATAAAATATATGTGGTAAATAGTGATTGAAGGTAAAAAGACAGAGGCATGCAAAATAAAAGCGAAAAATTATCTAAAATATTTCATTCCACGGGCTTTAAAAGATTTTTCTTTACAATTTTTTCCTATGCAAATAATAACTGCTTTTTAAATGGAGAATTATTTGCAGCTTCCCAGTTTTCTGCCGTCTGTTTAAGGCAACTCCGCTGGCCTCGGAGCGGCTAAAAGGGTAGTCGAATTCCCACACTGACTTCGCGTCACAGCCTGCCGCGCTCCGTTCCGCTAATTGCGAAGCGCATTTCCGTCTGCCAACCGTAAAACAACTGCTCTCCCAGTTACTTCGACATTTTTTTTTTTACAAATTACTACGTGCTAACAAATTGTATAACAATTTTTGCAAAGCACAAATACAAAGTAATTATGTTGTGCTTGCGAGATATGGGGCTAATTTAGTTAACGGAAAAAAATAATTAAAAAAAAAAATATGTTTTTCTTTTTTCCGTTTGTTGGTTTGGTTTTTTTTTTTTTTAATTTTTTTACGTTTCATAAAAATAAGTGCAGCGCAAAATGTAGAAGTTATATAAGTATAAATGATATGCAAAAACAGAAAAAAGGAAGTTAAAAAAAACTACAAATTTAATGCAAATTTTTTACATAAAATTATGTATCTATAAAAGTGGAGGTGCAATTTCGATCGCTCGCTTGCTTGTGTTTGGGTGCTTCTTCTCCTTTTAAGATTTCGCTTGTTAAATTTTTTATTTCATTATATTTTATTTTTTTCAAAGAAATATCTAGAGTTGCTCGCTTGATTTGCTTTGCTTATTGTGGCTGCTGCTTCTTCTTATGCTTCTAGGTTTGAAATTTTGCGCGCTTACAGAGCATTTCTTATATTTATTTTAATTATTATTTTAATTTTTTCTTTGCAGAAATTTTGCTTTAAAAAGTTTTTTTTTAATATGATTTTTGCCTTTTTACTATATGTGTATATGTATGATATTTATGTTGATAGATATAGCGCTTTTGCTTGCTGGCCATTTTCGCTTTGTTTTGATTTTTTTTTTTTTGTTTTTGCCCTTCTATTTTATTACGCATAGGTACATTTCTTATTATTATTTTTATAGAAATCATGATTGTTTTTGTTTTTTTTTATTTTTCTTTCCTATGTTCTTGTTTATTATTATTATAACATAACGTAAGAAAGAACTATGCCACTATGAATCTGTAAAAAATAAAAATATACAAACATATATATTTTCAGATAAAATAAAGAAAAGTGTGTGAGAAGTGAACATAAACACAAAAAGAAGATTCAAATAAATGTAACAAAGTGTGTAACAAAAAGCCAAGAAAAGCGGATGAAAAATGGGCGACAGACAGTCAGGCAGCACATGCTAAAAAAGAAGCGAACAATTTGAATTTTAGAAAAAAAAAAGAAAAAAAAAATGTAACGAAATCTAAAAAATTAAAAGATGCCAAAAAAAATTAAAATATTAAATGTTAAAATCACATTAAAATAAGGAAAAATAAAACATTTTAAAAATGATGGAATCAGAAAAAATATCAAACAATTAAATAAAAAAAAAAACACAAAAACAAAAACAAAAACGAAGTGAAAACTTAATTTAAAAAAATTAAAAGATATGACAAATTAAAAAACTTAAAAAATAGGAAATAAGAAAGAATATCAATTCCAAAATCAGCTTAAATTAAAAAAAAAACTTGAAATGTCGACAAACCGGGACTAAAAGAATACTTCCGAATTTAATGAAAATGAAATAAATAAATAAAAATTTCAAACTTTTGATTAGCTAAAAAACGAATTTGGGTGAACAAGAAATGTTCAAAATTTAGATGAAAAATAAAAACGAAATAAAAAATTTAAAGGAAAATAAAAAAATGGAAAAAATCAAAATAAATTTTGTGCAAAAAAATAGATGTATAGCAAAAATATTTAAAATGAGGAAAATAAATCTAAAACGTAAAATAAAACAAATGAAAACTTAAAAAAATGCAAGGAAAGAAAATACGCTTTGAAGTAAATTTTACACATTTTAAAGTAAATAAAACCAACACCACTTTTACTCAATTAATAGTTATGTCACTCTCTTTTGGTATTATTTTTCCTTTTTGGTGTACTATATGCAACTTTGCCTCATGCGATGTGCATGTGGTAGTTTTTTGATTTTGTTTTTTTTTCGCATAGCTTCTTGTCAAATGTGATTTGTTAAAGCCACAAACATAAATATGTGAAAAAATAACAATAACAACATTTAACAAATAATATTTTTAAATATCAACAATTAACAATGTCCTTTATGCAAATTTGATTTAAACAAATTTTATGACAACTTTTCATAAACTATATTATTAATCAATATCGCACTACTAACCTGAAGTTGCTTGGGAAGTTGCGCCGCCTGGCGTACCGGCGCCACTTGACGGATTTGATGCTGAGCCAGAAGCACCTTCGCCACCAGCACCGGCGACCGGTCGACCTGCGCTGTTATTTTGCAGATGTTTTGGCAACAATTGTGGGATTAGGCTTGGCTGTATCGAAAGTTCTGCAAGTGGTAAGAAAACCGAAATTAATCAAAAATAACAATGCTTAATACAAAAAAAAAACTAAAAAATAAACTGTAAATAAAAAGTTTACAAGAATTTGCAGCATAATTTTGGCAGTAGTCGCCAATTTTTTATTTTTTTATTTTTTTGCTGTATTACCACTCACCCACACACTTACCATGCTCTGTGAAATTAAATAATGGGGGCATAGGCCGTCCATTGGGCAATGTAGTGTTGCCCTCCTGACGCAGTTCGTCGAAGAATGGATGTGCGCAGGCCTTTAGTGGCGTTATACGTGCACTTGGCGTATACTCGAGCAGTTGCGATACCAGATTGATAGCTTCTGTCGGAGTGCGTATACGGAAAACCTGCGAAAGGAAAAATTTGGTGTTAGTTAAAATAAAAAATCCAAAAAACTATGACTATTTTTAAGCTAAACGAGCAACAAATAAAAATGTTTAGTTTAAAAATGCTGTACAAAATTGGGGAAACACGGAAGAATGTAGTTTGCAAAAAGGGTAAAGGCGCTTGGAAATCCAAATGAAAATAAGGATATCAAGCTTAGATTTTTTTTTTAACTTCAAAATTGCTCATAGTTTACAACACGTTGTTTTACAAAAATATATAAAAAAAAAATATACTTTAGTTGTAAGCTAATATATTACAGACATGAAAGGATAATTAAAGCCGAAAGGAAGTGACAAAAAATAACTGATGGATTTCCAAGAAAAATATTGTATTTGATCACAAAACAACAGAAAAATTTAAAATTTCCAATCTAGGCGATTCTTTTGTTCTTAAGAAATGGGGGAGTAAACATTTTTTGACTTCGAAATCCCCTACACATTTTTATTACTCAAAAAAGTTTAATAACAAACAACAGCCCACGTACAAATAAATATGCGTGGGAAGAGAACATTTTAAGGTTTTTAGGAAATCATAAAATAAAACCAAAGATGCACAAAAAAACTGAATATATTGACTTTATGCACCTAAAACTATGCCTTAATGAATATTTTCGTAATTAAGATTTTATAAATTTTTGTATTCCACCAGAAAACCTCAACATTTTCGAAAATCTGTAGTCTAACATATTTTATTTGCCAGAACGCTCTGGAAAGTATGATTATTTTCCAGATATATATATATGATTTTCAAAGCTCCAACAGCAAAAAAATCCCCCATATTCACTGTTGGTTTGCCGCAAACTTAGGTTACTTTTAAGCGCATATTTAGTTTACTTTTCATATACTTTAGCAGTGAAAATTAAGAAAATCGGGAAGAGTCTGCATCTGGCTTTAAGAGAATAAAAATATAACTTTTTTAAACGCCAACATATCTTTTAACTTACATTTTTTAGATTTGTGTTTCTCCTGCCAGTAAAATACCCTACTTCTCTACTTATTTCACTACTTCAGTTATTTGCTTGAGAACTCATTCCGTAAAACCATGAAAAGCGTATTAAAAAAAATACTGTACACTACTAGTTTACCACACTTTATGACTTTTCCTATTTGGTGGAAAAGGTTTGACCTCCCTCAAAAAAATATAAGCGCGTCTCTAAAGTACATTCTTCCTGCCGCGCAAGGCCACAAATGACAATGAATGACTCCTGCTGAAGGGGAGGGGGAAGCAAAATTTGTCAAGGGGAAAAAGTGTAAATTACCAAGGTTTGCAAATATGTTGATGTATTTACAGCAGTTTCCCATACATTGGGAACAAAAGGGAGACATTTTCAAACCGAAATAGTAAAACAATCGAAAGAAAAACGTAGGAAGGTAAGCGTCGTCGAGCGTGGGATTAATTGCAGTGTGATGCACTATTTTTGAAGCAACGTAAGCGCGCACGCACGCACTGCCAAACATACATACGTACTACATACACACGCATACATACATACACAGAATATGTTGTATATGCAAGCTCAATTTCATTACTAATTTCATTGCATTCCTAAGCGAACGAGATACTTTTTTGAAAAAAAAAAGAAAAGAAAATTTTACAAAATTCAAATGAAAATGAAAATTTTCGACAAAAAAAAATCATCGGCCAATACAAAAATTAATCGATGGATATTTTGTGTAGTTAGCGCGTTGTTGTTGTTAACCGTCAGGCAGCCAAGCCAATTCAGTCAAATCAATTGAATTCAAAAGTGTATGAAAAGTTAAGGTATGTAAATATTTTTAAATCGATACCGACAGTTAGAGGTTGTAAAGGTAAAACCGATTTCCATTTGTTGCTGTTTTTTCTGCGCAATACTTTCCGATTTTTTTCACATGTGACTTAGCATGCTAAATGCTGACTCTTTTTCTTATTTTTTGCACTTGGTATTTATTCAAGTTTTTCTTTTTTTCGCTTTTTTTGTTACTTATGGTATATGTTTATTTATGTTTTCTTGCGTGTTAACTAGAAATTTATTTTATATATTGTAGGTAGGTATGTATGTTGGTGGTGTGTTTGGTTTTTGCTTACTCTCCAACGTTGCTTCTGGTTTAGGGCGCTTGAAAATTGGCTACGTTCAAGTAGTGACTGTAAATAGTTCACACTTCAGTTAAAAA
>NW_023458567.1:4332523-4372111 GCF_013731165.1 Rhagoletis pomonella | reverse complement strand
ACCATTAAACATACCAGCAACTGAATAAATTAATTATAACTTAAATAATGGCTATACTAAGTGAATTTGATTAACGCTCAAGACAAAAAGCAAGCGAAAGTCGATAACACCAATAACGCGATAACTCCATTTAAATAAATCGATCTATCAAAGACTGACGGGGCGGGGCGGGGCGGCTTAAAGCTGCATATTTCATTTGCAATTTCAATTATCACATAATTTTCATAAACAAATACATATATTTTCTCTGCTCTAACTCTCGTAATTTTGTCCTTATTTTTATCTCCTTTCGTTTGCCTCTTAATTTCACTCCTTTTTACAACTAAAACTACATATTTCACATTAACCTACATACAGTTTCTATAACCTCTAAGTTACACTTACTTTCTGCCATGGATGACTTTTAATTTGTGGAAATTTAAATTCCGTGTAATTTGGATTCATTTCGCGTATTTGTTCTCGTGTCGGTGTGCCTAAAACTTTGATAACCTCAACCAATTGATCGACACCAGAATCACCGGGGAATATCGGTTGACCGAGCAGTAATTCAGCTAATACACAGCCGGCGCTCCACACATCTGAAAGAGAGGAGAAAAAATGTGTTTAACTGCTCACATACAACATGATGAAAGAAAGAAAATGGCGTGAAAAAAGTTATAAAGAAAACAAATTTCAAATATAAACAAAGAATATTAAAATAAAAAATTATAAAAAAAAAATTGAATTTGAATTTGAAGAAACTAAAAGACTGAAACAGAAAATACAAACTAATCATAAATTTAAAATAATTTCAAAATTGAAGATCATTGAGTTAAATCATATAAAAAATCTACAATTTAAGACAATATACTACATAACTCAAAATTGGAACTTATTATTTTTTTAATTCTTTAAAATTTTAAAAAAAAAATTTTTTTTATTTTATAAAGAAAAGAAATAATTTTTTTTTTGTTTTTTTTTTTTAATTTAATTTTTAGGTAAATTGATGTGAAAAAATCTATTTAAATTTTATAAAATTCGTGTTATTATTTTTTTCAGTTGTTCGTTACTTACCAATTTTTGTAGTGTAATTAATGGCGCCAAATATTAACTCCGGTGCACGATAGTATCGCGAGCAAATATATGATACATTCGGTTCACCGTGCAACAATTGCTTAGCGCTGCCAAAATCGCATAACTTTAGCACAGCCGTCTCTGGATCCAAGAGCAGATTTTGTGGTTTGATATCACGATGACAGATACCCAAGGAGTGGATGTAGGCCAAACTTCTGAACAGTTGATACATATAGAGCTGCCGGAGGGGGAGAAGCAGAAGAAAATAAAAATTAGAAAATATTTCATCAAAAAATAACTGCTTTAAAATTAAAAAAAAAAAAATAAAAATAAAATAATAATATTATTCGTAAATGCTGAATTAAAAAAAAAAAATGTTTATACCGAATTTCCACTATGCATTAAATTACAAACATTTTAATGACAAAGTTGGACATTAAAATACCAAATCGAATTTATAAAAATAATCCATTTCCAATGGCCAACATTTTTTGTAATTTCACAGCTCAGTGAAAATGCGGCATTAAAATAGAAAATCCGTATTCACTTACCCGTATAAAATTAATTGGTATCGTTTGCTTAGTTTTGGCATATTGACGTGCCACTTTGTATACGGTTTCTGGTATATACTCGAGGACTAAATTCAAAAACACTTCATCACGCTAGAATTTTTTTTTTTTTTTGTAGGAAAAGAGTAAGAGAAGAAGCGCAAACGCATTAAAATATTTGTTGGAAATGGATAAAAGCAAAAATGAACACAAAATTAGTGCACATTTAGCGAATTGCGAATGATAAACGATTGATAAAATGAAAACACTTCGAAATTGGTGGCGGGAAGAGTATAGAAAAACAATATGCGGGGGGGATAAAACATTAATGTAATATAATAATGTTCTGCTTATTACTTCAATGCCGCATAGTAGCTAAGACTTAGCACTAAATTTTACGTTTATTTACACTGTGAAAATTTTTGGAAATTTGTTGTTTTTGCTTTTGGTTTACATAATTATTAAAAAGTGACGCGAGCAGTAAACTTCATGTGTGCGGGGGAGCGTAGAAGAAAATAAGGTAAGCAATGTTGTGTACTTTTATATACAATAAATTTTTTGCACTCTTTGTACATTTTATTTTTACTGCAACAAGCTTTTGTAGTAGAGAGTAGCGATTTGTTTAGAATTCAAAAAAGTATTATCATTGTTAGCACTAACAAACCAAATGTCGTGATGACATGAGTAGTACAGTTTTTGCTTTTTGATTGTAGTTGTTGTTGTTGGCAGTCATGCTGCCTACTGTTTTATATTTAATTTTTTCAATTCCACTGTTTTTTTTTTATCGATGAGATGAGTATCTAAGATATTTATTTGATATTTTACATAGTTTTTGTTTCTGTTTTTTTGCATGTAACACTTTCTAGCTACCTGCGGTTTAAGGACACTGGCGAAGATGCCAATATCGATCGGGAATTCAGCTAACTGCATTTTACATTTTCGTATTGAGTGTGTATTACAGTTGTATTTGGAAAGTTGTCAAAAATTTGCAAGAATTTGCGCGTGCATAAAAAATTTATATATTTTTTTTTTTTGCAATTTGTTTGTTTTGCGCATTTCGTTTTTTTTCGGAAATTCATATTTTTGCGTTTAGTTTTTAAGCGCAGTTGAGTTGTCCATATAATAATATAAATATAAAAAAAGAATTCATTAGAAACAGAACATAAAAATTGAAGTGATAAACATGGATTGTTTTCTTGTTGGAATGCTGTATGAAACATTTGAAAACATAAGGAACGCAAAAAGGGGATCGATCGGTCACTGAAATGTGATGAAAAATTGCAGTTATGAGAAAAAATGTTGACTGAACATTGGTTGTGCGCTTCCAGTTGCCATTATGTTAAAAAAAAAAAAATAGCAGATGATTTGTCGTGTGGCAAATGAAAATTGCACCCGTGCTTTTCTTATTTATTTTTTTTTTAATTTCTTCATTGGGAATGCGGTTATTTTCCATTAAACACAGGGCAATCTGAGCGATGTGTCCCAAAAAATTGCTCGACATAATTTATTGTATGTGTAGTTGATATGTGCCATTAATGTTTGGTTGTAATTGTTGTTGTTGTTAGTAGGGACGGACGCGTGGGTGCGTTTATTTATTTATCAAATTGTTTGTTATCTTGTTAAACAGAACTTACCTTTTCACCACTCGAATAGAAAAAATACAAAAGTTTTACAATGTTACAATGCTCCAGTTTACGCATAATTTGCAATTCACGATTCTGTGGGAGATAAAAAAATAAGAGAAAAGTTAAAAAGATGTGAAAGATTAAAAAAAAGTTTTTTTTTTACTGCGCCGGGATTTTAACATTTATGTACATATTTTATTTCCTAACTTTTGAATTATCTGCATGCATGTCGACGCCTCCAAAGCATAGTATGGTTTGGAGGTGCCGATATGTACAGTGCGGGAAAATAAATGGCGACGAGACATTTTAACAAGTTTTTTTTTTATTTAACGTTTTGTATTTTTTGTTTTATAAAAGTATAGCTCATTATCTAAAAAACAATATAAGTCCCGATTTCAAACCTTGTACAAAAATTAGGAAAACTCAACAATGTTTTATCAAAATTTCAATTTTTTAATCAGAATTTTTAGATAAAAAGTTGGTATGCAATTTTAAGGCTCGTTAAAACTTTAGTATAACAATCTACAAGTGTTGAGTTGCTGCAAAATACCGTAGGTTTTGATAATTTTTTTGCATGAGATGCAACGTATTTGAAGGTATAAAAAAATTTAAATGCAGTGTATGGAAGAAAATGCGTTGAGTAAGATAAATTACACTTTCATAAAATAAATAAAAGGAAAGTAGCCAAAATTTGTTAATAAGTCGTGTCCTTATTTATTTTTCCGCTACTGTATGTACCTACATACATACATACATACATATGTATGAACATGTTTTGTAATTAAACTTTTTATTTTTTACTTAATTTTTGTTTTTTGTAAGTTTTTATTTTTTTAACTTCTTTGTTGGTACAGTGTTGGACATATCATTTTGGACCAAATACAAAATAATATTGTTTATCACTTAAACATAATTTTGAAGATTTTTCAATTCAAATACAGTTTATTCCCTCATAAATACCAAATAAAGCTAAACTTTAAAACTTATTATTATTATTAAAATTTCAAACTCTTTTCTCAGTTGTGCTAAAATTGTTTTGCGAATACAGTCCTTATAGTCCTTTATATTTTAGTATAATAAAATAAATAAATTTTAGTGAAAGTTTCAACTGTATAAAAATTACTTTTGATTTTTTAGATTCTCTATGCGGTTTCCTCCATATAAAAATTGTGTTTTTTTTTCGTACACAAAAAATATAAAAGTAACGGTAATTCTTATTGTACTAAAAATTTAAGGGATACAAAATTTATACTCAAAAATTTTTAGCACTTCTGAGAAAAGTTTGTAATTTGGATGAAAATTTTATGAATTACGTTGTACTTAGGTTTTAATGCTATTTGTGAGAGTATGAATTGCATTTGAATTGAAAATTCATAAAAATTAATAACTAAACATAAGTGGCAAACAATATTATTTTGAATTTGGTCTAAAATGATATGTCCGCCACTATATCTTTATTTTTCGCTCGTATTTTTTTTTTGTATTTTTTATTATATTTTAGTTTTTATTTAATTAATTTTTTCCATCAATTATATGTATGTATATTTATTATTTTTTTCTATTTATGTATTTTTTCATGCATCTATTTTTCTATATATATTTTTTATTTATACTATATATTTTATTTATATATTTATTTTTATTTTGTTTCTATTCATTTATTATTTCTTATTTGTATTTTCATTTGTTTTTTTTTCTTTATTTGCTTCTGCCACTTTCATTTTAAATTGCTAATTTTACTTTTTATTTTGATTGGTTTACCCTCATGTCCTTTGTTTAGGTTTTTTAAATTAATATTTTTTATCTTTTTCTGGTGTTAATCATAATTTTTATTAACTACTTTTTTATTATTTTACATTTTTTTTTTAAGTTTTTATTTCCATTATTGATCTATTTTTTATTTGTGTTTAAATTATTTCATCTTAACTTTGTACCCAACCTTTAAGCGCAGTTGTATTTCCTAATGTTTATGCGAAGAATATGCTCACCTTAAATCGTCTGTCTTGTAAAACTTTTTTGATAGCTACCAGCTCGCCGGTATCGCATAATTTCGCTTGAAAGACCACACCGAAACTGCCATTGCCAATCACCTTGGTATCTGTGTAGGAAACTTCTTGCACGCGGTCCGTACCTTGGCCAGGTGTGGCAACGACTGTTGTAATCTTGGAACCATCTCTGCCTAAAAAGTGGGAAGAAAAATAGTGAAGAAAATTGTACTTTAGTATGAGGCAGTGATTTAGATTATAAAAAATTAGTCGATATATACATATAAAAAAGTTATATTACATGTATAAAGAATGTAACTATTTTTAGGCAAGGCACAAGTTTTTATGTCGCAAAAAATAGGATTAAAAAATTTAAACTTTAGTTGAAATTTGGAAATATTCTACTGAAATATGAACATTTTTTAGAGAAATATTTTTAATCTAATTTTCATACAAAATCAAATTAAGGTGCATAAATGTTTAAATATTTTTTTAATAGAAAAAAGATTGTATTGCGTGAACTCAGTTTTCCAACCATTCTTTGTGCCGTTATCAGCACCACAAGATTTAACGCCTGCTTCCATTTGGTGCTTTAAAACACATGCACGATTTTTTTTTTATGGTATTTCAATGCACACACATATACATATTGCCATTCCAATTACCTATCGTCTCCCAGGCGCCTTCCAATTTCTCTTTCGTTGGATCGATTTCTTTTGGAATAGAATTTGCTACACTATGCTCGGGCCAAAGGCCATTCAATTTACCAATTAGCTGTCGCATACCTTAAGCCGCATTAAGGCAACAACAAAGTAGAGCAGATGACGATGCGACGAGTGCACAGTTAGAAGAGAGTAGGAAAAAGGAGAAGCACACGAGTAGGCGAGAGAAAAAAAAAAGAGTTGTTTATTGGTGAACAAAGCGTTAATTGTTTATTAAATCATTTTTTCAATTACTTATTTTCAAGTATTTATTCGTGATTTTAAGAGCGGGCAGCACAAAAATTATGGGGCGTTTACGCAGCTTATCAGCCATAATTACCAGTTTAACTTTTATTGCATGGACTAACTTGGTAGTCGGGTTGCCAAGTGGTAAATGGAGCATTGCTAAAAACAAAGTCATAAACAGCGTCGAGTAATAAGAGCCAAAGAGCAAATAGGGAAAATAAATACATACGCACATACATATTTACTTTGTTGACTGCCAGCCAACAGCACAGCTAACCAGCCAGCCAACCAGCCTAGAAATCTGTTGCAGTAAATTTTCTACAAATAACGCTATATAAATAAGACTAAAGTAATAAAGGTGTACTTGAGATTGTAGGGCGATGTTTTCGCAATTGTTTATGCAGGCATGTGCTTATCGCGAGGCATTCTACTTATTGTTCTTTTTTATTTTGTAATTTCTAAAGCTGTGTGTGTGGGTGTGCGAGTGTATAAAAGTAAATCCTGCGCGATTAACATGCCTTGATAAACGAGCGCCTGCCTTTGTGTGGCAAATCAACAATATTTGTAGGAATTATGATGTATATATTTAGTTTACACTTAAGCAGCGCCGTTAGAGTTGCATGCATCAAACACTTTAACTGTGGCAAGGGCTTTGTGGATTGTGTGCAAATGTGCGTCGTGTTGTTTTGCGTGGTTGTTGTTATCATTGTCTTCAAAGATTAACAAAGAATTTTTATTTACCCCAGTTGATAAAAAAGCAAGCTGATAACGCAAGCGAGCTGACTTTGGAACAATTAAATAAGAAATGGGTATGTACGAGTAAATATAATATTTATGCGTCCAATGTCAATAAAACGCAGTAGCCAAGTTTCATTTAAGATTACCTAAGGTCTTACAAACTTGTTGTTGGCGTTCTGCACTAGTGTGAACGCTTGACAGTTGGACAGTCGGTGGAAAAAAAAATAGTAATGGGAAGGAATGCTTAATGTTAGCACCGGTAGTATGCGAGTGGGCGTTTACCTCTGAACCCAATGACAGCTGTGTGTCAATCAAGTCACAATAAAATGAAGCACAAAAAAAAAGAAGAAAAATAAACGCGAATAGGAAGAAGAGTTAGTATTTTGCGGCGCTGCCACTTTCACGGCTGCATATGAGGAAAAAGCTATTTATTCATTGACTTATTTTTATTTCTAACTTGATGCAATTTTTGTTTTTTCTTTATGTGGTATGTACATATGTATATGCTTCAACGCAGCAGCTGACAGGTGTTGACGTTTTTTTTTTTCAAGCTTGCTCTATGTTGCCCTTAGCTTTGACATTCAAACTGTCAATGCAAAATACATGTATGTATGCTCGCGTGAAAAATTCAAAGATTGAGGTTAATGTCAATGAAAACTTAATAGCGTCAACGTATTTTGACGAATTTCTTAATGTAGTTGCGGCGAAGCGTCTTTTAATTATGCGCGAAGAAAGCGCAATTTAATGCATATAGAATCTTATATAGTCATATAATCGCCAGTTAAAAAACTGCAATGCATAAGAGCTTTTATACTATTTTTTGCCCTTTTGCTTTCTTACTTTTTTAGTTAGATGCGATACAAACATGTTTATTTTAATTAAATTTGGCAAAGTTACAACATTTTTCTGTCTACCGTACGTTGAAAGCGAAGGTTGTAGCTGTCACTTTTTTTTGTGCACCTGTCAAGGTGATGTAGAGTTGCTTGAGGGGAAAAAACGTAACATGCAAAAAAGCATTGTAAAAGCCGAATAGATGGAAGCAATTTCCAAATCAATAGATTAAATTTTAGAAAAAAAATTCACTGAAAAAAATAATGAAGTTCTATAGTTGCGAAATAGCTCAGGAAAATTTCAGACTAAAAAATAAATGTGCACGTGTAAAACATTGAGTGAAAGCGTATATTTATTCTATACACACTGACGGAACAAAGCATCGGCCAGTAAATTTTTTAAAATATTTGCAACAATTTTTATTCTAATATTTTTCCGCTAATTTTGTATAAAAATATGGTTCATTCTACAACAAAAAACATAAAAAATTTAATTTCTAAACTTTGTGCAAAACTCGCGAAACTACAGCAAATTCTCAACTTTTTAGATTTTTTTTTTTTTTAATATGCAGAATTGTAGCCTAATTAATTTTATTATAATAAAGTACAAGTTTTATGTAGCTAGGAAATGCCGTTGACTTTTGGCAATTTTTTTCACGTAGTTTCTTCCATACAAAAAAAAAATTCCAAAATATTTAATATGGAAAAAATGCCAAACACTTTCAACAAAAAAAAATATATCGAAAATCAATGCGATTTTCGACTAACTCTGAACTTGCATTATTTTACTAGAATTTAATGGGCTGCAAAACTGCATACTCAAAAAAATTCTAAAAATCTGATTAAAAAATTGAAAATTTGCATGAAACTTTGCTGAATTTTCGCGAGTTTTGCACAAAGTTTATTTTTTTTTTTTTTGTAGAATGAACCATATTTTTATACAAATAATAAAATAAAATAAAAATTGTGGCATATATTGTGCCAATACTTGGTTCCGGCAGTGTATTCTGTTACAACGTCATGCCATTTAACATCGCTCGCTTCGTTTCAATGAGTGCACGAAACTTTGTAAAACTGTCAGCAGTAAGTAGAATCTCAAACTTTTAGATTCTGAATTAAAAAAAAATAAAAAATTGAACGGTACTTCTATTAAACTGGCCAAGTTTGCGCTCAACTTCAATTTGTAAGCTAATGAGCAAAATATGTAGTAAACATTATCCTAATGGTAAGAAAAAATTCCGATTAATCATTAATGAGTTCAACGCACGTAAATATAATAGATATATGTATGTATGTACTTGCTAACGAAAAGGTGATAGCAGTTGTCTCCAGCGAATTAATAGTATCGAAAATCCATAACTAACAAATGCGTGAATTACACAAGGTGCTCACGGTTTAGCTGACGTAAATGTATCCACAATGCAATTAATTTAAATGCTGCTCTTGAACTTAAGTGCATCTATAATTAAATTAAATGCATAGAGTGGTTCAAAAATATTTTTTTTTTTTATTATTTCATCCGTTACTTGCAATAAGCGCGCTAAACACGATTTATTCTTATAAGCAGTACATAAAACTCGTTTTTAGCAGTTCATTCACTGTGTCAGCGATTAAGCAATTAATCATAAACAATTAAGCGAGCTGGTAGATACGCTTTGTAAAAATACTAAATACAAAAAAAAAACAAAATTTTTTTAATAAAACAAAAAATAGGCTAAAGAACGGAAGTTGAAACTAATGGTAGTTATAAGATGTATTTGCTTAAAATATTAAATAATTATGCAATTAAAAATTTAGCATTACAAAAAACAAAACAAACTGCCAACAAATGCAAAAAATGTCAAATATAATAAAACAATAAAATATGTACACGCATACGGCAGTAAGTATAGCAGTAGTATGTATATGACTTAAAACACAAATACTAAAAATAAAATTTATCAAAAGAGCATGAAATACTTATAAAATTTTATGAACTGCTTTAAATTTTCAGCTTTAGTACAGCTGTCAAAAGGAGGCGGGCGATAATAGCTGAATACAAATAAAAAAAAAATGCGAATATTGCAAGGTAGCAGCACTCGGCTTAAGTTGGCAAACAGCATAAAATTTTATCAGTGCAAATTAGATTTGCTAGCAGCAGTTGGAAAATGGGTATAACCCTGAAGAGTTTCAATTGCTTCAAAAAGCAAAAAATAAATACCTGTTAAAGCAAGTAAAAAAAAAGTCAAAAGTAAGCTTATCAAGGATTTATCTTCGCTCTGAGCCAAGGCGAATTCATTCATACAAGGTGGTAGCAGTAGCCCAACAACAAACATTTAGGGCCGTTTTCTCAAGTAGCTTTTAAAATGTATCTGCCATTTAAAGACAAATTTTGTTATCACAAAATGTTTGAAGGGCACATAAATCAATTTTAAAAGCTACTTGAGAAAACAGCCCTTAAATGTCTTTTGCCACTTCTTTTTTTTTCTTTTCTTTAAGGATGTAAAATCGAAATAGAGGATATGTTTCGTCATTTCATTTCAAATAAAATCAGCTGATCGAGTAACACCATCCTGTACGAATGAATTCGCTTTGGCTCTGAACCCTTTATTCTTTTGCGCTGCCCGCTCCCTATTCTCTCAAGAATTGTTTCGTTTTTTTTTTAATTTTTCTCCGATATTACTTGGATCGTATTGCTTTGAATTGGTGCGCGTCAGCGTACGCGCGCTTTTCACCACACCGCCGCCACCGCAGCTGATCTTAGACAATGGCGGCGGCATGCGTCGCTTATCACCACTGCCATTGCCAACGCCACCGCTACTGCTGCTGCTGCTGGAGGATGTGGACGTGCCACCGCTGCTGCTTGTAGTCGTTGTTGAGGTTGTTGTTGTATCGGAAGTTGTAGTTGTTGTACCAGAACTATCACACGCCTTTTGCTTCGAGAGCAATTTCGCTTTGAGCGTGGCCGCCGCAATAGGCGGTTTCTTTTGTAAGTTTGCGCCCGACGCATTTGCCGTTGTATTCGCGAGTTTTGTTAAAGACGCGTCAGCGGAATATACGCGCTTGAGGCCTACGGCCTTATCAACACCCTCACCAGCGGCACAACCACCACCACCACCACCACCATCAGTAATATCATCGTCTGTATCGAAGGAGCGCGTCGTTATATTGAGCGATGCGGTGGAATTGCGCCGTTCGGTGTCCGTTTCACTGGTGGCATCGCTGCCATTTTTCTTTTTTTTACGCACAATTTTTATGATTTTACGCGGACGTCCCGTTTTAATCACTTTGGCGACAGTTGCTGAAGTAATCGCCGAATGAACGACGATTACGTTGACAGGGGAGGGGGATAAGAAAAGAAATTAACTCAATGGCAATGGCACAAGTCGTGCTTGTGCTAGCAGACTTGGTAAGCGCTGCTGATTTTGATCGTTTTGTTTTTTATTCAACACTTTCTGTGGCACACTTGGAACTTGACTTGGGCGTTATTTACATAAATGCTATTATGCTATGACACAATTCCTTTTTTTGGTTTTTTTTTTTTTAACTTTTCTCGCTCGGCATTCACTTCACTTAACAATGTGGTTTTGACCTAGTTTTTCAAAAGCCTTTTTCGAGCGGCCAAAAAAAGATAACCAACTCAGGGACGCGCCCGAGTACTGTACTATAAAAAAGAAAAGAAAAATCGACCGTTGCAAGCACCACTTCACGTTCGAGTTAATTGCATTGACGGACGACCAGCGGAAACTACTGCAATGCTGCAATGGCAAATCACGGGGGACCCGCCGCCGCCAGCCGAGCTACATAAAACTGCTTTCGCACGGCAGCTGCTTCTTTGTAGAATTTTTTAGTTTTTTCTAGTTTACTCTCAGCCGTTTTTTCTTTATTTTTTTTTAATTTATCAAGCGCCTGCACTATGCATGTGAAATGACGTTTCGAGTAGCGCGAAAAAAAGCGAACAGCAAAATCAAAGTTATGTGAGCATTAAAAAGCGATATTCGATTGCCGTCAATCACTGTTGTGTAGAGAATAGCGTATAACAGGCGGCGATCACTGCAGCGATGCTGGCGGCTATGACAAACAAATAAACAATCGCCGACGAGTGCCACACGACGAATGCAATTCTTCATTTTTTCTTGAGTAGAGCCATGGCAATTGGCAATGCTAGAATTCATGCAAAATAATGAGTAAAAAGCAATCAGCATCACTGCGCTCATCTCCCACCTCCGCGCTTCCTCAAAAACATAAGGTGCTTTCTTGACGCGCGCCGCAGCAGCAGCAACCATTCAGATACCGCGCGCGCGCGCGCGTGCGCTACCAATACTCTGTCCGCAACTCTTTAATTGCTAAGAGCCAAAATAAATGTGTTCATATGTATGTGCATAAACAATTGCACAAATCAAAGGTAGACAAATTGTTGTTTGTGTTGGGTCGCATGAAAAATGCGCTTTGATTGTGGCGCGTAATTAAGAAAATTGTCGAAAATAATTTACGAGCAATGAGCGCGAACGAGCGATGTATGTACATTAGACTGCATCACTCCCCATACAAAAAAAAAATGGTACTGTGTTTCGATTGAAATTATAAAATCTATTATATTTTAAGACTTGCACCAAAATATTTTGGAAAAATATTACGATTTACGAGAGCAAGACTAATTTGAAAATACCTCCAAAAGTTAAGATTTTTATGTATAAAAATAGTTTTTAAAGAATTTTTTGAAAAAAAAATACCCTCAGATGACATAAAAGCTTCAGCTTAAAAAATCTGCATAAAAATATTAAAAAAAAAAAAATCAACTCAAAAACTTGAATACATGGACCAAAACTATTTCGATTTAGACCTATGAGGTGTCATTGGAAAGGTGTTTTCTCACCCCTTTTATTTCTTTGAAAATAAACTCATTCATAGTATGAAAGAGAAAGGAAGGATGAGCGAGCGTCATTCTAAGCTGAATTGAGATGTGTTGATATTTGAAAAAAAAAATAATAATAATTGGGATGTGAATGAGTTTTTATTGCAAAGAAATAAAAATAGTGGCAAAATACCTTTCCACTGATTTCGCAAACCAATCTTTGAAGAAAGTAAAAAATAAATCAAAAATCTCATAACAATTCCGTTGAAAAATTTTTTAAATATTTGTATGCAGATTTTTTAAGCTTAAACTGGTATATCAATTGAGGGGATTTTTTTAAGTACTTTAGAAACTCCTTTTTTGGAGGTATTTTAAAATCGGTCCAGCTCACCTAAATCTTTATATTTTTCCGAAGTATTTAGGAAAACCCGCTACTTTTTTTTGTGATGTAGTCTAATGTACATACATATATAGTATGTATGTATGTAAAACCCCGCTAAACGCTTTGAGCTTCGAGAAAAATATTATTAATTGCATTTGAAATAAATTAAATGTGAAAAGCAATGAAAGATGGAGATAAATTTGCTAGTGAAAAATAAATATTCAGGAGAAAGTTTACGCTTAAAGCTGGTGGAAGTAAAAAAAATGTAGTGATTATTTTTATTGATGTTGGATTAAGGAACGTGTCAGACGCGGCAGTGCAATATATTTCGAAGGCGGTCAAATTGAGACTTTATTCATAATTTTCTTTATTATTTCACAGGAATTCGCGATCAGTGTCACACGGCAACCCTCGAATGGTTTGACAGACAGCACTTGCATCAAAAATAAAAATTGCTAGTGCAGCACGAGCAAGTTGAATAATACATACATATTTTCGAAATCGATTTGCGCTCTTTCTGTTCCAGTCACTAATTGCAAATTTTAATTCTGAAACTGATTTCCGTAAAGCTTTCTCAATTTGACAGCGAATTGCGAGGAAATGTTGGAAATATTGCCAATTATGGCCCGTTTTGACTGAAGATTTTTTATGGTTTTTGCAAAATTTATATTTTCATACAATTTTATACATTTAGATTTTTAAAATTTCTAATTTTTGAAATTTTTCGGGATTTTGTAAAAATTGCAACTGTAAAATTTCGAATTTTTGTAAAATTTAGATTTTTTTTTTTAATTTTAATGAGCTACTTTTCAATTTCTTTTATTTTAATTTTTCTATATATTTATTTTTTATATTACTACTTCGTTCATTTTAATTTTTTATAAATTTTTTGTTTCATTTTATTTGTATTAATATCTCATTATTTTTTTCATTTTCATTTATGTTTAATTCATTGCATTATTTTTCATTTCATTTAATTTTTTATTTCACTTTATTTTATATTATTTCAATTTCTTTTATTTATTCTTTTTTTGAGATATTTCAATTTATTTTATTTCTTTTTTTCATTTTATGTATTTCACTTCATTTTATCTCTCCTAGTTTTCATTTTATTTATTATTATTTTCCTAAATTGTTTGATAAAACCATATTTTCTTTTGAATATTTTCTGCTGCTTTTCTGCTTGTAGATGCTGAATTTTTTTTTAAGTTTTGAATTTTGGAATATTTTTAGATTTGAAAAATGTTGAATGTTTAAATTTTTGTTTTTTGAATTTTGTAAAAATAACCACTTTGAAATCGTGAATTTTCGTAAAAATTGTAATTTTGTAAAATTTTAATTCCTTTTAATTCTTTAATTTTTAATAAGTAACATTTTAAATTGATTTAGATGGTTTAATATCTTTTTTTTTCAATTTAAATATTTCAATTTAAATTTTTTATGTCAGTTTATTGTTTTTTATTATTTTCCCAAATATATTTTTATAAAACCGTTCTTTCCTTAATAAAATAAATTTGTTCATAAGTGCGGACCTCTACATCCACTAATAAATTTCTCAAAATTTTTCATTTAATTTATATAAATTCATCATTTCATGCACCGCTGCATTAGTTATAAGAAATTATTGTTCAAATTGTTACGCTAAAATGCAAACGTCGTCAACAAGAGGAAAAAAATATGAAAATCAAATGAAACGCACACGTACTCATTAAAAACGTTTAGTGAAGCGCACAGCTCAGGTAGCGCAATTAAATTGTAATAAATTGTAGCGAAATATTGCAAGTACAAAAAAAAAAATGCTAGCTCAAAACGAAATAATAAAAATTAAAAATAATAGCAATACAGAAACCTCCACTATTAATTTAGATATCAACAGGCCGGCTAGCCAATGCCTTGCAAATGCTGCCTTCAGTATACAATTTAATGGGCGTCAGACAGCTGGCGCTCTTGCTACGTCGACATATGCGACAACGGGCGCGATGGGCGCGCGTACAGTACTACTAGACGAACTAAAAATTGCTGAGGAATTATAATATTAAGGAAATTAATGTAGGAAATAGTTTGGGTAAGTTTTGCTCACATGAATATCTAAAAAATTCAGGATCACTAATGGAGGAGAGAAACATCAATTGATTCGATCAGGAGCTGAATAGTTTCAATACAGAATTTACTTTAGAAACAACTAGAGTAAATTTTTGGGGAAAATAAATTCACTGTACTCTAGGCCACAGTTCCGTTTGAAAATATCAGTGAACGTGAATAGAAAAGAATATTTAAAAGATCAAACTGATATTACGACCATTGATGCAAAAAAAATCACCTGAGCAGGTCTATAGATCCACAATCATCTGCTAAAAATGGCAGGAATGAATTCTACAATCAACGCCTCGAAGAAATATCAAATGAATGGATCTACTGAGCTGTAATCTGCAACTAATAACTGAAGGGAACATTAAGAATTCTATAAAAAAAGAATGCCGATGACGAGCACTTTTGCCTACAAAACAGTACTTTTGAATATTAATGCACAGTGGTTCAAAACTGGCATTTAGTGTTCACAATTCAGTCTGGAGTCTTAATTTTTCACTCAATTTAATATTTTTTGTTTGCTTAAGAATGAATACCAATACAATTTGCAAGAGACCGGTTGAGCCCGATTTTTGAATTTTTGTTTGTAAATATAAAATTTTTAATGCAAAAAACTAGAAAAAGTAGAAACTTTGAAGAAAATCCATTTTGCTGGTACAGTTAGTAAATGTTGGAACAGTATCATCGATTTTCTTCAAAATGGTTACTTTTTTTGCACTTTGCATTAAAAAATTTAATACACACAAACAATAATGCAAAAAATCGGGCTCAACTGTCTTACAAATTTTATTAAAAAAAAAATTAATTGAGTGCAAAATGAAGGCTGCAGTGAATTGTGAACACAAAATGCCAATTTTGAACCACTGTGCAATGGTGGTATTTAATCGAAGCTAGTAAACAGGTTATCTTTTGTGAACATCACTAGAAGATGGCAGACTAGCTTTGAAAAAAATGCAATTAATAAAAAACAATGGTCAGTTGAAAAAGTCTTTCTAATATTTGAAAGAAAACTGAGTACAATCGCTGATAAACCATTCAAGCTAAAGCCTAAAAATTTTTTTATTTACACATAATTTTGAATGCGAAGAAATTATTTTCATAAAGTCATGCCAATTAAAAATCAATACTCAATCGACCAACGACAAATATTTTGTTCACACTTAGCAAAGTGTGACGATCATCAAATAAAAAACGAACGCGCTAATGAGCTTTAAATACTAATAAAATATAAAAATAACATAACAAAAATTTGTTAACACTTCAACAAATAGTGCATTAAGCAACAAACTGCACAATTATTGGCATATATTTACGATTCAAATTAGCAAAACCACTTTGATTGATTTTCTACAACGTCTGACATTTTTCGATTTACGTCAACATTTTCATACATTTTGATATGAAAATTTTCCTATCAATTATATTGCTGCGTCAATAATGCAAATATTCGAAGAAAATATTAAAAAAAAAAATTGATTTAAAAGCAAATCCCTCAAGGGACTCATTCAGCGCCAACAGAAAGTGAAGCGTCTTAACTTGGATTTTTTTGCGCTCGCAATTAGCGTTAATTTGGCGGAAGCAGCGCAATCAAATTGAATTTGTTATTATTAATGGAGAAATTTATTTATTCGCGGCTTCATTGAATTTATGGAGTTTAGGTCACATGGTTGAATGATAATTAAGCAATTAACTGATAGCGAGCAGTGGGTCGGTCGGATATTTGCATGATTTTGAAATGATAATTGAATATCAGATACAAAATACATGCTAAAGCCGGTTAGACTTATATACATATGGTCGCTTTGGTAATTAAGACATTTTTATCTACTCGAGTGTTTGTGTGTAACGTGTCATCATACAAGTATTAGTTCGACATCAAATAACCTGTTGTGGCCCGCACACAACTTTTGCTATTATCTCGATTGAGAAAAACAAAGGAAACTTGTTGCTTTTGCGTGTGTTAAAAAATTTGCAACCAACAAAAAGCAAGTGATTTCGTTCTATATTTTTATCTATATTTTTTCACTACTGACCTTTTTATTTCATCAGCCAAGCCAATTACCGAAATTGTTCTAAAAATTTTTGCATAAAAACAATTTTTGTATATGTATTTACTTTTATTCTTCGATCACTGCTAACCCTCACCGAGTAACTGTTGCAATCTTCAATCTTGTTTTGCTTGTTTTCTTTTTTTTTTTTGGGTGTTGGTAGTTGTGGCGCAGTGTGTACACGTGTATTGTATGCGTGTGCTAATGAGCGCTAATGACATGTGATCGTGACAGCCCAATTCGTGAAAAAAATATAAATATTTTTTTTTTGTTGAAGAAAAAAATCGTCAGTATAAGTTATTAACAAGTCTAAATATAGAACGGTAAATAGTTAGTGATGTGGTCACAGTGCCAGTGGGATTTCTGATAAAAATAAGCATTTCTTTATCAACATGAGAAGCAAGCGGAGTGATAAATAGCTTTTCAGGTGATCGATGTTTTGATGAGTTGTGTACACATATCAACTTCAATATAGACGTTGAGATGCGGTTACAACAAAAACACCTGAAAGGCATAAGGTACCACGAACCGGCCTTAAATTGTTTTGACTTAATAAAATATTTAAAAAAAAAAATCGTGGCGTGCTAGAAGCTTTTGATAAAACCTTAACATTTGCAAAATTTCTTCATGCATATCGACAAAATTTCGCGCAAATAAATATTTTCGCGCTTACATTTTTGCTAAGTTTGCGGTGTGCGTCTTGATGCGGTTAAACAAATGGCGGGAAATTGAACGAGGAGCGAACCCAGGTCCCACGGAACGTAAGTACGCACCTCTATCACTCAGCCACAGCGGCCAAAGCGGTCGATATAATAAGGCGGTAATTTTTTGTTGCGTCTTTTCGAAACGAAATTTCTTAAATTGCTCTACACGATATCTAAAGATCTACCGTGCCGATTTAACTTACATTTTTTGATCCGATGTCCCGTTTGTTAAGTTAGGAATTTAATTAACTAAACAATTTCATGAAAATTCATGTCGTTTTCTTCAAACTAATGCCATTTTTGCCAACAAAATTAAAAAAAAAAAATATTTCCCTACATAGCGCGCCAACTATTTCCTTTTTAAATAAGAAAAACATTTTTTGTAATTTTCAGACGATGTCCGATTGTGGGATTGATGACTCATATCTTCACAATTTTATAATTTTTCCAATTTTTTGTATGTAAGTATGTAAGGAATCGTTGAGGAATATCGACTTATTTTTTTATATCACCAGCTAGATAAAGTCCTCTAACATATAATCTTCGGTATTAGGACCCGATATGGGATGCTGGAGAACTCTGCAACAATTTCCTTAATTTTCGTTTCAAATAAAGTACTTTCACTTCTTGAGCTCATTCCAGATGAACCTAAAGAAAGATACACTGATTGCATATTGCAGTTTTCTTTAAAATACTCTGCAAAAGCATGCAGCAAGAATAAAGAGTTAAGAGAAATCTTGGATAATTGTGAGTATCACCGGCATATTGAAGATTTTGAATATTTTTGAATCTTAAAACTAAAAAAATAATCTCCTCCTTTCATGATCCCTCATATTATTGAGCAGTTGTAACTATGCTTAACGATTTCTGAAGATTACTGAGTATGGCTTTCTAAAACTGCAAAAAATGTTAGCGAGAAAAATCCTGTATTTTACTAACTAAAGGATTTTACAATATTTATGTAATGATCACGTTCAAGAACAGTGTTACCAACCTCGAATCATTTTTTTTTTTAGACAATTGTGCATGAGTGCGATAAGTCTCTTTTAGAAATATTCGACATCATTCACTGTAATATATCAATTCTATTAGCTACTGGCTTAACCCCCACTGCCAACATATTCTTCTTGTTCGGTATGAAAACTTTTTAAACGAAATGTAAGCGATAATTCTAGATACTAACTTAGAAAATAAGCAAACGAACTTTGTACAAAGTATGTACATTTAGTTAGAAAATAAGTAGGGAATTGGCAAAAAAAAAATTTTAAATCAAATGAAAACGTCAACTGATGACCTGTCACGCGATCTTGTTGATCGTGGCAATAGAGTAACGAGAGCAATCACAAGTAGTAGAAAGTATACAAAAATAAAAACGTGAGCGTCACGAAAACAACAACAAAACAGCATAAAGACAAATATAAGTACATACTCGTATATTTATAAGAATACACAATTGATTGAGGGCTGCCAATGAAGTAAATAAGGGTGATTAAAAAAAAAAAAAAATTTAAAAAGGAAAAAAGTGAGTGGCCACATGTTACAAAAATAAACTAAGAAGAAAATGTGTGACTATCTAAAAATACACACACCAAAGGTAGATAATGAGTAGAAAGGTAAAATGAAAATAATTCAAAGAAAATACAAAATTCTGCTCGCTATGTGTGTTTATTTAATTTTGCACAAGAGAAAACAAATGCGCAACGAAAGTCAGCAAGGTGTATTGTTTTAAGTGGGAAACTGGCATCGGAAAATAGTTTAATCTAAGACGAAATAGGAAAAAGGGAGAAAATCTGGATAAAAACACAGCAGTAAAAATTTACGTTAGGTGATGACATCAATGAATGAGAAAATTTTGAGCGAAGAATTAAAAGAGAAGCACGAAAACGAATTATGGATAAGTACCTAATTAGAAAAAAGGCATTAAAAATGTAGCGTACATGGAGCACTAACTAAGCAATCAACCCGCCAGTCATGCAACTTTAGCTGGAGCATATATATAGTATTATGAAAAATTCTGTGCAAATTTCGCACAACAACAGTCGAATTAATTAGTTTCCGCGTAGAGTGAAAATCACAAACAAGGAAAATACCAAGGAAATGTGTTATAAAAAGTTAAATTTTACTATTCCGGCGAAAAATTAAGGGGTGACCTCAGACAGCTAGCTACCAAGCTTGTACAACAGACGCAGCAGTGAGTGATGGATGGATGGGGCAAACATTAAAGAGGTAAATGTTTACAAAACACGAATGGGGAAATGCAGTGCATAGGTAGAAAGTTTATGCAGTCCCCATGCGGGAGGAAAGAAGGGAAATAATTACAAAGAAGCCAAAGTATTGTGGTTGCATAAACTCTTAGGTGGAATGTAGTGAACGAATTCCAGCGCTGTGCGAGGAGCTCGCAGCCATGGCAAGCATACGCAGGCACCCTTGCAGCAGTGGGAAAGCAAATTTCGCTGAAAAACAAACTGATGAAATCAGTCATTTATATTCGTGTATAATTAAATTATTTTCTTTTGCCTAAGCACCGTACATAGATGTGAAAAATGATTTAAGCAGTGGCGTAACTGTCAAAAGACTACAGTGCAACAGCAAACAAAAAACGGAACCAAAAAATGAAGAAAATAAAAGCAACAAGTAATTTTTAAGCAAAACAAAACCGAATAAAATTCTCATATAAAAATTTAAGAAAACCGTTAATCAAAACGATCAAATGATCGAATCTAAACCTAATTAGTATGGGACCACCTGTGAGGTATAACCTTTCCATAAAAAAAAATTATAAAAATTATAGAAAAAATTTAGAAAAAATATTAAAAAATATAAGACATAAAACATAAAAACAAAAGTATATAAAGCATAAAAAAATAATAAAAAATATAAAGTAACAAATATATATAAAAAATTGTATAAAAAAACATTAAAATAAAAAGATACACGTAATACAAAAAAAAACATATAAAAACAAAAAATATAAAAACAAAATCATTAAAAACTAGAAAATTTAAAAACAAAAACATTAAAAACAAAAAATTAAAAATTTAAAAACAAAAAAACTAAAAACAAAAATTTTAAAACAAAAAAATTTAAAACAAGAAAATTAATACCAAAAAAAAAATAAAAACAAAAAAATTTACAAACAAAAAAATGTAAAAACAAGAAAATGTAAAAACAAAAAAATTAAAAAACAAAAAATGTAAAAAGAAAAAAGTACAAACAAAAAAATGTTAAATCAAAAAAAGGAAAAAAATAAACAAAAAATGCAAAACAAAAAAATGCAAAAACAAAAAATGCAAAAACAAAAAAAATCCAAAAACAAAAAGATGCAAAAACAAAAAATGCAAAAATAAAAAATGTAAAAACAAAAAATGTAAAAACAAAAAAATGTAAAAACGAAAAAATGTAAAAATAAAAAAATGTAAAAAAGGTAAAAACAAAAGAACTGTAAAAACAAGAAAATGTAAAAACAAGAAAATGTAAAAACAAGAAAATGTAAAAACAAAAAAATGTAAAGAAAAAAATGTAAAAACAAATAAATAAATAAATATATAAAAATCGAAAAATATAAGAAAATAGAGCAAAAATATATATAACTTACAAAAAATAAATAAAAAAAATTTTGAGAAAAGAAAAAAATATACATACATATGTACATATATAAAAATTTGTAAACCCAAAAATACGAAAATCCACAAAAAAAAACGGATTCAAGTTTTTTCTGTTGTAAAAAAATTTTGATTGTGCAAAAAAAATCACCCAAAAAATCATGTTTCCAATTATTGCTAAAAATCTATAAGGTGTTCTATTCCCATAATTTTCAATGCGAATTTTTAGGAAACTGTCAATTTTGACCATTAAAATCAGAATATTCAATATTTTATCGAGATAAATATGAGCACAGACGACACCACATCGTATGTGACATATGCAATTAGCAGACAAAATTGTTTCATAAACGCATACGTTCATTAAAAAACGGAGCTACATATGTATGTATGTAACTTGTGTAATTTTTTGGCATTAGTGAGTTAAGAATTAAAAAAAAAAAACACTTTTTTTGCTCTATGTTTTTTTGTCACCTTCACATAACTGCAGAGCACATTAAATAGCCTACATTTAGGTGCTTAAAAATGAAAATAGGTGCTTAAGGGGAAAAAGCTTATTGGATGGCGTGAAGCTACAAGATGTTTTCAATTATAGACTATGTACCAATTTCGAATTCGAAAATAAACTGAAAGCAGTATACAATCTGCGACCATACGCATCGAAACGCTCAGCACATTTGTCTTTTGCGATTGAAATTTTTTGTCGACGTACATCGCCCACACGAGCTATTAGTCTGCATACAGCCACGAGCAGCAGTGCATAGAACATTTTTTTACGAATAATTCTCAAAAAAAAATATATATATTTGAGCGCTAGAAGATTCCTTACAAAAAAAAAATCTTAAAAGTTATTTTTAACTAAATTTAAGTGTGCGTAAATGCTAAAAATAATTGCAGAATTCTAAAAAAAAAGTTTTTTTAACTGAAATATTTGTTCGAATTTTTTTTTTGTATCTTCTCGCTCCAAAGCACTTGAAATGTTGCCAAAGCACTAAAGTGCATAAAAAATTGTGATTATGAGGCGCAAATATGTCGCCTAAGCAAGAAGAAAAGTTAAATATGTGTCATGGAAAAAATAAAAAATGGGAAAAAGAAATTGGCATAACAAGAACTACATATTGTACACAGAAAATTCAGAAAACAATACTGATTGAAAAAGGAGGCATATGCCAATCGCTAGCAGCGGACACACCCATTTTAGTGACAAAATAGCTACGAGCTTGCTTGACAGTAACGAGTTTGGTAGACAAAAAAAAATTATCAATCTGAGCCATGTACGTACTATGTATATCTATGTATGTCCATACATATATACATAGAAGTGTATGTATGTAAAAAAGATAATTAATACATTAATTATAAATTTATGTACATACATACAATAAATACTACATACATACATGCTCTTTATGTAAAAATTATTCAAGCTTAATGAAGCGCAATGATTTACACTTTTGCATAGCTGGATGGACAAGTATTTTATATGATACGTTTTTGTTGTTTATTATTATTAATTTTATTACAATTATCATCTGGACAAGAATCAATTCAGAGCGAGTAAACAAATGGATACAGTTTGCTGCGGGCTTTACGTGTGTGCTTAGTCCATCAGCAGATGGAAAGTTTTGTTAAGAAATGTGTAAAAATAAATATACAAAAAATCATCAAAACTAAAGTAGAAAATATAGTATACAAAATAATACGACATAATACAAAAAAAAAACCTAACAAGTGCCAAAAATTAGATGAAGTATCAAATAAAAACACCGGAAATTTTGCATATAATCCGATTTAAAACTTGATATTTATCACTAAGCTTAAAAATTACGACATAATAAATTTTACTACATTCACATTATTTTTTAGTGTCTTCTTAATGTTTTCACATAGATTGTAAGAAAAAAATTTGCAAACTAAGCATGACCTTCCAGGGTTAAAAAATGGTTTATTGAGTTAAATTTTTGTTAAGAAATGTTAATAAAAACCAACAAAAGTGAAAAAATACCAAAATACTATACAAATATAGACTTTTATAGACAGTTATAGACATTCTGGATATTCTAGCAAGTTTAACTGTTCAGCCCAATTTTAATAACAAGAAACTAACCACCACTTTATATGCTGAACCACTGAATATGCCCACTCACATCCCTCTCCCTACGGTGCAAACCCGTTGGATTTCGCCTCGCCCTTTACCTGCCGTAAGATGACAAGGAAGCCATTATTTAGAAATAGTTTAGTAAGCTGCTACAATGAAACAGTGAAAGATTTTCGTTCGGTTTTCCTTTTATTTTTTTTTTTAAGTAACTTTCTGCAGTCGAAAATTTTCCAGTATTTAGATATAAAATTAATAAAAATGTTCTATGTAGTTCCATGTTCAATAAAAGAAATATTAAAAAAAATTTAGACTCTGGTATATAAATAAACTGGTTTACCCTGTAATCGAAACCTCGAGATTTCTAAAAAAACGCCTAAATATATTTAAAAGAAAACGGGTTGAAACGCCCGGTTTTTTTTTCATCGCATCGGGTTAGTATGCCCGGAAAAAAATTTTCTCAGCGGGGGGCATTTTTAAATTTTTTAAACACTATCTATCGTCTTCCGATATTTAGCGACCAATGTATGGCGAGCCACCGCCGCTTTGTTGGTACCACGGCAAAGCAAATTAAAGCAGCTGGTATTCAGCGGTACAGCGCTATTTCCCAAACCCGCAATATCTAAGGATATGAGCGTTCCCAACACTGAAGTCTTCGGCATCTAATTTCACAAATTTTGGGTAGTCACACCCAAGACCATACATTTAAGAACGAAAAATTACCACAAAGCTTAGGGAAATGATGGTTTTTATCTTTGTCATTTTTAGAAATTCCTATACGTATCTCAAGTTGTCGAAAAGCTGAACCCAGTCTAAATTTATGCCTCTTTGTTAAGAAATAATATTATTTATGGAATTCCATCACAAATGTGTAGAAGGTAGAATATACTTCATTTTCCTAGTCTTTTTCTCGCCGTTTCCTGCTGATGTTGCTGCTGCTACCGCTGATGGCTCTGTCATTCAGTCATTGCACACAGAACAGCTGACTTTAAGCCGCGATAACCTCAATGACCGACTTTATTGTGCAAATTATACAGATAGTATATACTCCGCGCTCGTTCAGTTCAACAATGATAATTCAATTTCATTTCAAGTAAAGAATGAAACTGAATGAAAAAAAAACAAAAACAAAAACAAAAACAGAATTATTGTTTTAAAAAAGTACAAAAACTAATGCTTTGAAGGCATTTGTAGGAAAGGAAAAAGCCAAAGCGCACAGTAAACAAAAACAAGCGCCAGAGGGTGAGAAAAAATGCAAGAAAAAAAAATAGAATAAAATAAAGTAAAATAAAATAAAAAATAAAACTAAAAAGCGTACGCTAAATGCAAAGCTGAAAAGTCATAAAATAATGAAGAGTATGTCCGCTTATCAGCTAACGACTGACGGACCAACTGACTGCCTGACGAGATTTGACTGACCGCATAATATTTATAAGCATGATGTACTATATATACATATATATATGAGAATCGCTGCTGGCAGCCGCAGATTTCAGTGCGCTCGACCCGAAATGATAAACAGCGGAGTTGTTGTTTTTAACGCAGAACCTTTGGAAAACCGCAATTTAATTAAAAATTATTGCAATGACGTGATTTGTATATTTTTTCTAGATTAAGCTCTTCTTCGCAAAAATATGGAAAAGGCGGGAGTAAAAGAAAAAAATTAAACAAAAAGTGCTGGCCTATCATTAATTGGCCTATGGACTGATATTAAAGAGCTTTGTATAGAAAACATGGCTTTTGTAATTTTTCTTATATTTTGTGTTACAACAACATTTTACGCACGCGTTCGTCTTTGTTCTGAGTATTGTTTACAATTTCGCACTACATTTTTTTATGCATATTTATGTATAGTGGCGGTCAAAAATGGATGAATGGTGTTTCGTTTCTAATATTTGCAATGTTTTTCAAGCTGAAAGGTTTTAAATATTTTTTACAAAAATATGATTCATGCTTTAATAAAAACCATATAAATCACAGTTTCAAACTTAATACAGAACTTAAAAAAAAATTAGCAAATTTGTATCTAAATTTCGAGCTTTTTAACCAGAATTTTTATATATTTTTTTTTGTGCATGCAATAAACAGGCAAAATGTTAGTAAAATAAATACAAGTTTTGATCAGCTAAAAAATCGCATTGAGTTTTAATATTTTTTTTTTGCTGGTGGCTTTTGCGGTTTTTTTTTCACAAAAAAAGCGAAATTTTGGTAAAATGGCGTTTATTTTTTTTTTTTTTACTTTTTTCGCAAACGGTCTTGCTCATACTCTTCCAAAAGAAATTCATGATTATATAGAAAAAAAAGTGCAAACGCCGTCAACTAAAAAAAGAAATTTTAAATCAATGCTATTTTTTAGCAGCACAAAACTTGCACTTATTTTACTAAAATATCATAAGCCAGTTAACTGCATGCCCCAAAAAAGTTATAAAAATTTCGGTTAAAAAGCTCACACTTGAGATAAAAAATTTTGGAATTTTTCTAAAATCTGTATAATGTTTGAAAGTCCGACTTATATGGTTTTTGTTAAAACATGAACCATTTTTTTATAAAAAAAAGTATCAAAAAAAATTTTGCTTGAGAAACATTGCAAATATTAAAAACGAAACACCATTATTCATCCACTTTTTACCGCCACTGTATGTTGTACACATGTTGTGAAGTTGGCCTCGAAGATATCAAAGCTTAAAACAATATGGTATGTAAGAACGTGCCTATGAATGGAAATACTCTTATAATCACATGAATATTAAGTATGTAAATATTAAAGAATTTTAAGAAAAATTTTACAATTCCAAAAATAATTGGGGAAAATTTCGGCAGCGCTAAATTGTTGATATGAAGTATAACTTGCAACGGAAATGTATCGAGAATTCATACACGTGTACAAGAAAACAAATTCCGACAGTGGGAGGCTTGAAAAGAAATATATAAAAAAAAAATTGGCAAGAATATTTCGCGAGTAATGAACGAAAAGACGAAATGTCTTAAATGACGTTTTATTTTTGGAAGAAAAAAAATAAAATTTATTGAATTCATTGACACTAGCGGTAGCCAATTTTGGCAAACAATGGCGGAAATGGAGCGCGCAGTGTGCTGTAAAGGATAGAAAAGTTACCAAAAACAAAAAAAAAAATAAATGTAAATACCTATAAAATCCGTAGCAAATAATTATGTGAAGAAATAACTTTGCAATTTGGAGAAAAACAATTATATATAGTTAGTTGAAAAATGTCGTCGTGAGATCATTCAAGAGTTCTGTCTGTATTGTTTTCAATATTTTGCTTAAGTTTAAATAATTCTTTAAAACTTGTGCCTTACCAATGTTGAGTTTTACGATTTTGTTTTGCATAAGAGACTTACCTATAAAGAAACAAGAAAAAGTTAAATTAAATATTGTACCAAAAATTTAAAAAAAAAAAAATATTTCAATAGTTTTGGTTGTTTTTTTTTTTTTTTTTGTAAATATCACTTTTAATTTTGACCGAATTTTTTAAAATACATACAATTTAAGGATATGAGCGAAAAACCGATAATTAAAAAAAATTTGGTCCTAACATTCTAAAATTTATTGAAATGTTTTTTGAGGTTTGAAGGTCTCTGGAAAGCAATGGAATTCTGAACATCGTAAAATTTTGAGCCAGCAATCAAAAAAAAAAATCTGAATATAAAATAAGTACTCTTTGCATTAATGCAATGTGTTTTAAATTTCTATTAAGTGATTCAAAATATTAAAAAAAAAAAAAATAAACAATATTAAAAAAACAATATTAAAAAATAAAAACAATATTAAAAAATGAAAGCAATATAAAAAATTAAAACACATGTACAAAAAATATGCATACACACTACATATGTACAAAATAAGAATCTAAAAAACCATAAAAAATACTAAACAAAAACTAATAAATATAAAAACTTGCCAAAGTAAATAATTAAATTTTCCTGAGTTATTTAAAAAAAAGTTTAGAAATTTCATTTTAATATTTACTTGTAGTATATATTATATTTTTATAAAAAATTTGCGGAAAAAAATTTCAAAAAAAATTTGTTTGCATCGATTGTGTAAAATTCTCCGTGCCAATAACACTCTTTTCGGCAGTGTAAGTACAAAAAATATACATGTATGTATAAAAAATGAAAAAAAGAACATAGAAAAAAATAAAAATATGAAAAAAATAAAGCAAAAATAATAAATATAATACCAAGGTGAAATAAATAAGCCAAAAGTCATTATTGTGCCGCAAAAGTTCAGTTTTAAGTTTCTTACACCTCTTTGAGTTTGGAATTATTTCTCAAATTCTTTTACTCTTGCAAAATTTCAGAGCTCAAATCTTTAGCACGCAATTTTTATACACACCATTTTCTTTTATTATACAATAAATTTTTCATAAAATCGCCCCACATTTACCTAAGACAGTTTTAAACTTGCGAAACATTTTGTTCCAGCTGACGCAGGATGCGACGGACAGCGACTTGTTGCTCGCTGTTATGCGCGTATCTGCCTGTTGGCGGCTCTCGCCCAATCCGGTGGCTGCTGCCAGCGCCTTCTTTTCGTGTCCAGCACCTCCGCCGCCGCATTTGTGCTTACAATTACTACTTTGCCTATGCTCCTTACAGCTATCATCACAGTTTGTCGCATCGTCTATGACATTGCGTTGTTTTTTGGATGCCATAGTCGATCCATTGGTAATTGGTTTCTTGTCAGTCGTGTATGCAGCAGTGGCGGCGGCATTTGACGTTAACGTTGTGCGCCTCTTACGCTCGTCTTCGCGTTTACTTTGTTTCCTTTGCGCCTTCTGTTGCTTCTGTTCCTTTTCCTTCTGTTTGCGTGCGTATTTCTCACGCAATTTCGGACTGCCGAACTCGTCCAGATAGTACATGGTGTCTTGGAGGCCATCCTTCTTGTTGATCAATTTCGAATCGATATACGGATCGTCGGAGATTTTCAGCAGCGGGAAATAATAATTGCCATCAGTGGCCAATACTTGTGATTCGGGGTTTGTGGACTTAGTGGCTGCTTGCGGTTTGCTACTACTATTACTACTATGATCTCTAGTGCTACTACTACGATTATTGTTTAGGTTATTATGATGATTACTACTGCTAGTGGTTGGCTTATTTGTTTCATTGGCTTTGTGGAGGGACGTAGAGTAAGTGACACTGCCTACCGGCGCTGAGGCGCACTGCGCATGCACGGACGATTTGACGCCCAAATGGTGGTTAGGAGCCGAGGCATCCTTGGCGGCTTGCAGGGATTTGGTCGGCACAATTTTGCCGAACGAACCGTTGAGTGTTGTAGCCGCAGCGGGCACTGAGACGCTGCCGGACTCGCCGACAACGCCCGAGTTGTTACCCGAATCGCTGCCACTGTCACTGCCGCTATCACTGTCATCGTCATCTTCATCGACGTCCACATCCTCGTCATCGCCGACTCCCACGTCCAGCTCATCGTCGTCCACGTCAACGTCCTCATCCTCATCACCAACATCGACTACATCGTCGTCATCATAATCTTCGGGTATGTCCACCTCTTCGATGCGGTCCTCGAGACCCTGCGTGCAGGTGCTGGCGCTACTGCGATACTTGATGCGACGCCCACCGCTGCCACTACTCAAGCTCATGCCAATGCCCGACGAGTGCTCCGACTCGCCGCCATCTTCTGAGTACTTGGAGAGCGACAGGCCGGACGAATTGCCGCCCAGCGACTCGCTGCTCGACGACGAGCATTGCGTTGACTTGAGATGCTGCTGCGAGCCGGCAGTCGAGTCCGCGTCGCCATCTACGGCCAATGCGCCACCGCTACCGCTGCCATCGACGACGGCATCTATGCCGCTATCCTGCGAGAGCAGCTGCTTGTTGGTGGGCTGCTTGAGCTTCTGCAGCTGCCATTTGGCGTTCGAGCCATGCAGACAAAGCGAATTACAGCGGGTGTCCAGTGAACAGTTGTTCGCTGTGGTGCGATTCTTTTTGACAACTGCGGCCACATAAGTACTGGATGAGGAATTGCCGCCAACAACGACGCCACTGTCGGCCGAACCGGTGGACACTTGACTGGAGAAGCGCTCGAGCAAGGGTATGGTAATCGGCTTGCTACTGCTGCTGCTGTCTGAGCTGCTGTGGCTGATCAGGGGGGCGCTGGCCGGTGCTGTTGTTGCCATCAGGGTTGAAATGGTGCGCGCAGACACTTGCTCTTGGTGAATTGGTTAGAAAGTTTCTGTTGATGCTGCTGCTTTGCACTCTTTCTAGCAGTTTACACTGCACTTGTGGCGGCTTAGGCGGCTTTGTTATGCGTTGCCCGTTTTGCCTGGCTGTTCACACTTTTCGATTTTGGGTTTCTCGATTTTTTGTTTCTTTTATTTTAAAATGTCACTAATTGGCTTAACAAACTCAGTTGTAGAAAAGCACAGTTTGGAAGGCACTGTTTCAGTTGTTGTTTTTGGGTTGCAGTATTTCGCACTGACACTGAGGACGCATGCACTGAGTGTCCTTGATTCGGTTTTATTGCACGCGGCGCACAAATTTTTCGAAAATTTAATTATGGATATTTATGAAAGGAAACGTGGCGTTTCTAAACAGTCACATTGCACTTGTTTACTTTACTGAAATAGTATAGCCATATTAAGTACTGGGAAATACGCAAGCTTTGGCGTTATTTTACGTATACAATTTTTTGCGTGTTTTTATGAAATCGATATGTTTTTAGGTTTTCTCTTTCTAAAATTTGTGATAAATAAATTTTTATAAAATTTCACTTCAAAAAAAAAAAAATTAATTTTGCTCGACTCAAGATTTCCAAAATCTTATGATTATGTTACAAAAACACTTCTCTTAAGTGTTGTTGTTCTCGTTGCCCGCGTTTTCTGCGTATATATTTCTCTCATCGGCCGAGCGTTCTGTGGTTTTCTTACTGTGACTGTCGAATACTGACTGGCTAACTGACTATAACATGTTGCCGCTCATATTGTCACGATTGTACTAAAATTAAAAATTAAAAAATGCGTTACCATACATACGAACGTCCGCGCGCTCGCACACGAACACGAATGCGAGGAGCAGTAAACTCATACCAGAGCACTTACTGCTCACACGCAAACATTGACCAGCAGCACAGCACACATATGACTGTGTAGCTACGGCGTATGTGTAAAATGTGCGCGAAATATTTTCCCCCATCTGCACCCGCCAGCCTCCATCGCTATGCGGAGAGGCGCATTATCCGAGTAGCCGTTCGTGGAAAACAGAAAAGCGAAAGTTGAACTCTTGACGATTTTCCAAGCGCACATACACACACGTGCACAGGGGCAAACTAACTCACACACACTCAAACGAAGACCACCGTGCAGGGAAACCGCGAACTAGTTGAGTCGAATTTCTAGTTACGTACTAGACCTTTATAGCCAAAAACGAACCCGGTCGATTGTAACTAGATCCCCAACAGTTCAAACTCAGCGTAATGTGGTACTTCAAAAAACTATTTTATATCACTTTTTCATTCGAAATATATGTATGTATGTATGTCTAGAACTAGATCTTATCTGTCGAATTTAGAACTATGTGTTTGGCGGATTTTTCGTTCAAGTACGCTTTCATTCTGCACTTCGCAGATGCTTTTTCATAGTTTGATAATACAAAAGAAAAATTTGAGTTAAAATGTCAACATCTTCGGACCTTCTGGAATCTAACCATTAACAGCAAACACCTCTGCAACCACACGGAAAACCCAAAAATATTGAAAAATCATGATACTTTTTTCTTTCGTGTGTCGATTTTAGAAGTAGTTCGGAACTATAGAATTTAGGGCTAGTTCGCAATATTAAATTCGTCAGTTGCTGGCATGCAAAAAAAAATTAACGGGCACTAGTCATGGTTCTAAATTCTCTAGTACACAACCAGTTCGACACTAGTGCGTTTCCCCATAGGGCAGCAGCGATGACGAGAGGCCACGAATGGCCACCTAAACCACACAACACAAATAGCAAACCAGTGGCAGCCGAATGGAGCACAGCGCGCGCGATAAGCTGTAAATGAGTTGCGTGCGAATGCTTATTTCACTGTGTGCGTGTGTGGAAAAGCCGAAGTGCCTTTTAGTAGTAACGCTACGACAGGTAACACAGCAACACAATTTACGCGAAGCTCAACACTTTGGTGGGATGAGAAAATTTTTTTTATAAATACATGTACAACTACTACTTAAATGAGTGCAATGCAATGAATGGAATTAACGGAAATTAATGGCAAACAAGAAGAAAAACGAAAAAAAAAATTAAAATAAATTGCAAAACATTAGCGGCAGCTAGTGAGTAGTGTATTTTTTTATTATTTTTTTTTTGTTTGTTTGTTGGAATGCTTAGTGGGCGTTGTTGGATTATATATGAGGCAAAGAATTCACATTGCAGAAAAAATAACCTTTTGCATTTCTTGTAATGCCAACCAACAAATACCATACTTGATAAATTCCAAAAAAAAAAAAAAACCCTGATAAGCTGTAAGTCTATGGCCCAGCTGACAAGAAACCTCTGCTGCTGATAACGCCGAGCGAGCTTACATTAATTTACGTATTTAAGGGTATCACGGCCGCAGCGCATGTTTGTTAAAGGTTTTACATAAAGAGCTTACACCAAAGTACGTAAGCGGCAAATATATTTTTAATTAGGCCGATTATAAAAGTATTTAGTGCGATTCCACAGAAATAAAAATGTAGACAAAATATTTTCATGGTAAGACAGTTAATAAGCAGCTTAGTGAGTGTCACGTCACATGATCTTAAAAGCAAATAAAAACGTCTATGTAGATTATCGTTTGCAGCTGCTACGACAGTTGAAAGAAATATGTATATAAAATTATCGATAATAAAGAAGAAATGTATCGATAATAGACTTAAGTACTTACTAATACCGAAAACACAATGCTTCTGGAAAAAGATGATCGATATCACAAATACAAATAAGGATAGCAAATAAAAATTTTCGGTTACAAACAACAATTATCGATCACAAATAAAAATTATCGATTACAAATAAAAATTATCGATTACAAATAAAAATTATCGATTACAAATAAAAATTATCGATTACAAACAAAAATTATCGATTACAAACAAAAATTATCGATTACAAATAAAAAGTATCGATAACAATAAAATTGTTTTAACAAAAATTATCTTTACCAAATAAAAAGTATCAATTTCAATTACAAAATTTTGATTACAAATAAACAATATCGATAACAAATAAAAATTATTGCTGACAAATGAAAATTACCGATGAAAAATAAAAATATTCAATAATTGACATAAAAATACCGATTACACTAATATTACTACCCACGTGATGATACATTTGAAAAAATTAGCGATCCCAAAGGACATAATAACAACGATAGTAATTATTACGGTAAAGATAGTCAAACATCGAAAAGCTGTCCATAGCAATAAAAATGGTGCATTCAGATCGTATTTTTTGCATTCGAGTAAGGTTCCGTAGTAATACGTAATTACGTAGCTTTCGGCAGAATATATTTGACTTGACTACTACTTAACTAAATGACAGAAGTTACAACCAAGAAAAAGAAAAAAATCTATGGAAAATTGCGGCAACAGAGTAATGGTTAACGAGAAATGGTAGTCGGGCAACCAAAGAGGCTTATCAGGGCTTTACTCTTTTCTCATATTCAAATTTAAATTTATATTTCGCCACAAAGAATGCATACTGACAACTTTTTCTAATTAAAGAGGCTAGTCCGGAAATCTTCAAGGCGTCTTTCATCATACACGGCCTTCTGCGGAAGTGAATATACCTCGTCGTGTCCATAAAAAAGGTCTTACTCTGTGTTTATGGGTAGAGGATTTTTAGCACACGGGCAAATTGATAAATTCCGCCCAGGAACACAACTTAGTAGTACTATTGTCGAGTTCGCTTTGGGAAGAATTTAGGTTGTTAATATATTTTCTTTTCACGTACAAAATACAGACCAATCCTCATTCCCATCCTCCTCTCCCTTTGTTTTTTTTTTTGTTGTTGTAGAGAATTAAGAAGTTATGCGAATTCCCCTAAAAGCACTTGGAACTCATGAGTTACGTTAGACCTTCTAGAATACGATATTGCCAAAGCCAATAGTGCACTTCAGCTCTACGTTGGGCTAGTATTGTTCTGTGGTAGAGTATTTGTAAAGTGTTCTAGGGATCCCCTGGACTCACTAAAATCCAACTCAGGATGGTTACAACAGCAGTTTGTTTTAACAAATGGCCAGGAGAGCACTCATTGCCGGTCAGAGGTGTTGAGAGATGGGAAAGCTATCTTTGACGGCAGTCCCTAATTAAACACATTCCAGGCGTTTTAATTTTCTAGCCAATTAATAGCTTGTTTACTTAATTTTCATAATTTGAAATTGAAAAATGTCACAAGTACGTACTTCAAACCTAAGAGCAAACAAAGTTGTTTAAAGATATGCCATCATCATCTGTGTAAGAAATCGGTGATAAGTGCTCTTCAAACACCTGAAAGCAAATGCCAGTTCCAGTAGCACGAGGAATCTTGCCACCTAATCGCTCAAGTGGTCATATGTACTTGAAAAATTTACGTAAAACTAGGGGGGGGAGCTGAAATTAAAAGGTGACGCCTATTAACTGCTGAAAACTGGTAAAATCTAATGTTGTCACTAATTGACCGCACAAAGAAAATATTTTCGAATTTAAAAGGATTACTGATTGATGGGGTTGCATTGCAGTGAGTAGGCAAAAAAAAAAAAAACAAAGTGAGGTAATGCAAATTGATGATAAATGATTTTGAGCGATTTGGCGAATGGAATAGGCGCGTTGCACACGCCTGTCAACAAAGAAATTTGTATGGTACCGAAATGTCGGTAAATGTTGATGTTTGAGTTGCAGTACTGAAATTTGTTATACGACAACAAAGTAATGGTGCAAAAAGCTTGTCTACAGCGTATGCAAACATATTGATATGTTTTGTAAGAGATAGTGTGCTTAGCAACGACTGTAAGGCGAGTGTAAATAAAATCAAGGCGAAGGGTCAGCTGTTATTGCAGGAAGTGTGTGCATGATACAGGTATAAAAGGAGCACCTGTAAGGACATTTATGAGTACATATGTATGTATGTATGTATGTCGGTATGTCCTCCAACTCGTTTTCATTTGTCCCTATACTCGCTGTATGACCTCATTTTCGCCAACCATTTTTATGGGCACTCCTGTGTCTGCTGGTTCGCAGCGCCCGGCTGAATTTGAATACATAGAATAGTTATTGTTTGCTGGCCACACTTTCTACACTAGTCGCTCTAGCGTTGGTGTAGTTATGAGCCACTCGGCCAACAAGCGATGGGTATATTAATGCATGGTCGGCAAAGTAAATAAATCGATAACACCCCCGACTATATATTAAATGAAGCAAACGGAAATGAGAAATTAAATTTTTTTTTTACTCAATTGCTACCACGTGCATTTCAAGTTTTATTAATTTTAGGCGAGGACCCTAAAGGAGAAGGGGGCACTTACTAAGTTTCCGATCGTCCGAGCGGTAGAACATTAATTTGAAGCGGTCTGGAGAAACAATACTTGAGCAGCATGCATGAATTTTTAAAAGATTCTAAGGAAGCGGGTGAGCACAGCCGATTGCTAACTATATCCATTAAATCCCGCCACAAACAAAAAAGCAGGTGGACAATTACTTAAATTACACGCTAGTCATTCATGTAAGCAAGCAACCAAACAATCAATCAATCAGTTACAATTGTACATACACGCTTCATTATTCAATTGATATTTTGTGTTTTGAACAAAAAAAAATAATAATGGGATTAAGAGGCAGGTACATACCTACTAGTATGTATGTATGTGGGCAAAAAAAAGTGAAATAAAATTACGAAGTATTTTCTTCTTTATCGGGCTTACACTAACTTTTATGTCACTTTGGCTTATAGCGTATTCACACGCATGTTTTTTTATATTATTATTCGGGATTTAGTTGTACGCAATTTTGCGTGTTGATGGCGCTTATGGTAGAAAAGGTGGTAAATAGGAGTCATTGGGTTTTTAATTATATAAATATCATGCAGTTATTCGAGTGTGGTAGCGCTAAGAAGAAAATGATTGAGTGAGCGATTACGCGTGTGCGATTATATGACAAAGAAAGCAATTTACTTTGCGTCGCAAAAATGTTGCTGGCGATAACTGCCGAAAATATTTATTATTTTTTAAATTTTATTTATTTTTATCAAAATAAAATCAATACATACATTAAAAAAATTAATATTTAATAAAAATATTTTCCCAAAAAAATAAAATATTTTCCCAAAACAATAAAATATTTCCAAAAAAAAAAATATTTTCCAAAAAAATATTTTCCCAAAAAATATATTTTCCCAAAAAAATATATTTTCCCAAAAAAATATATTTTCCCAAAAAAATATATTTTCCCAAAAAAATATATTTTCCCAAAAAAATATATTTTCCCAAAAAAATATATTTTCCCAAAAAGATATATTTTCCCAAAAAAATATATTTTCCCAAAAAAATATATTTTGCAAAAAAATATATTTTCCCAAAAAAATATATTTTCCCAAAAAAATATATATTTTCCCAAAAAAAATATATATTGTTATAAAAAAAAATATTCTGACACTTTCATGATGAGCGATAAAAGTATTCACGTAACAAATAGTGCGCCTGCATGCATGCAATACTATGATTTTAATGTATGTATTATTTTTAAGTATTTACATACTACATACATACATACTTATCTATGTATAGCACTTGCATGTAATTCTCCACCGGATTATAAAATATTTATATATACTTTTTAAGACTCAAGCTGCTGCCATTTCTCTTTGAGGGTGACACTCTTTCCTGGAAGTCTTACAATCGAAAGGTTGGCTACATAAATGGAGGATCGTTTTGCGAAATTATCGCTTAAAACTTTATTTATTTTTAACCGACTTCAAAAAAAGAGAAGTTTATCAATTCGTCGGAATATTTTTTTTTAAGTATGTTACCGCATAACTTTGGACTACGTCAACCGATTTCGATAATTCTTTTGCTATCGGAAAGGAGTTGCCTCAAGGGTGGTCCCATACTAATTTGGTTTAGGGCCGATCATTTGGTCATGAAGAAATCAACGATACTATTAAATTTTTATATGAGAATTGAAGTCGCTTTTGTTTTTGCTTAAAATTTACTTGCTGTTTAGAGAAATTCCGAAAAGCTTGAAGTCTGGCCAAAGTGCTGCCGCTCTTTCAATTAACAAAGTTAGTCAGATACCCACTCAACAAAGGAGTTTTCTAAACTTGAGGCGTCAATATTTAATAACTAAACTGCTCGCAAAAAAATTCCCAATGTTAATGAAAAATGAAAAAAAAATGCTAACTAAGTAGGTACCTACTTCACAGCTATTACCAAAGGAGAAAGCCAAACTTTTAGTAATTTCATTATTATTTCATGCTCGGGTGAAATAAATTAGAGATATGCCATTAGAACTGTGCTACAAATAGCATCTAGGCAGCAATTTTTAGACTTGTGATCTTTCAGAAGTGTGAAGGCGTTGTACTGTGATACTGTGACTGATTTGCTGGACAAATATTCGCTAAAATTCGTTGTATTATTAAACAAAATTTGGTATATTATATATAGAAAATATTTATTTATGTGCATTTTTTGCCACTAAATATAGAATATGTTAATGGATAGCACCCAAGTATGCAATTAAAGTGGCGACTCTTATCAGAAATCGTTGAACACGCGCAAACGTATGTGGAAAGCAAAGTGTGAAACTTTATTGGTAAAAATAAAAAAGACGAAATTTGTCTATGTGTATAATTAAAATCTTTTGAGTGTGCAAAAAATTTAGGAATTGGCAATAATTGATTTTAAACGCATGAAAGAAAGTTGACACAGCATTAATTTTGTGAGACACGTCCATAAACTAGGTATCATTTAGCATAGTATGTATGTATGTAAGAATAGACTGAAATGATTTTTCACGCCTTAAATGATGCATTCAGATGCTTGTTTGCTAACATTGCCATTTTGAGAAATAACATAAAACAAATGTACATATGAATTATTCGGCATCGAGGCGAGGTCGAAATGGGCCAACGAACTGGAGAAAAACATCAAGGCCAATTAAAAAATTTACTAACAATTAAAGAGAAACATAAAAACCCAGATATATACATATAATAAAAAGAAAAAGGTAATAAAATTAAGAAAAAATTTATAAGGAATTCAAAAACTAAAACCCCAACAAAAATATATTTGGATACAATTAAAAAAATATTTGAATAAAGCTAAAAATATTTGAATAAAATAATAAAAAAAATATTTGAATAAAATAATAAAAAAAATATTTGAATAAAATAAAAAAATATATATATTTGAATAAAATAAAAAAAATATTTGCATAAAACAAAAATACTATTTGAATAAAATAAAAAATTAATGAAACTAACAAAAAATTAATTAAACTAAAAAAAAATTAATGATATTAAAAAAAATTAGTGATATTAAAAAAAATTAATAAAATTCAAAAAAAAATGAGTGAAATTAAAAAAAATATAGATAAAAAAATAATTAAATTAAAAAAAAGAAATATCAAAGTCAAATAAATATAAAATTAAAAAATTAAAACAAAACACATTTAAAACAAAAAATTAATAAAAATTTAGAAAAGTTCTATATTAAAAAATTTTCATAAAATAAAAATTTTACATTATTTAACAAGTCAAGAAAAAAAAACTATTAACAAAGAGCTTAAAAGGCTTTAAAATGGAAATTTATAAATACTAAAAAATACCAAAACAAAAAACTAAAGAGTAATTAAAAAAAAAATAAAAACATAAAAGTAAAACTAAAACAAAAAGAGAAATTTTTCAAGGAAAAATAAACAAATGAAAAACATAAAGGATTTAAAATTAAAACAATTAAGACAATAAAAACTAAGTAAAATATTAAAGAAAATGTTACAAAATAAACATTTTGGAACAATAAAAATTTAAATCAAAAAAATAAAAATTTAAATAAAAAAAAATTAAAATTTAGATTAAAAAATAATAAAAAATTAAATTTTTCAAAAATAACCATTAAAAAATAAAACGAAAAAATAACAATTCTCATTCGTTTATATAATACATACAAATTAAAAATTAAAATTAAGAAAAAATAAAAAAACAAGACCCAGATTTAAATCATTTCAAATAAGAACATACATACATACATATATATGTACATATTAACTAAATAGTACATAAAACAGATATATGGCATGCGCCACCAGCATTAAAACAACAGAAAAAGGCGGCGAACTCTCCTCTAATCTATCAAACAAATTTTTAATACTAGCAACTTAGGCTTTCTTTTGTAAAAACATAATTGTAATTTATTTTAAAGAAAAATCTACAATTCAGATTAAATTTAAACAAATTGAAAGCCACATGAGCATGACAAAATCTAAATAGATTAGATGTAGTGTTGCATAGCCTTTCAAAGACTAAATGCGTACAATAAACTGTTTGCATTGGTGGTGCAATCACTTGCAACTGGGTCTAGGACATGCGTGCGTGGCTCACGCATCTGGCATGCCATAAAGCATGCAAGGAATTTTAAACAAAAAAAATATATATATCAAAATAAAAACAAATAAAAAAATTTCATCTCACGCTGTTCTGCGGTACACTTGGCGAAGGTAAAACCGAAGAGCGCATGTCAAAGTGAAAGCAAAATAAGCTAACTATGCCTGCGGTAAATGCATACGAATGGCAACCTTCTGACTAATTGAATTTTTTTGGCAACACTCAAAACTAAAAACAAATTTAATTGAAAGAGAAGATACGCGCACGCACAATGACACTGACGCCGTTGAGGCTTTTAAAGAATATAGTATTCGATTAATTTTACTATTTGCTTTTCTTTTTTTTATTTGCATTTTTGCGCATCGAAAGTGAATGTATTTACGTGGCTGCGACATGTAGAAATGAAAAACAAATAAACAATATTGCACTCAAGCTTTTTTCTGTTGTTTATTTTATTTTATTTTTATTCACATCGTATGCGCACAATTAATCAATTTGTGTAGTTTTATAAATCAATAAATCTATAAAATG
>NW_023458567.1:4321117-4332513 GCF_013731165.1 Rhagoletis pomonella | reverse complement strand
AATTAATCAATTTGTGTAGTTTTATAAATCAATAAATCTATAAAATGATAAATTACTTTTTTTGGGTGGACACTCAAAGGTAAACATACTTATCAATCAGTATGTATTATCTTCGCAAAGTGTTAAATTTGGCTACGTTCATCATACGCCATGTCGACCAGCGCTGGAGAGCGCAGTACGCTAACCACACCTAGCGGAGGTTTGGGTCATTGCTGAGACCACGTTAAAAGCGGTTAGCAGTGGCACTCATATTTAAAAATAAAAATTTATTAATGAGCAACGCACGCTAGCCATGCAGTGACATGTAATTTTCTTTTTTCCCCCTTTTTACATTCCGAGCGTGGGCAGGTCGAAAACCTAATAAACTATGGCGAATAGACAAATTAAGCTAATGACGTACTTAGACGATGTATGTAAAAACTTATGGCGCAATAAAAAGTGTGGCTAAGTTATAAGCAACTGTGAATTGTATTAAAAATTTAGAAAACCAAAGAAAATTTTATTATTAAACCGCTTAGCCTTTGTTACCACAGCTCTCTATGGCATTGACCCCTTCATAGTTACTTTTAGCCCATCCTCATTTTTTCTTCTAATTTAACAAATTCATGTTATGGACAGCAAACCACACAGTCTTACTCAAGCTTCGGTGTGTGTTTACCTCGCTTTACGGACTTTCTCAAATCGTTGACATATGTAAATATGAACACACATACATACATACAATTGTAGTATGCATAAATTGCTCTCTATTGTTAGCATTTATTTCACTTTTTCAACTATTGTTGTTGTGATATTATTATATTTATAACAAAAATCAATCGATAAAGTTGTTTGACGCATTTCACATAAAGAAAATGTCATTAAGTGCAGATGGAAAAGTATACACACGGCAGCTACGACAATAGACAATAAAGAGCAAAGAGATGAGGCGAAATTAAACTTAAACGGTGCAACAAAGAAGTATATCTACAGAAAGGTAACATAAAAATGGTACAAATTAAAATTTATAATAATATAAAAAAATAATAAAGTATAAAAATAAAAACACATTAGTATAAAAATAAAAAACATATTAGTATTAAAATAAGATACAAATTAAGTATAAAAATAAAAAAATAAAAATTATAAAATAAAAAAAATATATAAAAAAAAATATAAACAAATATAAAAATAAAATTTATAAAAAGAAAAAGAAACAATTCTGAAAGTAAAACAAAGTTAAAAATAAAACTTATAAAAATTATAAAATGTATACCATGATGGCTTGGCGACCTCTTTACTTGCAATTTGCAAACATATCTCAAAAATCGGATTCAAAACTGCGCCCCAAAAATTATCAAAGAAATCAATTGAAAAATTTTAAATTTCTTGCATTTTCTCCCCGAGTTCTTTATGTAATTAAAAAAATTGATTCCTGTGGTTTTGCTGTTCAATTAACAATATTTTTATAAAAAAAAATAAGACTACTTTACGTACCTACATACATTTATAACAAGTGCAATATTAAAAATAAATAAAATAAAGATACATATTACAAAAAAAAATATAAAAAATATACAAAAAATACAAAAAAAGTTAAATACAACAAAAATTATTTAAAAAAAAATATCTATTATTAAAAAATAAATACATATATTAAATAATTTCAAAATGTTAAAAAAGTTCAAAATGTATACGAAAAGGTTAAAATAAAATAACAAAAGCAAGAAAGCAACAACACAAAGAAGGGGAAACTACATTAAAAAATAAAAATAAATAAATAAAAAAAATTCATTGTAGTTAGTTTTTAAATTGAGGGTGCAAAACCCTAAAAGACTTTAGGAAAGCATAAAAAGCAAGTATAAAAAAATTGCAAATATATGTATAATTGAAGCTCTGGATAATTTCATAAGGGCATCAAAAAATTAACGAAATCCTTGAAAATTCCAAAATTTCCAAGTGAAAGCTCTGAGAAAATCTCATGAGGGCATAAAAAGCTTGGTGAAAGCTTTAATAACTCATGAAAGGTGCAAAAATCGGAAAGCTTTGAAGCTTCGAAAATTTGCGGAAGCATCAAAACTAAAATGAAATCTCAGTAAGGTCTGTGTCTAGTTTCAAACTTTCTGAAGAACTCTTCCTGCTATTCGCCACATTCTTTCGATTATTTTTATGTGCATACAAAAGATATCGCGTCATTTGCGGGAGGAAAAGAGACATGCACCTTGTTGGACAAAGTAAAGTAAACCATTAAAATGGAAAAATATTTGTCATAACACCCCCAGGAAACAAAGGATACAATTTACTGTGATGACGGGATTATCAGAAAGCTGAACGAAGTAGCGGCGGCATTGCAAGTAGACGCCGCCGACGTCGCATCTGACATTGACACAAAGGTTCAGACATGCATGTACGGTAATCTTTTTTCCGCTTTCGTGGGAGATTAAAATAATGCAAATAGACAAGATTATAATTGTAGACATTGTAGAGCAAAACAAAGGAGATGTCACAACAATGTAAGCCGTTGGACCGGTGGAAAAAGCTAACGGCTGATGTAAAGGATGATGTAAAGAGTTTGAACTGCTTAGAGCCAGAGATTCAGTGCGAGCAAATAATACATGCACTTGCAAATTAATAGATGTGCAAATTTGCAATTTATAAAGAAAAAAACAACCAAAATATAGCATATGTTTGTTAATTCATTGCACTTGGCGAAGAAAAAGCTAAAGGCAGGCAGCCAGGCTGTGGGAAAGCAAAGGGCGCCGCACGTATCAAAATTGGATAAGCAAACAACCAGCTGACGACTGGCTGACTGACAGCCAGGCTGGATGAGATCATGCCGAGATGACATGAATCGGAATAAACAAAGCTGAAGTTCAATGCAGCCGTTGCAAGAGAAGCGAGGGAACGAAAAAGTGATATAATTTATTATGCAAATAAAATGCATGCAAATGCGATGAGAGCAATTAATATATTTACTATGTAAATAAACAAAGCGCATGTGAGAAAATGGTATGGAAGGAAAAACAAAAGAACAGATATTTGCATTGCTAATTCGATTAAAGTTATTGCACTTCGGCAAACAGAATGGATGTGAAATGAGATTGTAAGTGAAATTTTTGAAATTTTTTGAAGTTTTTTTTTTTTGTGAAAAACGTGTTCCAGCTCGTAGTCTAAACAAGTTTAAAGGGCTTGTGAGCATAATTTAAGTGCTCTCCCCTCGAACTTTTAACCTTTTGAATTCTGATGTCGTCCGCCCACTGCCCCACCGCACAACGCCCCTCAACTCAACTGATTTGTAAACTAAGTCAAGGGCGTTTGTAAAATCACTCAAGCGTGTAGAATCAAAAGTTGATAAGCGCATGTAGTATGTAAGTGTTGTAATTAACTTGCCAACAGCTGTCTGTACTAATTACATATGAGCCAGCGCAAGTAGTTTGTACATAGCATTGTTTGCGAGCGCTGCTACTGGTGTTGCCACCACAAATGTCCAATCATGTAATCAGGCATTCACGCGTGAAAATTGCTATTATCATTTTTATTGCAATTTTACGATATTTTCGCACAGACACCTGACGAAGTTCGGCTGCTGCTTTTTGAGATATGAAATGTAAACAATGTAAAATGGTTTGTTTACACAATGTAATGTAATAAACAACAGACGTGGGGAGTCGCGGTGGTGGTGAAAATATTACATTTTGCAAACAATGCTTTATTTCAGCTATAGCTTATAGCTTTTTGAAGAAAAAAATTAAAGACAACTCAAAATGCAGTGAATTTGAGTTGAAGCAACTTTGATGAAAGGTTCGTCGGTGCTAATGCACTCTCAGATACAGGCTTAAATTGAAGTAACGCTAAGTCTAATAGCTCATTTCCACCAAGCCTTAACTGCAGTTTATGCCCTTTTGGGAAAAAGCAGATTAAAACCCGAAGAAGGTAGTACAAGCAAACGAAAGGAAAAACAAGCAAAAACTACGAAATAAACCTTGTCGATCACCTCTTGTTAAAATGATTGCAACTTATCTGAGCTCTTAGCTGCAGTTAAGCGCTTGGTGGAAATGGGCTATACACTGGCGGCCAAAAGTGGATGAATGGTGTTTTGTTTTCAATATTTTCACACTTTCAAACTTTATACAGAATTTAGAACAATTCTAAAAATTTTTATCTAAATTTCGAACTTTTTAACCAGAATTTTTATAAAATTTTTGGGTATACAGGAAAGTTTTGTGCGGCTAAAAAATCGCTTTGATTTTTAATATTTGTTTTGCGGACGGCTTTTGTTTTTTTTTTTTTTTATATATGTATATAGAAGATATAATAAGGAATTTAGGAAAACTGGCGTTGACGTAACCGATTTCGATAATTCTTCAATATAACTCATGATCAAAATTTTTTTTATATAAAAAAAGCCACACCCTCCACAAAAAAAAATCTAAAAAAATTAACGGTAACTTTTAACGACTTGGAATTTGCACTTACTTATACTACAATTGAATGGGCTACAAAACTGCATACCTGAAAATTTTCCAAATATTCTAATTAAATTTTTTGAAGTTTGATTATTTTTTTTTGCAATTTGTGCAAGCTTTTAAAGTTTTATTATTGTGGTTTCTGTTATAGATTGAATTATATTTTAAATGAAAGTTATTAAAAATAAATAAATAAAAATAATTTGCAAACAATATCATTTTGAATTTTGTTGCTAATTAGTTGATCGCATCTGTACATAAAAAAATAAATAAATAAAAATAAAAATATTCCGACGAGTTGATAACCTTCTCCTTTTTGTGAAGACGGTTAAAAACGAAACACTATTCATCCACTTTTGACAGCCACTGTAAGTGTGTAACACCCGCATACAATGCGGCACAGCACTATTCACTATTTTCTACGCAGTTCCAAGCCAAATCAATAAGCCGCTGTACATAAAAGAGTTGCGTATTGAATTTATTTATTTACAAAATAAACAGGGAATACAAGTAGTTGCATGGATTTTAATGAGTTCGCGGAGAAAATAAACACAAGTACAAAACAAAATGGAACAAATAAAAATAACAAGCCGGTGCCGAGAAGCAGCAAGAAAGGCTACTGCTGCTTTAACGGGAGGAATTGATTTTTTTTTTGCTGTGAAATTTTAATGACTTGCAGGAAAGTAAGCTGTTTACAAGCGTCATATTTACACTGTTGCTTTATTTTATTTTTTTTTACACAAAACCATTTCTGCTTTTTCTCACTTCAGCGCGCCGCACTGTGTTCTATTTTGGAAAAAAGGGACAAAATCATATATGTATGTATATCGAGAATGAGAAGCGATAGCGAAATAAATGTAATGGTATTTTAAAACTTTTGTAGGTGGAGAGTTCAGAGAAATTAGTCTCGTTGGATAAAAGAATTTCCTTGACCTGTAAAATATCCTGCAAAAATAGAAGCTTTTCATATTTTTTCTTTTTTTCTTAAAATCCGTATGCAATGTGTTTAAACACATATTTTTGAGGTTTTTGCTTTAAGAAATCCCTTTGGAAAGTTGCAAGAAGCGAAAAACGCATTTAATTTTGTTTAGGTTTATTGCAAGCGGCTAAGATAAAAAATTGGAAAACAAATAATTTTTAAGGTCATTTTAAAGGTCTGATTGAATTAGAGCTCAAAGCCGACCTTCAAAAGTTCAATTCTTTCCTGTTTATTTTTTACCTAAACTTAGCATGCAATGAGCTTAAAAAAATTAAGTGCATTTTTTTATTTTTGTGACCGTATATGGGCCCTTGACGCAAGAACAGCAAAACGGGTTTTAGTTAAAAAAAAAAATAGAAAGTTGAGTATAAGTTATATTTAAAGGTCACTTTAAAAGTCCAAGTAGTTATTTCTATCCAACGTCGACTATTTTTCCTTAATTCTCCCTCTTCAAAAGTTTTAAAATACCGTTACATTCATTTCGCTATCTCTTCTCATTCTCAAGAAATTTGATTTGAAGAAAAGTCCAAAATAGAAGACTGTGCATCGCAGTGATTAACCAACTAGAAATTTGCGCAATTATTGAATAAGAGTTTTTTCTTTTTTTATATCTCTTTGCATTGCAAATATTAATGAGTTGCAAAAATTATAATTTTATGCAAGGAATTTCAAACTAATAAAAGTCAACATTCCTGCGGAATTTCAGCACAGCCACTAGAACACGCGAATATTTATAGTTGAACGGATATTTATTACGCTAATAACGCAAAAACCACTACTACTACTACTATTATTGTTGCTGCTTTGTTGCAATGCTTTAAAAGCTAAGCAGAGGCAACAATTAACTAGGATTTAAAACTTTAAAGAGTTCAATGCACGAAAATATGAGACTTTCACAGAAATGTGTGAATAATATCGAAAACCCATAACTAAATACTAACCTTGCTGCTAAGCTTAAGGGGTTTTACACTTTACTGTAGTACATAGAATAAATCGATAGCGGCGAATCTTTGCAAGTGCTTACTGTTGTTACAAGTTTTGCACTTGCATCGCTGATTCTTGGTAACCGCAGACCGAAAATTCCACGAAGTGTAAAATACTTAAAAAAAAAATACATAAATAAATAAAAATTAGTAAATGCGCTAATCAAAAAACAAAAAACAAACAACGCACGCAAATGTGTGAAGCAATTAGTCATGAAGCAAAGACAGAGAGATATACATATTTGGTGGCATATGACGGTCTTTTAAGTGTTACAAATTAAAAATGACAACCAAAAATTTTATGCGGGGATTTTTCGAATGAACGCACAAACTGGTTTGAACGAATTTTGATCGAAAAAGTGCAGCAGAAAAAATATTTTTTGCTGCAGCTCAATACGCAGAAACATGACGCAATAGTACAAAAGTATTTTACAATTATTGGAGGATTTCTTGTAAAGGATTATGCATATCTAAATATAGTTTAACGTAACAGTGTTAATAGGGAGAAACAGCACAAAAACGAATATCTGTACACTGGGCGACAAATAAAAGTGTACACCTTGTTCTAATATAATATTCACAATTATTTTAATGAAAAAATGTTTGCATTATTTATTTATGAAAATATAGTTCATTCTATAATATAAACCATATAAATCAAAGTTTCACACTTTACATAGGTAAAGTTCACAAAAAATTCAAAAAAAAACTTCATCCAAAAATTTTATTCAGAATTTCTAGCAAATTCTCGATTTTAGTCCAATGAAGTGCAAGTTTCAGCCGGCTACAAAATCGCGTGGATTTTTGAGATTTTTTTTTAGACTGCATTTACGTTTTTTTTTTTATATAACAAGTGGAATTTACAAAAATTTGTTGCTAACGGTCTTCCGCATTTTATTTCATAAGAAATTCCTACTTATATGAAAAAAATTGCAAAAATCCGTCTCCAAAAAAAAATTCTCAAAAATCAACGCAATTTTGTAGCCGGTTGAAACTTGCACTAAAGACTAAAATTGAGAATTTCTAGAAATTCTGAATAAAAAGCTGAAAATTTCGATGAATTTTTTTCTGAATTTTTACGTATTACATATTAAGTGTGAAACTTTGATTTATATTATAGAATGGACTAGTATATTTTTATAAATAAATAATGCAAAAAAATTTTCATGAAAATAATTGTAAATATTATATTAGAACATTTTAATATATTTTTACGGTTTCAAATTACCACAATTGACTGACTCATAACAGCATAAACGCAAAAATATGTAAAAGCAAGTTGTTGCTCTTGTTGTTGAGCTGCCATTAGGGGCAAAGAGAATTTAAGTGAAAAAAGTAAGTCAAGAAAGCAGGCATTAAAAAGAGTAAACAATCAAAGGAAAAAATCCCGAAAAAACTGTAAAACTACGCAGCGAAAAGCATGTCACATTGTACGCACATACAGTGGCGCTCACGTAAATAGCACACATTTATTTTTTACAATATTCACAATTTTTTATGTGATACATTTTTTTCGTAAATTTTTAATAAAAGTTTAAACTTTTTTTTTAGTTTAAAACTTTGTGCAAATATTATAAAAATTTAACAAATTTAAAAAAAAATCATCACAATTTTTTAGGCTTTTCATACAGAACTGGGTATGCAGTTTTGCAGCCTTTTCAATTTTAGAATAATAATACCACCTCTCGACAAAAAAAAAATCTCAAAAATCAACGATATTTTCAGAATTTTCAAACCTGCACATTATTATACTAAAATTGAATATTCTACAAATTGTATACCTAATAAGTTTATAAAAAAAAAATCTGAATAAAAAGTTGCAAATATTGATGAAATTTTTTGGAGACTTGTTAAATTTTCCTGAATTGTATACAAAGTTTTAGACTTTGACTTTTATAGTTTATGTTAAAGAATCTGCTATTTTTTAAATAAAAAAATAACGAAAAAATTGTACCACGTAAAACATTGTGTGCTATTTACGTGAACGCTACTGTATATGTAAGTATGTTAACAAATTGTTAGTGTAATTTACTTCGAAATAATACAATAGTACTAAGGAAGTAATACAAACAAGCCAATATTTGCTATCGCAAATTGGTGATTGACGTATGGCACTAGGCTGAAGAAAATATTACCAAGCGTATGTGAATAGTCTACAGGCTACTTAAGCTTAGCTAATCGATACAAAAAAGGATGTTGTCGATTATATTCGTTCTGTTAAAACAGCTCGAAAACGTGAGTTTTTCGTAATAAAATATGTGGTAACATTTAAAAAAAAAAAATCGATTTCGTGTGCTTGCTGCCGGATAATTTCGGTGGCTAATAAAAGCAAGGGCGCCAATAATACATATCTACGTAGGTACAAGACATTTCTTCACAAGAAATCTCTGAGGAAGTCATTCATAGCTGACGCAACCTGCGCAAAGGAGAACGGCAACTGGAAATATTTTTGTGCGACGCAAAATGGCAAAGCTTTGTAGAGCGTAATAAGGCAGGTTGTTAGTGGAATTCGCAAAAATCGCTAACTAAACTGCCGTCGCTTAATCGATGTTCAAAGTCTTTGACTCATTAACAGCCACCATACAATGCTGAGCAAGCACTCAATTCGAAAGATCAAAGTTAAGTGATACTTACGCGCCGCACCGCACAGCAGAACAAAGTGCCTTTACACGCCAACTCCTAACCGGCTGTTACTAAGCATTTTTCTAGACTACAAACCCAAATAATTAAATTGAATATTTTGCGTACTCAAATGTAAATTAAATTCAATTGCCAAGGTTAATTGGCTGAAAAAATGCCAGTTAGTTGCTGCGAGTATGTTGGATAAAGTGAGAAATGTGATGCGATGCGGCAAAGTTAAATGAGAAATTTTGGAATATAAAGTGATATAAGAGAATTTCACAATTTTTCGAAATTTGTACATATAGTCAAAGAACTGGTTTAAAACATTTTAACTGTTGAACAGGTTCTCTACTTCTTGCCGTCAATTGAGATGCACTGCTAAAAAATTAAAAAAAAAAATTATTCGACTTTGTTGGCTACAAACGTCTTTCAAAAAAACGTTAACTGCGCCTTCGGCAATGCCAGCTCGCACAATATAGCGATCCAGATTTAGCCAAATTTTAGCAAATATAGCACACAAAAAATCGCCCAGAAAAATATGCTAACTTTAGCTGATGCAAGTTTAGATTTGCGCACAGTAAGCTCGTTTGGCATCAAAACACGTACACAATTCTTAGAAAAGTCAAGATAATTTAGTGTAGCCCTCTCGATTTTATTGATTTACAGTGAGCGTTAATAATTAAGTGAACATAATTAACCAGAAATTGTGACTCATTGAAAAACTTTGTGACTTCAAAGTAACAACAGATAATACAAAGCGTTTTATTTTTGATAGGAATTATAAAAAACTGAAAGGCAAAAGTATAAGGAAGCCGTCAGAGAATAAGCAAAAAAAAAACAAAAGTTATTGAGTAAACAACGCGAATGGGGAAATAAACTAAATATAATGAACAGAAAACTTATTTTAAATCCGAACAAAACAGAATTGGCAAAAATAAATAAATTAATTTTTTGTAGCGGCACATACATACATACAACATCATGCGTACGCTCGCCATTCCATCGCTAATAACAATTTACTTTGTGCTTGAGCACTTGCAACAGATTTCAAATATTGCATCATGCTAAAAAGAGCCAATGATACTGGACGCGACGCGACGAGCGGCTACCAACACACAAAAAGTCTCAATGCAATTAACCCTTTTCAATCGGCGAATGCGAAATGAATGTTAAATCACGTACAAAAATTTTATACATAATTGTTAATAATTTAAAACGCAGCCGGAATAGGCGCGCAATGGTGCGAGAAACACGCAGCAAACAAATTAATTGAAGCTCAATCAGCGTTGAACAAAAAAAAATGGGATAACTTGGCAAGCAAGCAAGCAATCAACGCGTGAAGGGTACCAAAAAAAAAATTATGAATGAATTTCGTGTGCGCTTGGCAGGCAAGAAGACGTGCAGCAGTAAGCATAGCAGGTTACAGAGGCAAAAACAAAAATCGGCTTTAAATGCAAATAATTGCAATATAAATGCAAAATTATTTCGCATTAAGGCGATTGTGTGTGTGTGTGTGTTTGTGCGCGCTGCCGACCAACCAACAAAGCAAAACGAAACGCAGTAACCCAATTTCACGCTGACGCAAGCCTATTGCACTAAACAGCGGCGCCAGTGAAGGGAAAATGTAGTAAAATTCAAAAAACAAAAACAACAATCGCTGCATTGATTTACAGTAAGTATGTATGTAATTATACTATATTATACATATTTTCTCAAGTGTTTTCTGGGTGTATTTTTTTTTTTTGTGTGAATGCCTTTCCTTTGTGGTTTAATTAACCTTTAGCAGCAAGTTGCTGACGTTGTGCCAAAAAAAAAGATAATACGAGGCGCTATACTTAGCTTTTGTTGAAGCCAAATGCCACCGCTGACAGCGAAGGGGTACAGCACAAAAATAAAATAAAATAGAAAAGCGGCTCCAGCGAGCGTCACTAAGGTCAACGCGAAAGCTGAACTCTGGTGTTGAGTGCTAACGACAGTAGCGTTGCAAACAAAGCGCTTTGAAGCGCCGACTAACATGTGAATTTCAGAATTTCATATGCAGGGGTAGCGAATATTTAAATGTGACAACAAAATATGTACATACGTATGTACAATTAGGGTGGTCGCAAAATACATTGGAAAATCAACTTTTTGGAACTTTCTTGCTGTCACCTTCCAGAATTACAGGAAATGGAAATTAAGGGGATAAACGTATTTTCTATTTGGAAACTGGTTAATATTTAAACCGTGCGGCCAAGCGATTAGAAACAGTGCTCACATGTTTATATTTTCAAGCTTATTCCTAATAATAGTAAAAAAAATAAGCTAATACTAAAAAATTAGCTAATAGTAAAAAATAAGCTAATAGTAAAAAATAAGCTAATAGTA
>NW_023458567.1:4303883-4320717 GCF_013731165.1 Rhagoletis pomonella | reverse complement strand
AAAAAAAAAAAATATTTTTAAATATGAACCAAATTGGACTATAAATACGGGGTTTACAAAAATCTCGACTCCTGCGCCACCTAGCGGATTAACTCATTTTTCATATGGAATTATAACCGGGTTCTGAGCCAGGTTTGTAAATGCAAACCTGTAGCTCATCGGGAAGTTGGTTAAAAAATGATTGCTAGATTTGACATACATACATACAAAGCAAGTTAAATAAAAGAATGTAAAAGAAATTTTCGGTTAAGGGTGTTTCGCATTTTCTTCCATACAAAGTACGAGTGCAGTCCGATAAGTACTTAGCCTCACCGCAAACGGCTACTGTCAAAATTTCTGCCGAATCGGACTCTTAGTTTTGTGTTGACCGCGTGTGGAAGCGGGCGGTTTTGCAGATTTTAGAAAAATTGAAAAAGAGCAATATCGGTCGATGATTCGATTCTTGTTTTTGGAAGGGAAATCACGCAGCGAAATGAAAGAGCGCTTGGATGCTGTGTACGGTGACTCTTTTCCTTCGATGGCGACCGTCAATAATTGGTTTAACGAGTTTCAACGTGGTCCCACGTCGGTGTTTGCTGAGCCACGCCTAGGTGCCCCGAAAACGGCTACCACGGAGGACAACGTGGGAAAAATCTTCGATTTCGTATTGGCAGACCGCCGATTGAAGCTGCGCAAGATAGCTGAGAGAGTAGGTATCTCAAAAGACCGCGTGGGTCATATGTTTAAGCGCAATTCGAAGGAGTTTCTGCGCCGTTTCGTGAAGGTCAACGAAACATGGATCCACTGCTACACACCAGAGACCCTAGGAACAGTCGAAACAGTGGACTTCACCCGGCGAACGTGTTCCGAAGAAGGTGAAGACTGTCCTATCGACCGGAAAGGTGATGGTCACCGTTTTTTTTTTTTCTTGGGATTCACAAGGTGAGATGTACATCGACTATCTGGAGAAAGGCAATACGGTCACAGTGCTCTACTATGCCGAATTATTGGGCCTATTCGACGCCGAATTGCAGAAAAAACGGCCCCATTTGGCGAAGCAAAAAGTGCTCTTCTACCATGACAACACGCCGGCCGTCGCCACGGCCAAACTGGTCGAATTGGGCTAACTTGAAAAAGTCACTCGCCGGGCAGAAACTGGAGTCGAATGAGGAGATACTTTGCAGACCTCGAGAAAACCTTTTTTTTCACACGGGTTAGAGAAGTTAGAGCATCGCCAGGTCAAGTGTATCTAAAAGGAGACTATATTGAGAAATCCATAAATCGCCACTTTTCCAAAATTTTCGTTTTTCTTTTGTAGGCTAAGTACTTATCGGAGCGCCCTCGTGAGTTCTAAAAGTTTTCTATATTGAAGAAAATGCACAACACCGTCAACAAAAGAAGTTATGAAAAATCAACGCGAATTTTGAGAACCTTGGAACTTGCACTTTTTTTACTGAAATTGAATAGGCTATAAACCTACCTGCATACCCAAAAATTTTCTAAAAAAAAAAAGAAATATTTTCCTTCAGAACCCTTGCAATAATAGAATTATGATGGAAATTTAACTCTAAAATTTTACTACTTTACGGTACGGTTAAATGTTAACCGATAGGTATACAAGGGAAGCAAATGTGAGGCCAGTAGCTTTTCGTCTTTTTTAATTAAAGTGAGAGTCAGCGGTAAAAATGTTAGTAATACACAAATACACTGATAACCTCATGAATTTGTGCATATATATACATAAATACGAACTTCTATTGCACCGCTAGTAACGGAAATATAAATACAATTTAAAGACTTAAATAAGTTGTACAACCTCACCGCGTGAAATGCCCGCAAACAGCAAAGCACCACAAATAAGTAAATGTAATAAAATTAATAGCTGGTGAAAGAGCAGAGAAGTAAGTGTACAAAGAAAGGGGCCATAAAGTTGCAAAGCGGTCAGCCAGTTAAAACATTTTTGGATCAAAAATTGCAAGTCGCATTTTTCTAACCATTTTTGTAGATGCTTCGCAATGGTGAGCTGAATGGAAAGCTGCAAGATGCGGTGCCAGGCAGTGCTGGATTTTGAGCTACACAAATGTAGAAATGCATGCCTGACTCGTGCAGAAAAATGTGACAATAGACCATAACAAATTTAAGCTATTAAGATGTCAAATACTATAACATGAGAAACCGTAAATGAGTTCAACAAATGAAAATATAAAATGTGCAAGTGACATAAAATGATGGCACTGAAACAAGTATAAAACAATAGTATCGAAAGTCGATGACTATCGTTTATAGTTTCAAGCACCCGATTATAGGATATTCACACGTAAAGTAATTGATTGTTTATTTTTTTGTTAGGTATGTATGTATGTATGCAGTTAGTAGCGCCAAATTCATTTCGTTTATATTTTATTTTATTTTTTGCTTTTTCTTCGCTTATGTTTTGCTTGTGACTTTCTGTTAATATGTATTTCTGCCAGCGGCAAATTGTTGATTCCATATCGAATGCCAAAAAAGGTTAAAATCATAATAGATTAAAGGAAATCAATGTTTACGTGTATGGAGTTAATGACTTAAAATAACATACGCAGCATACTTTCAAGTAAGAAAATTAATGAGCAAAAATTTTTGAGTGTCGCTGACTTGGTACAATCACATTTTTTTTTTAAATAAGGAAGTATAAAAAATGTAAGGACGGAATTAGTATGTGATAAAAAATGTTCTGTAGGAACTACTTCCACGAAAATTCGTATGTTAAAAGTACGTTTATATGTATTGTGCGGAATTAAAGACTTGGGCCGTTTTTACAGCGGCGAGTTAACTCTCGTTCGGCTGTTAACTACAGGTATTGCGAACAGCATCAGCTGTTGCAGGTTTTTTTTTAATAGGCGAATTCCAAAGATTTTTCAAACTCTTTCATCAGTTTTCAGCAAATTTTCACAGACAGTTTTGAATTGTGAACGCTTTTATGAACAAGCTAAGCATGATAGCACCGCACACGCCTGACACATGCGGCATGGCATTGAAAGAAATCCTCCGCACGCTCCTTGTATAATCTACTTTTTATTTTTTTAAATTTGCGGCTGAAAAAAACATGAATGCTGGGAAAGACAAAGCGATTATTGTAAAGAGCCGTATCGGTGTTTTTGCTAACTGAACTGAGAGAATTTGCGCTCATATTGCAGACACAACAAAGGCAACCGGACCGCCTACGCAGATGCAAAGTATAGCAATACTTTATCTGTTATTGCGAACAACTTCCGGTAGTAAATAGCAAAAACAGAAAAAAAATTAAAGAGATAAAAAATCGCATTCGTCCCACTTAATGAAGAAAAAATCGTTACCAACAGACGGAAATCTCAAGAAAATTCCAAAACAAAACGAAAAGTGCCGCAAAAGGTATAAAATCCTACCTGCACTCCTTTCCTTCCAGCCCCACACTCTACAACGGTCACACAATCGACTTTAATTACATTTGTACACCGCCAAAATGGACTTGTAAATATTTGATGAGTCAATTTTCACTGGAATGTTGTAGCGTATAAATTTACCTATTGGCAGTTAAAGAGTAATTAGCGTACACGCATGGGCAAAGAATCATTTGAACTATTTATACTCGTATGCATTATTTTTACGAATAATTCTATAATATCAATAAAACGATCGTTTATTTGAAATACATATTTACACTTGAATAACTTAATAAAGTTGCCAGTGAAAATTGGTTGTTTTTCAGGAGTTTTTGTCAATTGGAAAAATAATGAGTTCAATGCATGATAAAAAAAAAATTCAAGTAGTTTCACTTCAAATTTTTTTTACGGATACAGGTATTTTTGAAGTTTCATAAATTGTTTTCTCTGTTTTGGTCAAATCTAGTAAATAATTGGAAAAAAAATATTTGGAATTTAAGGAATCTGAGCCTGTATAACGCTTAAAAGTACGTTTATATGTATAACGCTTAAATGACGGATAATCAATGCATGTATTCGTATAGTTTCGGACGTTTTGATTGATCCTAGAAAGCTATATTGACCTCAAAAGAGAATAACTCATTTTTTATCTGCTATTCCAATTGGAAAAATAAAAATTTGTCAATGATTAAACAAATTTTCTAAGGTTAAAAAATTTTTCTAAGGTTAAAAAATTTTTAAATTAAAAAATTTCTCTAAGATTAAAAAATTTGTCTAAGATTAAAAAATTTTTAAAAGATAAAAAAATTGTAAAATGTTAAAAAAATTGCCAACGATTCAAAAATTTGTCAAAAGTTAAAAATTTGTCAAAGAATTAAACATTTGCTAAAATTGAATGGTATTCAAAATTTGTTTGAAAAAATTTAAATTGTGAAAAATTAAAAATTTCTTAAAAATTTAAGAAATGTAGATTGATTGAAATTTAAGAGAAAATTAAGAATTACAAATTTTGGTAAAAAATTGAAAACAGCGTATGAAGAAACTCTTTATAAAGTTTGAAAGTTAAAGCTTGAACCACATTTTTATAAAAAAGTAACAATAACAAAGTATAAATTGTAACTTGAAAAACTTTGCAAATATTTAACAAAAAACGCCATGCTCCATTTTGGTCGCCAGTCTATGTTTAAATTTGAAATTGTTAAAATTTAAAAAAATTTTAAAATAAAAATTTCAAAAGGGGGAAAAATTCAAAAATCCATTAAAAATTGGTAAAACCAGAAAGAGATAAAACAAAAAAATATATGGTATAAAATAAAAAATGAAGCTATTTACTAAAAAAAAATGTTTAAACATGGAAAAATTATAACAAGGATACAACATTATCTATCTACACAGACTAAGTTATCACGGAAATTCAAAAACAACTATGCAACCCATACCGAGTCATTCAAAATAATATTTTTATCTAGTAAAATTCCCAAAAGATTTTTTTAGATAATTAAATTATAAATAACAACTCATATCAGCTCCTAAATATGGGAAACGCACCCCGCTAAGGCGTGCACTTACAAAATTAAATATTTAGTAATAAATAAACAATTTCGAATATTTCGCATCAAAATTAAGCCGCACTACGTGCATGCAGAAACACGTGTTTCGAACATTCTTACTTTTAACTTCAAACTAACAGATTTTTAGGGAAGTAATTTTATTTTATTTTTTGACATACAATTTCATAATTATTACTGCTTATTTGATCATTTTTTTACGTCATTTTTTGTGAGTTTATTTTTAGCTTAAAACTTGTATTTACTTTTCACTGACATACTGTTTGAATTTTTTATTTCATTTATGACGTAAACGGCGCACATACATATTTATGTATAGTAAAACGTATTGACGTAAGCATGCAAGGACGAGATACGATATGCTGTATGAAGTATTGTAACAGCGGTGCATGTACAAGTATTTACATAGTTAAACAACAAGAATTTAAAGGGAAAAAAGTAGAGAGAGCAAGAAAAAGGCCGAACGCCTTATGTAGGCATGTGAGCATTTTTTTTTTTGTAGCAGCAATCCAAAATTTTTTATTTGTATGCGTATCTCATATAAATATAACCCTCGAATTAGGCAGATAAGTGCTGCCACCGCAAATCACGTTCGAAAATAATCAGCATATGCGCTTGGCCGAGCCGAGCTGATAACAAAAAAAAAAAACAAAAAAAAAATAAATGCTGGCTCATTATTGCATTTCAATATTTGGCAGTATTTTCGACACGAATATGTGTGTGTTAAGCTGAAATGTATGTAGAAGAGAAGCTAAATAGTACATAGTAAATATGTATGTAGTTATATACTACATGTGTAGTATGATTTATGATTCATTAGCCAGTACGGAAAGAAACTAGTGTAAATATCGAAGATCTGACTTTCTTCCTTGGAACGAACTGTTGACTTTAACATGGCGATGTTTTGTATTATTTGTCGGTTTTTGTCTTTTTTTATTGCCTTATTTTGCCTTTTTTGCGATTTCTAGTGCCTTTTCCTGCCTATTTCGTTATTTTATTTTGAATTTTCCAGCCTATTTCTTTATTTTATTTTGCTTTTTTTATAGGTTTGTAGGTCCTAAAAATCCGTTGCTGCATAAGTAGAAATAAATTAATTTTTCTAAGGTAATTGATTGAGCTAAATATGCCTACTGGGTAGCTATTGCTCGTGTTGGCATATGTGTATGAACTCACATTTAAGTAGCTATGTAAGTGTCAGATAAGATACGAGTCGATTGAATTTGTTGTAAGCTGACACAAATTAAATTATTTACGACGCGTAAAACTAAGTGCTAGTAATAATAGTAAAAAAAATCATTGAATGCAAAACATATTTGAACAATAGTGATTTTTATCGATAAGAGCAAAGGTAAACTAATGCGAAATCAGTGGATAACCACACATTCCTGGAAAAAAAACTAGAGCATAACGGGGAGAGTCAAGTTGTATAGTCCAGTAAAAAGTAAACAAATAAGTATTGTTACAAATGACATTCAGAGACTAATGAGATGCTGTTGCCTGATAGGATCGTGGATCGTGGATCGTGTCGCGCAAAATTAATAAATATTTACTCAACTAGCGGAATTTTCCTCTGATTTGAGACAAAAAAAAAAACATTGTAATGAACTATGTAAACAAGTGCTTTTCCTAAGTAGCAACTGAGTAGAGGTACATACTGTTTGTAAACGTATGGAGATAAGGAGTTGAAAAACAAACATTATGTCTAATGCAGAGGTAGCGCGAGAAAGCAACAAAAAGTGTTTCTTTTTTTTGTGTATTTAGTGAATATAAAAACATGAAATGCATCGAAAAATCAATAGTTATTGGATTGAATAGCTAAAGCGTAGGCAATAAATTTCTTATTGGAACATTATTAATAAAAATAATAAAACAATACAAAAAAAAATATATTACAACTCGCTAACCGTAGAGGTAAATAACAATTATCTCAATTAGCAGCGGCAAGTGATCAGTGATTAACGCTTACATTCGACGACATTCTTTCAGACAAATATCAAACGTCAATAGAAAATTAAAAAAAAAAAATGTGCAATAGTTAGCATTTATTTTTGAGTGCCTTTATCAATTAGGCGAGCATGACAGACTAAACAATTTACTGCGCTGCATTCAATTGTGAAATGTAAAAGCAAATATATTTTATAAATAAGAAAAAGGCAATGCAAAAAATACTAGTAAAATGATACTGATATACTACGCAGACAAAACGTGGCGGAAATGGTTTCAGGGGCCGGATACGTGATGCCGTCAATGATTTCGACTTTATGACTTTTGTTGTTGCTACTTCCATAGCCACCGTTGAGTAGCCTCCTCCTAAGGGTGGTCAAAAAAAAGTAAAGTCGGAATTTTAATCCTCTTAAAAAATATACCCATACTTTTTTTATTTTGAAATCAAAAAATAGAGGTCGTTAAAAGCGCTCAATGTTTTCCATATATTTTGTATGGGGGAAAAACAACTTTTCTTAGGAATGGTATAGAATTCTTTAAAATCAAGATTTTTCGAATACCCAATTGTTTCTTTGACCACTTTTTTATACTAACGATTTTTTTTGGGTACCCTTATTGCATTTTCAGGGGTTTGAGCGGACCTATAAAATAAAGTTACTATGAAAAAATGGTTCAATAAAAAATTGGGTATTATTGTTGGAAGTCTCCTGAATTCTATACTATTTCTAAGACAAGTTGTTTTCCCCGATTTAAAAGACATGGAAAACTTTGAGCGCCCTCTAAATATTTTCCCATTTCTAAATAAAAAAAAAGAATATTTTTTTTTCGGTATAGAACAATCCTAGGGGGTGAGTGCATTAAAATTCCGACATTACTAGTTTTTCACATGCATTTTTGGACCACCCTACTCCTACTCCTCCTCCTCCTTCACATACATATCTACAGCTTAGCTGATCGATTATGAGTAGCTAATCTATTAATGTATTTAGATTTCAATTCGCACAATTATATTAATTGAATTAAGTCGCAAGTGGTAGAAAATATAGTAAATGAATAATGAATGCCTCGTGCCGATACTGTTGTGGAGAGCCAACGAGAAGGGGCGGACAAGGAAAGAAAGCAAACGTACATATTAAGATCCGGTGAAGACAAGTAAAAAGCGCTAATTTTACGCCAGCGTCGCTGTAAGGAAATTTAATTTAATTTTAATTTCGTTAATTGACATTGCACACTTAGTTTGGTTAAAATGTATTTACCTTGCAATGGAAAAGTAAATAAGGAATTTGAAAGGAAATATTTATGTTTATGGAAAATGCTATATACATACATATAGGCTGCCTGCTGATAGATAACTTTTGCGTAAATATTTGCCTGCGAATAATTAATTGGTAATTCCGTTCTTATTTGTTTGCAAATTTACTGACAATGTTCTGGAATTTTATTTAAAGGTGAACGAAACGCTAAATTAACCAAGTTAACTACGTCAAACGCAAAGAAAACGCAATTAAGTGGTTTTAAAAGCAAAAATTAGTAACCAATATTATAACCAAAAGCGTGAAGGACAGCCGTAAAAAATTAAGGCGCTTAATGCGCATTCAGGCGTAGCAAAATAATTAGTATCTATAAAAAGGAAGGTCAGCTTAATAGCAAAAAAAAAATAGTTTCTAGCGCTCTACACACTAATGACTCACAAGCTAAATGCTGAATAATAAAAAAAAGGTGAAAGGTAAATCAGCAAAAAAATATCTTTGCTTCATTCTTTCAATGATTAAAGAAAATTCAGTGAATGTAGCGACTTACATCTATTGAACGATGCTTAGTGGTTGATAGTTAGAAATACCTACAGTGTCGAACAGAAGTTTTGGCACAGGGAATTTTTCATAATATATGCAAAGTTTTTTATTCTAATTTATTTTCGATATTTTTTTATAAAAATATTGTTCATTCTACACCAGAAAACATAATAATAAAATCGCTAAACTTTGTGCAAAACTCAGGAAAATTCATTAAATTTGCACACTAATTTGCAACTTTTTATTCAGATTTACTAGAAAAATTCTAAGTTTTATAGTCCATTCAATTTTAGTATGACAAAGTGCAAGTTTGAAGTCGCTAGAAAATCGCGTTGATTTTTGGTAATTTTTTTTTTTCACGCAAGTTCTTCCATACAAAGTATTTTCGACAATTATTTTTCGTATGGAGAAAATGAGCAACACCTTCCACTAAAAAAAAATGTAAAATCAACGCGATTTTCTAGCAACTTTAAACTTGCATTTTGTCTTACTAAAATTGAATGGACTATAAAACTGCATACTTGGAATTTTTCTAAAAGATCTGAATAGAAAGTTGCAAATTAGTATGCAAATTTATTGAATTTTCCTGAGTTTTGCATAAAGTTTAGAGATTTTATTTTTATGTTTTTTGGGGTAAAATGGACTATATTTTTATAAAAAATTATCGAATATAAATAAGAATAAAAAACTTTGCATATTTTGCGAAAAATTCACTGTGCCAATACTTTTGTTCGTCACTGTATGTACGTAAGTATGTACGTACATTATATCGTACTACCTTACAAGTAAACAAAAAAAGTGCGCCGTGCATCCCTGAGTCTAAAATATTTTTGTAAGGCAATTTCGAAAAAAGAAATTTTTTTGCCGAACCTGGAGGTAGCCTTTTTTACATTTTTCGGTGACACCTACATTTGGCAATAAAAAAATATGTTTTTAAAATGCTCGTAGCTCTACTGGAATAATTAAAGTTAGTGTTGGTCAATACGCGATTTTTAACCGTTATTCAGAAATGATTGTACTCAACTTCAAGTTTCAGTAATTTTCAAATACACCCACTAGAGTTAGTCACTCATTTGACGCGTTACTGGCGTTAGGGTGGTAAGTTAGGGTGATAAGAAGTGAGATCTGATGGGTAAGTATTAGCGGCACTGGAGGCCTACATATGAGCTCTGGAGCAAAAAACAAATTCCCCTCGATATATCATACTTTAAGATCCGGCTGAAAACTCCGAAAATATTACGAAAAGTGCGATGCCTAGGCTCGGTAAAAACAAAAAAAAAAATATATATATATATGAAAAAAACTCCAAACCAAAAAATTTTGCCTTTTGATTGCCCCTTTCTCTTTGGTACGGTCTAATGTACATACATTTATGCATATGTATATCGAAAGTGGATATTACTTGCATTAGAACTAGCCACTAACAAATCAAAAAACTGCAACGTTCAATTAGATTTCTCTGTAGTGGTCAATTTGCCAGTACATACATACATATTTACTACAAAAAAAAACGCCCCAACTTTTAAATATTTTATTACTTTATAATTCGTTAAGCCGTCCTTATCCTTCAATCGTTAAAAATAAATGCAATAAAATAGTGACCTTGTTTTTTAGATGGCCGCAACATTCAGCCAGACCGGCCAAGTCGCTGATGGTCGGACAGCATTTTTTGGCCACTAAAGTGTGGTAGTAATAAATTAAATGAGACAATAACTTGCCCATATGCAATAAAATAAAATAAAATAAAATAAATTGAACAAGCGAAAATAAGAAAAAAATAAATAAAAACATACAGGGTGCGTCGTCTGGTATTTGAGAACACTCACATACAAAAAATTAAGAGACACGCTGGTATCTATCGTTGCTGTACTTGCGAATCGCAGAGTTCTTGAAACAGCTCAATTTTTGAAAGTCGATATGGGGCTATGTTCAAATCCCTCAGCCGTTCCACATGTATTGCGAACAGAGTTCCCGGCGACGGTTATGGTTTAGGGAGTTGTGATCAAGGAAAAACATTTCATTCCTATTGCATGTGTCGAACAAGTTTATGAGAGGCCATTCGTATTCTAACAAAATTTTACTTCAGACAAGGCCATGAAGACTAAATAGACGCAAGATTAGAAATCCGAGAACTTTTATGACCCCATACATTCAATGTTATGGCCACCCCCCAACTCACAAGATCTTAATCGTTTGGATTACTATGTTTGGGGCGTTGTTGAACGGAGGATCAATAAACATCTCCATAATGCCCCTGATTATCTAAGAGCAGAAACTATCCGATATGGACGAGGAACATTCGATCCGGGCATGCAAACGATTCTGGTAGAGAATTGAAGCTATTTTTGCCGCTCAAGGCGATTTTATTGGATAAACATATCGCTACCTAAAGGTGAAAATGTGCCAAGTCCATTTTTTTTTCAAAATTTAGTTTTTGATAAAGAATGACAGATAGTTTGAAACTACATCGATGGACTTGACACCTTTTCACGTTTAGGTAACGATATATGTATGCCCTTATTCATGAAAAATAAAATAGATTTAAAGAGCTCTAAAAAGTGACATTTTCATACAAATTTTCGATTCATACGCAGTTAAAAGTTTTCTTTATATTTTATGAGTTTGGTTGATAGCCTGTAAGTCAGTTATTAACTCCACTCTAAAAATTTCAATAATACAATGGCAATCGATTTTCGAAGAAATACACGAATTCCAGTTCAAAAGTTGGCAATATCCTGAAATTCATGACGCACCCTTTATGTTAGAGCAAATGTTTAGATGTAATGCATATATCGCTGATTTACTTCAATAGTGTCATAACTCAAAAAAGCAAAACTCGAGAAAAACTGCTTTTATGTTTTGAATTTACATTTATTCCCATAGTAAAAATTAATACATACATATGTATATATGTATTTTGTTCTAGTGAGATACTTGTAATCGATACAGCTATGAAATTTTTACACAACATAGAAGAGAGGTAGCGGTAATTTCTGCATACTCAACTCAAAATTTATATTTTTTAAATTATGACATTTTTGAAGTAAGTGAACGATACGTACATATATACATAATTAAGTTAAAAAGGCAATAACTAATTGAAAAAAAAAATGTGAAAAGTAAGTGCATTAAATAAAAGATGAGTCAACGTAGAATGTTATAAGCAAAAAATAAAAATAAATTATATTAAAGGTCACGTATGTATGTATGTATTTAAGTGTGCAAAGAGCGCTGTGAGGCGCTATGGCGCTGTATAAAATCGTGAGCCGCTGGAACGCTTATCGTATGAGTTGATTGTGAAGTAACCAACCGGCTTTTGGGGCATGTTCGCTTAGACTGGGCATGTTCATGGTCATGAAGTTTTTAAAATATATAGTAAAAAAAAATTATTGCTAGAAAAACGCGAAAAATGAGACCGGAAAAAGTTTTCATTTGATATTTTTTTTTTTTGAGAGCATTGGAAATGAATATGCTATAACTTTTTCAATATCAATTTGAAAACAGAAAATAATCGAAATTAAAAGAACGAATCATTCAATTTGTGAATTTTTCGTCCTTGCGATGTATGGAATTTTCAACCCCTTTCAATTTCCGCACATATTAGGGTTTTATGGCTTCAAAAATTAATTCATTAATGCGAAGAATTTTCATAATTTTTTCGGAAAACTTCACTTTTATGCGTTTTTCTTGGACTAAATGTAAAATTCGTATGCCAGCAAATTCTCTAATCACTCTTCAAGAACTCATTCATCTATTCTATGAACTTTCAAAAATAGTACACTTGCTGTGTATTTAGACTTATTTTGAATTCCTAACAATCAAAGCAAAAACCACAAGAATATTTTTTTTCATATAGAACTCGGAAAAATTAAAGAAATACCAAGTAATTTTACACGAAATTCTCAATTTTTCAATTCGATTTTTTAGAAAAGCTTTGAGTATAAGTACGTTACGTTGACCAGATTTCCGAAGCTACAATTTTGTTTTTAGAATAAAAAAAACATAACATCTTTTAATGTATACACACAATATATACGGTGGCATTATTAAAATTATTATAAAAATTCGACGAATTTGAAACATTTTAATCAAATTTTCTAGATTTTTTTTTTTTTGAGTATGCACTTTTTTAGCTCGTTAAATTTTAGTGCAAGTTTGAAGTAGCTTGCACTTACCGTTGATTTATGGCAAGTTTTTGTTTCCGCATCTTCTTCGATAAAAAGTATGTATGTTCAAGAATTTTTTGCATAGAGAAAATGAGCAACTTCTTCCACAAAAAAATTTACCAAAAATTAACGGCAAGTCCTAGCTACTTTAGATTTTCAGTTTGAATTTAATGGCTATAAAACTGCATACCTCAATTTTTTCTAAAGATTCTGATTAAAAAGTTTGAAATTTGGCTGAAAATTTGCGAAATTTGGCTGAAAATTTGCGAAATTTTTATAATCCTTTTACAAAGTTTGAAATCTCTATTTATATGGTGTTTATTGTGTAACCCGCTAGACTTTTATAAAAAAATAATAAACATTAAATAAACAAAAGACAAATAGCCAAAACTGGTCAAAATATCGCACTCCTATTATTTTGTGGACAAGTGTATGTACATAAACAAATCTCTCACAAAGTGAAATTTTCATTAAAAAAGCTCTTAATTCATACTTTCCGAGAATTTTTCTTTCAGAGCTGTGCAAATCAGAAATGTTTTCATATCTTCTTGAGATCATTACGGAATCACTCCCTACAATAAAAGCAAAGTAAAGTGACCAGTTGTAATTAAAACAATCCAGTGCAGATAAACATTGCTATCCAGATGCTCAGATCATAATTTTGACGAATATTTACAATATTTACCCGAAAGACAATAAAATCCAGCATGCGCCAACAACACGTATGCGGAAATGTATACACCGTCAAAAGCACACAATTTCAACACATTTTTTTTTTTAAATAAAAATTAAGTGTAGATAATTTATTTACCTATTGTTACATGCGGAGTGGAGTGTTTGTTTTAATCGTGCTGAACTCTCACACGCCTGTCAACACAGTCACATTAAAAGTCTACCGGATTGTTTAACGCGGCCAGCTACCCCACCCCATACCCCCCTTAACTTTAGCTTTCCTTAAAAAAAAACAAATATCGATAATGCTTGCGCGCTCATTTCATTTTCCGTCAACTCTTTGACAGTAATGAGCAAATTTCATTGACTCCAATCAGTAAAATATATGCATGAAAGTTTATATAAGTATGTCAGCAGGAAAAAAATTATACGGCAAGCGCATTGTTTGCGTGAAAATTTGCCGCATGCAAGTGAAAAATATGTTAGCCAAAAACAACAGCAACAAAAAACAACAGTTTTGAGCGGCAATAAATTAACGAAGTAATTGCGTAAAATGGCATGTATTGTATGCATTGCAATAATGAAAGGTATGTATTTATAATTAGAATGGCATTAATTTCCGTGAAATTGCAGCGCGCAAAAAATACATGATTAACTTTCAACACTTTAATCTATTAATTTTTTGCTGTGCATGATATGCGCGGCACGTACAACGCGTGTGAACCTTTAAATGTTACACTCTTTCAAAATGGTTTTAAATAGATAAACAAACCCCGTAAACAAGTCTTTTGTAGTGAAAACAAGCGCAGAAAACTTTTCGACAATAAGACTGGCGCATGAAAGCTTCAGTGAAAGCTCCAAATTGCATCCTTTTGCATTCACTTAATCCTAGTGAATGTATTGGCTTGGAAAAATTATTTCGTTTTTCGTCGAAAAAATCAAGCTCACCCCTTAGTCACTACTCCTGCCTGGAAGTGAAAGCTTTCGTGAAAGCTCAACACTTTTTCCAACGACATTTACACTAGGTAATCAACACTGCTTTGAAGTTTTAACGTTTCTATTATTACTAAATTAATTATGAATGCTTACTGAATCATGCCGTTCATAATTGACTCGCCACTACTGTATTATCACAAAGTAATTACGCCAAAACGGCCACAATTTAAGCGAAAATCGCTGGGTAATTAATGAAAACAAGCGCCAGCCAGCGAACACAAATATGGCGCTGCTTGACACCCTGTAGAACGTCACTTCACAAGCGAGCGAACGCCATTGTTGCGAGCACTTTGTAGGCAAAGCACAGGCGAAAAACATATGTACGCCATGCGACATGTGTATGTACTCGAATAAGTGAATGTTTACATACGCACGTACATACATACATACATATGCGGGTATCTAGTCTACAGGTGACCAAAAATAGCAAGCACACCACACAAAAGAAAGAACGTGTAAAAAAGAGAATATACAAAAATAAATAGCAAAATGTAATTAATAAAAGAAAACAATGGAGATAAAAACACGAAAAACAATGAACAAAAAAAATTTGCGTAAATATGCGAATAGTACGCAAAGGCCTTTCAACTGTAAAAAAAAATAAAATAAAAATGAAACCTCGAAAAATACAGCGAACGAAGAAAAATGCCAACCTCGCCTTTTGTCCCACCGCCTGCTCTGCGCATTGTTGTAATTGTATACGCGCTTTGGTCGTACGTGAGAATATGTTATATGCGGCGCACGAATTGTCCTAAAACGTTCAAAAAATAAAACAGACAGACGCGTAGACAAGCGATGGTCACTAGACACGGCACTGGCGCGGCGCATACATACATACATATAAAATAGCAGTAGGAGCAGCAACGCAGCAATAAACTACAGAAAGGCATGTCGCATAATTTAAAAATAAAATAAGCAGACAGTCAGACAGCCTACATAAATACTTATGTATGTATGTATGTAGTCATATAAATTGCAGGGCCGCCTCGCCCACCAACTACATATGTGCCATCCCATCGCTCTACTCTTCTGCCCTCTCCTTGGCTTTGGCACTCGGCGACTACCACCCAACTTGGATTACAGCCAACTACTTAAATTTACAGCTGCTTTTGCCTTTGCTGTTATTGTTGTTGGTTGGGTTATTTGAAGTTGCACTCATTGCATGCGCCGCTGTTCGATCGATGTTGCATGCAACACGCATCTGCAATGTGCAATGATATAAACACATATGCCTGTAGAAATGTATGCGCCTAAATAAATGTGTATGAATGTAGATATGTATGCATGTATATCGAAAGGCAACAGAAAAGAACTTAGGAAGAGATGTTGCGAACGCGTGGCGGAATTGAAGAGGTGCCACGCCCTAGCTGTAAAATGCAGCGGATGGCGAGCATCGTTGTCTGTCTAATGCTGGTATTTGCAGCATTAGAAATGTGAGACGAAAAGGCGGAGGGAACAGGGGTTTAGTAGAGGATCAAGCAGAATTATTTCAGCAAGAGTCAGTGATCAGTGATGATCCGCCATCTTGGTTTTGATTTTTGTGCTGATACTTTTCTTAGAAGAAGAAAAAAACACAAAATATTAGGGATCTTCAGGGGAAGAGTTCATCGCGTAGATGTGGGACTAAGGTAAGTTGCATTATGGCAAGAATTTCAAGTCTTATGATCTACTTCACAGCAGTCGCTGCTGATTTAATGAGTAAATAGAAGGTGGAAAAATTTGTAATCTTTGTCACGGGCTGTGATAGACGAGCAGCGGAAATTTGCTTAAGGCAGGTTCAAAATATATTGTACATATTCTACAATATAAAAAAGTTTTTGTTTTTTGGCAGTTGTTTTTCTCTAAAGGAAAGAAGTCTTGCAATCATAGTTGTACCACAACAGGTAAACATCGCACAACCTCTTCAAAAGAGGCAGAATTTCAAAATCAGATCTGAAACAAAAACCAGAAAATATCGATAAACATTACCACGAAATATCGATGAACATTACCAGGAAATATCAATCAACATTACCAGGAAGAAATATCAATCAACATTATCAGAAAATATCAATCAACATTACCAGAAAATATCAATCAACATTACCAGAAAATATCAATCAACATTACCAGAAAATATCAATCAACATTACCAGAAAATATCAATCAACATTACCAGGAAATATAAAATATAAATTCACATTTCAAACTTTATACAAAAATTACAAAAATTCTGCAAAGTTTCACCAAAATTTTAAACTTTTTAATCAGAATCTGTAGACAAAATTTTGGTATGCAGTTTTGTATTATAGCCGATTTAATTGTAGTATAATGAA
>NW_023458567.1:4302680-4303783 GCF_013731165.1 Rhagoletis pomonella | reverse complement strand
TTTTTTTTTTAAATTTTTTTCTTTTGATTGTTGTAATACTGAGTCATCATATGCCGTGTTTGCCCGCGGCGCGCAGCGCCTGCGTCCTTGAACTTCGTTTCTAATTGACTCTGCTGGACATGCTACTTCTTGTTTGCAGTTGATTGAATTTGAACGAGAGTGGTCTTGTTTCAATGAGAGTGCTGTATTCGTATCTGTCATTACCTAAGGTTGTCCACATACATTTTTTCTCACGACTCTATTCTAGTTCTTTTAGTATGTGCAAAGGTATATAGGCACTTCTCGTTGCCTACGAGCACTTTCGTTATCGCCAAGCACATGGTCTATGGACATCTGACAGTCGTATGTTAAGCGAGAACTCTTAATTGGGCTCTCGTCACAATAGATGATCTATAGAACTATGATTGGCACATTACAAAGTATCAAAGTACACCCTTGAATACGTTGCAGCCTTTGTGCTTTAGCCTGAGCACGCTTCTTTAAGTAGCTCTAGACAAAAATAATAATTCGATGCTCTCGTGTCTGGAGAGTGTCTGATTAAAAACTTGAGAAAAATATTTTGTCATGCACTTGAGAAATCTCTGCTTACGAGCTTCAAGTACCCTAATGTATTAGTCGAATTAACCAACTACTGGTCTTGAGCTTTCTAAGGCAATTTAAGAGGTTATTAGCTACCGAAAGTTATTGCGCCTCTGACTATAAATAATAAAGTATGAGAAAAGTTCCCATTATTTTCTTCGATTTGAGCCCAAGTAATATACTTGAAAATAACGTAAATAAATTTTTTCAACCCAAAGCTTTCTGATAAATAGCGATATACTATGTTAATCGAGATACATACTTATGTACAGTGGTCCACGAAATCGTTTATTTAATGTTCATTATTGTTTTATAAAAGTCTAAACAACAAACACCATATTAATTAACATCTGAAACTTTGTATAAAAATTATACAAATTCGGCAGCTTCACGATAATTTCAAACTTTTTAATCAGAATCTTTGGACAAAATTTGGTATGCAGTTTTGTAACCCATTAAATTGTACATAGTTTACTAAATTGCAAGTTTCAAGCAGCTAAAAATCCCGTTCATTTTTGGGATTT
>NW_023458567.1:4301575-4302580 GCF_013731165.1 Rhagoletis pomonella | reverse complement strand
GTGTTTCACATTTTTCCCATACAAAGTATGATCGACAATTTTCTTTTATATGAAAGACACTGCCAGAAAAAAAATCACAAAAATGAACGTGATTTTTAGCTGCTTGAAACTTGCAATTTAGTAAACTATGTACAATTTAATGGGTTACAAAACTGCATACCAAATTTTGTCCAAAGATTCTGATTAAAAAGTTTGAAATTATCGTGAAGCTGCCGAATTTTTATACAAAGTTTCAGATGTTAATTAATATGGTGTTTGTTGTTTAGACTTTTATAAAACAATAATGAACATTAAATAAACGATCTCGTGGACCACTGTACACATGTATGTATCTCGACTAACATAGTATATCGCTATTTATCAGAAAGCTTTGGGTTGAAAAAATTTATTTACGTTATTTTCAAGTATATTACTTGGGCTCAAATCGATCTCATACTTTATTATTTATAATCAGAGGCGCAATAACTTTCGGTAGCTAGTAACCTCTTAAATCGACTTAGAATGCTCAAGGCCTTGAACAGTGTTGGTTAATTCGAGTAATCTATTAGGGTACTTGAAGCTCGTAAGCAGAGATTTCTCAAGTGCTTGACAAAAAAATTTTCTCAAGTTTTTAATCAGACATTCTCCAGACACGAGAGCATCGAATTATTATTTTTGTCTAGAGCTACTTAAAGAAGCGTGCTCAGGCTAAAGCACAAGGGGTTGGAACGTATTCAAGGGTGTACTTTGATACTTTGAAATGTGATAATTTGTGGACAACCTGTGTGAAATTTATGTGGACAACCTGTGGCAATGACAGATACGAATACAGCACTCTCGTTGAAACAAGACCACTCTCGTTCAAATTCAATCAACTGCAAATAGTACATCAAACAAGAAGTAGCATGTCCAGCCGAGTCAATTAGAAACGAAGTTCAAGGACGCAGGCGCTGCGCGCCGCGGGCAAACACGGCATATGATGACTCAGTATTACAACAATCAAAAGAAAAAAATTAAAAAAAAAAA
>NW_023458567.1:4300222-4301475 GCF_013731165.1 Rhagoletis pomonella | reverse complement strand
TTTTTCGCTGTCTGCCCACTTGCTGTCAAAGCTATTTGTTGCATTATTATTCACACACGCGACGTCATTATTTGTCGTTGGTGCACTTTTGTTTTATTTCTTTACTTGGAAAGCCGGTCTGCCACCATGAAGCTCTTCCAATGCTATATTCTTCTTATTTTATGTAGATCACTCGCCACATTCCGCGGTAGTCGACATCTATTTTAGATCCCAACAAAATGCGTACGTGTAAAAGCAGTGCGCGCGCCATCGTCTGAGAGTTCTTTACTCATGAGCGCAATGCGTGCCTGTTCGCTGCTGTGCTCATTTCCCAAAATGCGTACTTTTTTGTTATTGTAATCCTTGCATTTGTGCATTTGTGTGAGTATATGTATGTATGTGTGCGGTTGTTGGACTTTTACGGCATTATGATATTAATCTTCTTCTTTTTTTGCTTTGGATTAGTTCATTCATACTCGTGATCTCTACAATATGTGCTTATCTGCCGCGGGCAATGCTTCTTCCTAATTCAAGTTTCCAGCTGCGTTCATTATCACCATAACTCGAAACGATATGAAGTTTTTTGCCCCTACGAACGAATATTCTGTGTGGGTGCGGTTAATCCCCTTAGCGGAGATATGCTTCGTAGAAATCAGCCTCGACTTGCCTCCTTTTTCACTCCCTTCCTTTCGTCCATTCACCATCTGCTTCCTGTCTCTACTCATCTACAGCCAGGCTACTTATACAGTTTATAGCATGTCGATTCGCCTGATCGATTTCATTATGGCGCTGCTGACTCTCCACTCGTACGTATTACCCACGTTTACTCGTACATGTGTATATATATGTATGTATATGTATGTATACTATAAAATATTAACACCAACTTAAAATGGGTGCTAAAAGTCACAAGAAACAAATATTGAATAAAGCAAATAATATACTACATGCATATACATATATGTATGTACATACATATGTGCGAGTTTATTTCATGCAAAAATCGCAAAAGCCAACGTGGAAGTGCCATGAATCGAGCGGCCTTAGCAAACAAGCAAGCCAAATCAAATAATTCAATAAAATAAACTAAAAAGCTATGTAGATTAAATAAAAATTCGCGAAAAAGGTTTTTTTATATTTTTAATCCAAAAAAAAAACATTAAAAAAATCAGATACATATACATATGTACAGTGGGGAGCAGTGATGAGTACATGGTGATTTGTTTTTGTAGATATTTGAAATTTTTTTAATATATTTTTTTTTGTTATTTTTT
>NW_023458567.1:4298860-4300122 GCF_013731165.1 Rhagoletis pomonella | reverse complement strand
AAAAAATAACAAAAAAAAATATATTAAAAAAATTTCAAATATCTACATAAACAAATCACCATGTACTCATCACTGCTAGCCACTGTACATATGCATATGTATCTGCTTTTTTTAATGTTTTTTTTTGCCTTAAAAATATAAAAAAAAACTTTTTCGCGATTTTTTATTTAATCTACATAGCTTTTTAGTTTATTTAATTGTATTATTTGATTTGGCTTGCTTGCTTGCTACGGCCGCTCGATTCATGGCACTTCCACGATGGCTTTTGCGATTTTTGCATGAAATAAACTCGCACATACATACAAATATATGCATGTAGTATATTATTTGCTTTATTCAATATTTGTTTCTTGTGACTTTTAGCACCCATTTTAAGTTGGTGTTAATATTTTATAGTATACATACATATACATACATTTATATACACATGTACGAGTAAACGTGGGTAATACGTACGAGTGGAGAGTGAGCAGCGCCATAATGAAATCGATCAGGCGAATCGACATGCTATAAACTGTATAAGCAGCCTGGCTGTAGATGAGTAGAGACAGGAAGCAGATGGTGAATGGACGGAAGGAAGGGAGTGAAAAAGGAGGCAAGTCGAGGCTGATTTCTACGAAGCATATCTCCGCTAAGGGGATTAACCGCACCCACACAGAATATTCGTTCGTAGGGGCAAAAAACTTCATATCGTTTCGAGTTATGGTGATAATGAACGCAGCTGGAAACTTGAATTAGGAAGAGAAGCATTGCCCGCGGCAGATAAGCACATGTTGTAAAGATCACGAGTATGAATGAACTAATCCAAAGCAGAAAAAGAAGAAGATTAATATCATAATGCCGTAAAAGTCCAACAACCGCACACATACATACATATACTCACACAAATGCACAAATGCAAGGATTACAATAACAAAAAAGTACGCATTTTGGGAAATGAGCACAGCAGCGAACAGGCACGCATTGCGCTCATGAGTAAAGAACTCTCACACGATGGCGCGCGCACTGCTTTTACACGTACGCATTTTGTTGGGATCTAAAATAGATGTCGACTACTGCGGAATGTGGCGAGTGATCTACATAAAATAAGAAGAATACAGCATTGGAAGAGCTTCATGGTGGCAGACCGGCTTTCCAAGTAAAGAAATAAAACAAAAGTGCACCAACGACAACTAATGACGTCGCGTGTGTGAGTAATAATGCAACAAATAGCTCTGACAGCAAGTGGGCAGACAGCGAAAAATTTGCTGGTATTTGGGAGC
>NW_023458567.1:4292657-4298760 GCF_013731165.1 Rhagoletis pomonella | reverse complement strand
AAAAATTTGCTGGTATTTGGGAGCCAGCGGATGGGGTGGTTTAATTATATATAAATATAGATTTTTTGTTTGGTACATATGTGTGTATCATAGAAGACTTGGTGGACTGCTTAAAAATAATCACACGAAAGCACGATAATTCAGATTTTCACGATAAGTGTTTTGTGTGTTTGTTGTCAGAGATTAGAGCATTGTGTGATCTAATGGTCGCTGATGAGTTGATAGACATAGTGAAAAGTGTTCCTTTTTGTAAATTCCATCAAGTGCTTTCCTCTCTTTCTATATGGTTTATCCGAAACTGCTGTGCAAAAGGTCGTTGAATTTTCAAGAGTACTTCGAACATAATTTTAAAAAAGTTTTAGATTCACAGAGAACGGTGATAGTGTTTTGGAATAGTCGATGGTCGAGTTTTCGTAAAACTCCTACCAAACAGTCGATATGAAAAGTACGCGACGACCCATTGCTTCGAGAACCGGATGAAAACTAATGGATTACAGAGGAAGGGATTAAGTTAACCGATACCACTAGCCGTATCATTCAGGCATCAGACGGTCATCGACCGCAAGATTAATCTTCGAAAGCGAAAAAAGTCACAAACTATTGGTATAGTCGATTTTGAAACACATTTCAGCACACACCCAGGCAACCAAGCGTTTTAGAGCAACATGCTGCCTCACTGTTCTTTTTGTCTTCGATGTCATGTTTTGTGGACGTTCTGTTCTTTTTACTTTGGAAGATTCAATGCCTAAATCCACTGCTAGAAGTGAAACTAAATCTTTTATCGACAGGACGACTGTTTTAGGCTGCGACTACGATCACCTCTGGCTATGAATCTAACTTGTTGTAGTCGGGAGGGAAAAGGAGAAACTCCACAGGCAGGATAAATAGGATTAGCATTGGCGATGGAAACGAGGTTAGCTTTTCATATTTCTCGGATTGTCCACTGATCCAATTCACCAATCCAACAGAAAAGGGCTCTAGAAACGGCTAGGTTTCAAGCAGCATACTCTCGCCCTTTTTTCACCTGTTCGTAGGAACACAACCTTGTCCTAACCTGAGACAACTCCGAATTTGAAAAACAGGTGGTGCTTTAAAATCATCGCTCTAGGACTGGGATTGCACCGAAGGACAACTTAGTCATTGCTCATATGGATACGAAAAAATAAGTCCGAAGCCGCGCTAAAAAAAAAATTTTTGGAAAATTTAACTGGGCTCAGCGCAATCAAAAAAAGCTGCCTTGAAACTCATTTCCAGAAGCTTCCACCGCACGTGACTAAGAAGTTCTCATTGAAGCAGCTGCATGGATGCCGAAATGTGACTGCCTACAAGCTTGCAGTACTTGCTCTAACTTGTAACTACTACCTCCCTCAGTTTACAAGTCGTCGCATCGGGTCTGGCCTAAAAGGGCATGTGGGCATGACAAGTATTCATATGTGTGTAAGCATGTAAATCTGGTACTGATCGTCTCGCTGATGAAAGAATGTGCCTGGGAGGCAAGCGCCAAGGGGGCAACACGTGAAACATAAAGAAGAAACGGTGATGCGCTCACAATACCTAGTTGATCAACATTGCGCTGTGTAGTGTAACGCCAAAGATGTAAAAAAACAAATGCTCAAGACAGCATAGACTTGCCAAACGAGCGAAAAAACGGCCGCATACGCGGTGACGGTCGGCGATCGACGATCAGCCAACGCGAAATGAAGTCACCAGAGAATGTGAAGTGTTCATAAAAAGTGTGTGCGAGTGTGTATGAAATGGAGAAAGGCAAGAAGAGTCGCGCAACTTGCTACTTTTGCCGCTGCTGCCACACAATTTAATGGCCAAAATACACAAGTACGGCAACGTAAAGGCAAAAGCGCCATAAAAATGAAGCGCTTCAATATGGCGAAAAAAGAAAAATTAATATCAAGAAACCGGTTCAAATTCGCAAATAGCGCTAAAGCGAGAGGTGAATAGTTTGTGTGAGCAGGTCATAAGATTGCTGAAAATTTTCTATTGATAAAATTTGCGTTTTTGTTGCCACTTTATAGCTTTTTGTTAGAGTACACATTGGAACTTAAAATGTGAAATAACTTCAAGTAGACGAAAGAAGTTAATAAAAAAAATTTGGTATTATTTCGGTCAGTCAAATTTTAACAGCGAGCGTTTTTCAGAGTATAATTAGTTGCAGATATACGTAGAGCGCGGTAGACACGGCTTAAACCGAACACAGAAATTTTTTAATATGCTATACAGAAAATCACGAAAACGTTAAGGATGCTAATTGAAAAGTATTAAAAGTCGATAGCTATAAGGTGGGTAATACGTGATGTATATATACCTTAAGTAGTGTATACACGTTTGATAAAAAAAATAAATGCATATACATTAGGATGCATCATTCACCACTTAAAAAAAAATAGTACTGTTTTTTCATCGGAATTATATAAATTCTCTTATATTACAAGACTTCCGCAAAATATTTCGGTAAAATATTAAGGTTTACGTGAGCTGGACATATTTGAAAATATTTCCAAAAGTTAATTTTTTTATAAATATCAATTTGTAATGTTTTTTCGAAAAATCACTTCGGATGACAAAAAAAATTATGCTTAAAAGATCTACATAAAAATGCTTAAACATTTTATCAACGGAATCAAAATAATGAGATTTTTAGAGGTATTTTTTAATCGTTTCAGCTCATGTAAATCTTAAAATTTTCCGAAATATTTTGGCGGAAGTCGTAGAATATAATAAATTTTAAAATTCCGGCCTTCAAACCAGCAATTTTTTTTTTTTGGTGAGGCACCCTAATATACTATGTATAAATAAATATTTAATTGGTAAATATTGATCAAATTACTGTATCATAATTTTTTTCTCCATTTTTCTTTCGCAAACGTATTCGTATATTTTTGCATCACTAATGAACGCTTAATTAAAGCAGAAAATAATTTAATTAATTTTCAGCTTTTTGTAGAAAACCCATCCAAATCCGATAAAACCCGCAAAAACCCACACATAGCGAACTCAGCAAAGTGAAGTACCATATTGAAGAGCTTTAAGCCAAAGTCATGTACATATATAATCCACGGATAGGAGGTGGCTCTCAATTGGCTTTAAAGTTGAAGTGCTCGTGGTTGAAGCGAAAAAAAAACAAATAGAGTACTGGCAAGGGAAGGCGAAGGATCGTGGAGGTGGAGTGGAGGTCGGTAAGGTAAGCGCAGCCACAGTATAGGACGCTTTTACTCGGTGGTTTCAATTCAATTAAGAAATTGTTGACGTGTGTTATTCGAGTGCTGGCCCGCAGGGGGAAAACAACAATAACGCTGGCAAAATATCGGCGTTTTGTTTAGTGCGAAAAAATGTAGGTTAAGTTGAACAATTGCAAATAAAATTTTGCTGTTTATTGGATTTCGCAAACAACTACTACTCAGCTGTGTATGGTGTGTGAAAGCGCAGAAAGTGTAAAAATTTATGATTAACAAAGAGTTTATAAATAGGTATTTTTAGTGATATTCAAAAAAGTTATTTATTTGCATTTCTTGTAAAAAATATTTTCTTTTTGTATGCTGTTCATATTTATTTATTTCTTTTACTGTTTTTAGCTTGTCATAACTTTATTTCTATTTTTTATATTTCTCCCTGATTTCTTGATTTTCCCCTCTTTTATCCCCTATTTTCTATTTTTCCCGTATTTGTTTCCCTTTTTCCTGTTCTTTTGTTTTATTTTTTTGAAACCATTTATATTTTTTCCTAGGTTTCTTACTTTTCCTCTACTTTTCTTAATTTTACCCCTAATTTTTCATATCGATTTCATTTTTTCACACTTTTTTTTTTCTTTTAATTACCCGAAACAGCCAAATGCTTTTTAAATTTCCCAAAATAGCGCAACTTTTTGCTGCAGCTATTCGTCGTTCATTTTTATTTTCAACCGTATAAATTTTCACGTATATATATTTTCCTGCACCAGTACACTTTTTTTTTTTTACTTTTTCCTCTTTCGCTTTTTTCGCTTTTTATGGAATTTCAAATGCGGACGACGTTGTTGTGCGTACGTGGTCGTATTTGAATGTAGACAAATTTTGCTTATGCAATTTTGTATTTTACTGGAACAGACACATCGATGTTCGTGGGTACGAAGACAACGCTTTAGATCCGTTTTCGTAATGTTTTCGAAGCTGTAGGGGATTAAAAAAAAACAACAACTATGCGGAGGATCGGCAACCAATAAGGCTACACGGGCGGGAGTTCAATTACTAATTGACTTCGAAATAAATGCCATAGAATTCTTTATTAAATTAAATTAAGCAATTAATCCACAGTTCGCTTAGCTTTTAAGCTAGAAAAAACATCGAAATCGGGTGTTGAGCTGGTCGAAAACGCGCATACGTTGACGAAACCGAGACTGCTATCGCTACGAGCGATACGAGAACGATCGGGGATGGGAGTCGATTTTTTGCTATAAGTTTGTATTCGTTGTTGCAATTTTGTTATACATTTAATGAGAACGCGCGCACACCGCTTGGTCGTCTTCTATTTTTCGGTTTTGCTGCCGAAATCACAAACTCAGATACTGAGGGAAACACGAAAATACACCACTGCTTCGTAGCTCGTCTACAAGTAAACTAAACTGTAAAGTCTGTGCTGTGAAGTGGCGGCGGCGGCGATGACGATGAATATGACGACGGCGAGCAGCGCAGGCAATGAGGGCGAATGTAGCTGTTAGCGGTGATGGCAATGTTGGTGCCAACAACACCAACCACCGGTAATACTACAACAACTCCATGTGGAGGCAACACGAATGAAACATGCAGACGACGTAGTCGGTGTTAGGAAGTTTGGCGGAGGAGGAAAGTGCAGAAAATAATGATCAGCTTGATCGGTATTTAGGCATGGAGTTGCCACATATTATACTATAAACGCATAGGATTTTAAAATGCCTGCAAGTGGTATTGTTTGAGAGTAACTGGATACGTCAGACTTAGCGAATTATATTTTTGTCGCACTTTTTCACTCAAACTCTTTGACAGTTGTGTATGTACTCACAGAAAAAATTAAAGAAAAGTAAATAACCACTAAATTACAGAATCAAAAAATATGAAAATTTAAAGAACTAGAAAATATTGAAAGCAAACTTAAAAAATATAGGAAATTTAAAAAATATAAAAATTTAAGAAATTTAAAAAATATAAAAATTTAAAAATTAAAAAGTTTTTTAAACATTTAACAGTAAAAAATTTTTAATTAAAACATCTAAAAGTAGAGAAGGATAATAATTTTAAAAATGAAATTTAAGATTTAATTTAAAATAAACAAAGAAAATAAATTTATAAAGAACTCTAGAAAAAATGTAATAAAAAATTTTATTGAATGAAAAAATGTTATTGATTAAAAATAAAATTAAAATTAAAAACAAAAACAATTAAAAAATATATAAAAAAAAATCAAAGCACTAAATACCCATAATATAAATATAACAAAACGAAATTATTAAAAAAAAAAATTTATACAAAAAATTAAATACAGTAGATAAAAATATTAACCTTTCCTAAAATATATTTAACCAGAACTCAAATTATTAAAAAAGCTAAATCAGTTAAAAATTCTACCGAATCGAAAGCAGTGGCAGCACTGTGAGCGCGACTTGACTTGTTCGCGAACAATGAGAGATCAACATATGTACATACATATGTCATCCAAAGAAAAAAAAGAGTGCTTATAAAAAGGTATTGAGGAACTCTATTAAGAACAACAATAACAAATATTTGCTGAATGAGTTAAACAGAAAATGGCAAATCAACAACGCGTATGTATAGTGCTGCTCAAGAAAAGTAGAGAAAACAAGTCGCTCAAGCGAATAACCAATTTTGTGTTAAGCGCATTTTAGACGAGCTTTAGCGGTGATGCGTCAGAAGAATAGAGTAATAAGTAAGAAATAATACGCAGTTAGAAGTTTTCAACAAATTACAATAATTTACGACTATGCATAAAAAAAAAACACTAATAAAGAATAAGGCGGGTAGTGAAAAGCGTAAAAGGCGACCAGCGGCAGTAAATATTTATTTACATATTGAGTGTGCCGTTAATAGGAATGAATATTTTATTTTCACATTTCCGGTCT
>NW_023458567.1:4291437-4292557 GCF_013731165.1 Rhagoletis pomonella | reverse complement strand
ATATTTTTATAAATTTTAAATATTTTTATTAGTTTAAAAAATCTGAATAGATTTAAAGCATTTTAATCAACGAGACACGTTTTTATTTTTTTGCAAGTGAAAAACACAATATTCTTCTAAAATATATGGAGCAAAACCATGGCACGTGTCAACCAGAGCGAGCGCTCATTCACTCACTTGATGATAAAATAGCCATTTCTCAGAACCTGTTCAGAAAAAGACTAAACCAAAAATACCAATATTAAAATAAAACGAAAATTTAAAAATGCCTATGTGATTTCATAATTGGCACATCAACTCGTCGTAGCACACACGACACAGGCACTGCGACAATTCTCTATTTCGTCATGCTATGTCATAGACGCACCTTTGTGTGCATTTCCTTTAGAAAATCAAATAAAAAAATTTAAATTGGCCAACCCAGAAAAGTGCAGAAAAAGTACAATGTTCTTTTTCTAGTGCTTGTTGTTGCTGCATTATAAAAATTACGGCAGAGATTATAAAAATACAAATATTAAAAAAAATCTTGAAAAAATTTGAAAAAACTCAGCACAAAAAGGCCACCAACGCAATAAAAGATAAGCATGCTAGAGGTAAGTAAGTAAGCGAGAGCATGATCGTGCGAACACTGAGTGCGCCCAACATACTTAGATTTGGCCAGTGAGCGCGGACAAGTACTGCGACACTTTTTCTCTTCACAACTACATACATATGTACATAAATTAGCTAAAGTGGCAGCAGCTGAGCCAGGTTCATACTATTGGCCAATATTGCTGGCGAGAATCAATTGTTGACTGCTTTTGAGGTTCTCTTATGTACAAATGTAGCGACGGTTACTGCTTTCTCAGCTCGTTTGCCTTACTGTAGTCAAGCAAGATTAGATGCTGTAGCGCAGAGGTTAGTTTAAAGAAAACCATTGACTTAGTTTTGGTGTGCAATTTTTTTTTGGTTGAACATTTTTGTAATGAAAAATTTATTGAAAAAAATAACGAGTATGACGACAGAAAATTTAAAGAAAAATATATTAAAACAAAATATGTGTGTATATTTAGAACAAAAATATAAAAAATATTAAAATAACAAATTAGAAAAAAATATTCAAGAAATAAAAAATTAAATA
>NW_023458567.1:4290265-4291337 GCF_013731165.1 Rhagoletis pomonella | reverse complement strand
ATATTTTTTATATTTTTGTTCTAAATATACACACATATTTTGTTTTAATATATTTTTCTTTAAATTTTCTGTCGTCATACTCGTTATTTTTTCAATAAATTTTTCATTACAAAAATGTTCAACCAAAAAAAAATTGCACACCAAAACTAAGTCAATGGTTTTCTGTAAACTACACTCTGCGCTGCAGCATCTAATCTTGCTTGACTACAGTAAGGCAAACGAGCTGAGAAAGCAGTAACCGTCAAGTTTTCGCTACATTTGTACATAAGGGAACCTCAAAAGCAGTCAACAATTGATTCTCGCCTGCAATATTGGCCAATAGTATGAACCTGGCTCAGCTGCTGCCACTTTAGCTAATTTATTTACATATGTATGTAGTTGTGAAGAGAAAAAGTGTCGCAGTAGTTGTCCGCGCTCACTGGCCAAATCTAAGTATGTTGGGCGCACTCAGTGTTCGCACGATCATGCTCTCGCTTACTTGCTTACCTCTAGCATGCTTATCTTTTATTGCGTTGGTGGCCTTTTTGTGCTGAGTTTTTTCAAATTTTTTCAAGATTTTTTTTAATATTTGTATTTTTATAATATCTGCCGCAATTTTTATAATGCAGCAACAACAAGCAGTAGAAAAAGAACATTGTACTTTTTCTGCACTTTTCTGGGTTGGCCTATTTAAATTTTTTATTTGATTTTCTAAAGGAAATGCACACAAAGGTGCGTCTATGACATAGCATGACGAGATAGAGAATTGTCGCAGTGCCTGTGTCGTGTGTGCTACGACGACTTGATGTAGCAATTATGAAATCACATAGACATTTTTAAATTTTCGTTTTATTTTAATATTGGTATTTTTGGTTTAGTCTTTTTCTGAACAGGTTCTGAGAAATGGCTATTTTATCATCAAGTGAGTGAATGAGCGCTCTGGTTGACACGTGCCATGGTTTTGCTCCATATATTTTAGAAGAATATTGTGTTTTTCACTTGCAAAAAAATAAAAACGTGTCTCGTTGATTAAAATCCTTTAAATCTTCAGATTTTTTAAACTAATAAAAATATTTAAAATTTATAAAAATAT
>NW_023458567.1:4287306-4290165 GCF_013731165.1 Rhagoletis pomonella | reverse complement strand
TTTTTTGCTTTTGTTTAATGACGACGATGGAAATGGAATAAAATTAAGCAATACTATAGCAAAAAAAAAATAAAAATTAAGAAATGTGAAATAAAAAAAAAAATTATACAATTGAGCTTTTATGAAAACTGTCTGCATTTTTAATCATGCCTTTTTTTCTTGTTTTTTTGTCCGGCAGGTTGCCGCAATCTCAAACGCGTTTATTTCATTAGCATTAATACATTATTGCCAGAGGTCAGGGCAAGTGCAAAATGCGAATGCATTAAACAGCTCACAGTAAATTTCTAGATATTAAAATTAAAGCAAAACCAAAAAGAATATTAAAAAAATGGCAAAAAGAAGTAATAAGAAAAAAAAATAAAAACGGAATCAAAAATATGACGAAAAATAAAAAATGTATAACTAAATAAAATAAGTAGTGAGAAGAAAAAATATCTCCTAAATATGGATAAAATTAATAAAGTAGATATAATGCGGCGGAATTTTTTCCGAGCGTGAAAGTCTTTCACTAAGGTGATACATTTTTCATGCATTTTACTCAAAAAACCTTAACATATTTGTTCATAAGGTATCTATATGAGGTTTAAGAAAATTTGGTTTAAAAATAATAAAAATTTATAACAAAAGTATTTCAATGGAATTAAAATCGACTCGCTGCTGTTTTTGATTTCCAAATGAAACCGAATTAAAATCGATTTAAAAGGGGTAAACATTTTATTTAAAAATTAACAAGAATAAAATATAGAGGAAAGTAAATTTTCTTCTAAATAAAAATAAATATAATAAAAACATAAAAGTATAAAGTAAAAAAATTATGAAAATTTAAATTTAAATAAAAAATAATAACAAATAAAACAATTATTACAAATAAAAAATAATTGATAATAAAAAATAATTGACAGTAAAAAATAATTGACAAAAAAAAATAATTGACAGTAAAAAATAATTACATACAAAAAAATATTATGTGCTAATAACAAATAATAAAAAACATTTTAAATAAAAAAATAATTACAAATAAAAGAGTCAAAAATAATAAAAAACTAAAATAACCAAAAATAAGAACTATTAAAAAAAAATACTACATAAAAAATATGACCAAAGTACAAAAAAAGTATAGGAAATAAAAACGAATTGAAAAAATATTTAAAATTATACTGAAAAATGTTTTAAAAGTAAATAAAAAGTTTAAACAATATGGGTTTGAAAAAAGATTTGATACAATTTAAGCTAATACAATAAAAAATTAAAAAAGTATAAATGATTTTTCGATTTTGACGTTCAGAATTGCTTACCAGAGAATTTTAAAGATTAGTGTAGCATGTGTACGTTTAAAATTATTGAAACACTTACCTGTAAAGAGAAAAAAAATTTACATATTAAATAGTTATAGTGCATAACACCAAAATAGATGTAAAAAATATGTATGTACATAGAAAATGTTGAAGACTTGAATAGGCCCCTGAACGAAACAGTCCAGAATAACTTGACTTGTATATCTTGAAGAGTGTTGTCACCTCAGCAGAAGTGATGTTTTAAGCTGGTACTACAAAAAACATGAACTCTAAATTAATAAATCTGAATTGGATCTGGAAATAAAGGAGCCCCCGAATTTCCATCACGTTCGGTAAGGTAAATTAATAATTTTTTTTTTTACTACGCTTGTATCACAAGTTTTTCTTTAAACTCAGCAGAGTGCAAAGAACAAAGAAATCCACTGATCTTCCATTTTTTTGCTCTCAGAAACGGATGTGAACTGGACATCTATTTGCATATTTGCAATACAAGTGGATCTATGTATGCAACAAAAGTTTGCAACGAAAAAGATTACACACTAACACTCTTCACTGTCTGACCATCTGCAGCATTACACATACAAAACTACAACTCTACCCAAACGCATAGCTGCCAATGACATCATTCGACGATCACAACGAAAATCACCAATCAATCATGCAGTTGTCACGAATTATATCATTTTGTCGTTCTATTTATTTTTTTTTTTTTACTTTGTTGTTCTACTGTCAGTGCCAGATCAAAAGCAATGCCCCTCTTTTTTGCATATTTGTAGCACCTTAGATGTGAGCATTGCAATGAAGGAAAAGCTATCACAAGACAGCTGATTGCCATGTGCATATTTAAGAAGAACCGTGAAACAAAAACTAGGATGGGACGAGACAATTAAAATTGCAGACAAAAGAGGTGTTAGACGTTCAAAAAGCGAGTAATAAAAAGACGGGAAGTGCTCGAGAAGAGGAGATAAAATAAGAGTAAAAACTCACGACTGTCGGAGGGTCTGAAAATGAGTTGGGGTAAGTTTCGAATCCATTTAGATTTATGAAGCAAATTGCCCAGGCAGATGATAAATGCACATTAGGGTGGCCCGAAAATGCATGTGGAAAAAGTAAAATCGGAATTTTTATGCTCTCACCCCCCCTAGGATTGTTCTATACCGAAAAAAATATACCCCTATTTTTTATTTTGAAATCAAAAAATATTAGGCGCTTTGAGCGACCTCTAGATATTTTTTGATTTCAAAATAAAAAATAGGGGTCTACCTTTTTTCGATATAGAACAATCCTAGGGGGTAGGGTCATTACAATTCTGACTTTACTGTTTTTGGACCACCCTAATGTACATACATACATATGTACCCAAGCAAGAGGTAAAGTTCTATTACAAACAATTATTTAATTTGCACCCTTTTACTTTTCCTTATTATTCGTGTATTGCTTTATTTCTTTAATTCGAGTTTTTTCGTCAATACTTTAGCACATTACTAAACTCTTAAAGCAATAAATAGCATACAATGTTTTTTTTTGCGTTCGCACAAACACATAGTATTTTTTGGCAAGCAAT
>NW_023458567.1:4270918-4287206 GCF_013731165.1 Rhagoletis pomonella | reverse complement strand
TTTTTTTTTGCGTTCGCACAAACACATAGTATTTTTTGGCAAGCAATTTTAATTGAATAATATGAGAGAATTTAATGTCAGTTCGTTAATTATAGTCATGTTTATAGATTTTTTTCGATCGATTCTTGGCATTTGGCCAAAAGTTCAAATAATTGAGTTATACAGTCATAGAAGCAACAAAAAAAAAATATAAAAGCAATTTGCAGATGTTTCTAAATTTGCAAAAGCAACAATTTTAGTGGAGATGATAAAGTAATAAAAGAATTAAGAAAATATTAAAAGGCAATAATAAAATAAAAAATTTAAATAATAAAAGCAAAAAAGTAAAAAATGAATTGTTAAAAAATTGCTTGGTTCGATGACGGCGGGAGGAGTAGCGGTAGAGTGCAAGTGGCCTCTAGAAAAGTTTCCCGACTTTGTCAACGAAAATGGTGAACTGTACAAGCGAATATCAGGCCAGATGGGCGGTGAAGACGTATTGCCATGGAACTTATGCGTACCGACAGTGCAAAAACAGAGGGTGTTAAGGGAAATTCACGATGTTCCTAGTGCAGGCCATATGGGGATCCGAAAAACTATAGCACGAGCAACAGCGAGGTATTATTGACCTGGAATGTTTCGCGATGTAAAGAAATATGTGCGACAGTATGAAAAATGCCAACTTTACAAACCAAGCCAACAGCAAGCAGCCAGAAAGATGCTGACACAGCTTGCTGAAGAGCCCTATGACCTGTTGCGCGACCTAAACACGGTCTAAACACGGAAACACCATGGTGCTGGTGATGTTAGATCGTTTCTCGAGGTGGGTCGAGATTGTATCAATGCGGAAGCCAACAGCGGAGGGAGTAATTCCAGCAGCAAGAGCCGGATCCTGTAGCCCCCCGAACTATAATTTAAATGAAAATTATTATTATAAGCATAAGTTGCAAGCAAATTTTGGTGCTATTATTTTGACCGCAACTGTATGTACTTTCTGTAACCAAATGTGAAAACGAAAAAGCAGTGAAAATTTGCTTATGCATAATTATTTTCAATTTTCTTCAAATTTCACTCAAGTACAAGGGGCGCCCACGGCAGCGGCGACGGAGGTGACGGACTGGCGCTCTCAAGCGTTAACGCTACCATTTGCCGCCGCAGCACGATTTAAATTTTTCTGGGTATTCAGGTATCTAGGTCAATAACACGATACATGGACGCTGCTGCTACAATACAAAAAAAAAAAAAGCTCAGAGCCACACCATTCATACCATACGGCAGCTTCAAGTGTGTGAAGGCGATGGAAGTGGTGTAAGGTGGTGGTGAAGATGTGGTACGCGCCATGATTTGCATGCGCCACTACTGGCGTTGTGTGGTCGGTCTTGATTTCGTGCGTTCCATGGATACAGCTGCGGCTAAGATCACGATTCTGCTGCCGCAGGGAATTTAAGGTTGGCAGGCGGCAGACAGCTTTATATACTGTCGCTGTGACCGTGACTGAGGGCTTTTTCACTCCAATAAACTTTTCTTTGCATTCACAGCTCGATTTGCGTCATTTCAAGTGACAAAACTTGCGAATAAATCGGCAAGGCACGAGGTGTTGATGATATGTGTGGTACTTTTTTTCGATTTATTTCCACTTGCTATAGCTTATACATAAATATGTACGTACTACCTTTTTTATTTTTATTTTTTATTTTGCCTTTCTATTCTCTTTTGCTGACTTTGCCATTTTGACATTTCTGCCCCCAGTTTCTAGCCGCTGTTCTGCCGTCGAGATATTTAAAATAGATTAATGCGGAATGACGCTTGTTCGTCACATATTTTTAGCGGCAATCAAAAGGTGTGGAAAGCAAATATTTTATGTCTTACAATATGTATTTATGTAAAAGCATTGTGACAAATGATTAAAAAAGATCAGCGATTCCCCGAGAATTATCTAGGAATTCGTTGATTTACGTCGAAACAAACATTAATACAGCTGTGTGTAGCGACTTTGACTAAAGTACAATTAATTGTTCTGTCGCGGTATGACATCAAACATGAATCAGCTGTTTTCCTGCGTTGTCAACGTGTGCTGATTGACTGAGAGAAGGAACAAGTGAGTGAGGGTACTCGACGAGAGTATGCTTACACATATTTTAGTAACGAAATTGAGATAAAAGATTTAAATTAATATAGCATTAAATAAAATGAAATAAATTAAGTTAAATAGAATAAAAAAATTCAATAAAAAAATTTTATTGATAACTTATTTTTTCTTCTTTTTATTTCTCTCATTGTTATTTTTGTCAATGTTATTCTTTTGATATTGGATTTGTTTTTAAGTTTTGTTTTTCATTATTTTCAAGTTAATAATCTAAAAAATAAAAATAAAAAATCTCACATTTTGTTCCCAATTTTTACGTACGTACAGCTGTGGGCAAAGATTTAGCGCCAAAATTCAAAATCATATTGTTTTCATGTAATGTTTTTTTATTAATTTTCATTTAAACTATAATTGAATCTATAGCAGATACCACATAAATAAAAGTTTCACAGCTTTCACAACTTTCACAAACATTAATCAAACTTCAAAAAATTGCCATCAAAATTTCAAACTTTTTAATCGGAATTTTTAGAAATTTTTCGGGTACGCAGTTTTGTGTCCCATTCAATGTGTCAAGTTGCTAAAAATTACCGTTGATTTTAAAGAATTTTTTTCTAGGGTGCTGCTCATTTTCTTCCATATAATAAAAGGTCATTTAAAAGTCAAAATGAGAAGATTCGAAGTTCAAATGACCCCGATACTGACCCCCATACTGACCCCCGTATTCGGGCTCAGCGACCCAAAAAACATACATATATAGTGACCTTTTGTTACGATTTTTGTCGCTTTCCTGGATTTTCATAAACGATTCATAGGAAAATTATCGGAATTTTTTATAAGCGCCACATAACCTTCGATTCCACATAAAAATACCTAACATTTTACTTCTTAAAAATAACGATAGCTCTCCATTTTTGTGCAGAGCCGCATGCGTTTTGACGTGAAATGACCCATATATAAAAAAATTAAAAATACACATATAAAAAAATTAAAAATATACATATAAAACCATAAAAAAATATATATTAAAAAATAAAATAAATAAAAAATATAGAAAAAATAAATAAGCTAAAAAATTAAATCAAACAAAAAACTTACAATTAAATTTAAATAAAGAAATAAAAAAGTTGAGAAATTAAATTAAAATAATACAAAAAAAAATTAAATTTAAAAGGGAATAAATAGAAAGGCAAACATGTAACAAATAATTTACACAATTTTCCTAAACGTAACAAAAAAACGTTATACAATTTTTGATTTTCATTAGAATTGCTTTGCTTTTGCTGCGACCAAAATGTATATAGCAAAGCGTGATTGAGTTTGATATTGATCTCATAAGAACTATCTTATAATGTCAAATTGAAAAAAAAAATTATGAATTTTAAATCGTTTTTGTTGTTTATATTTTTTGACATCATGGGTCCCTAAAGGAGAGCTGCACTGAGTTGCCAATCAAACCTTGTTTAATACACCTTGGCTGTGACTTTGATAATTGGATTTAGCCTTTTTATCGATTTGCTGTGATAGTGATTTTGCTGTTCTGTGATCTGCTTAGCTGTGCTGTGCGCATGAAGCTTTGCAGCATGGTGTATTATCTACATAGTACCTATGTATGTAGTCAAATTGCTATTGGTTTGCTCCTGCTGCGCTGTCGTTGTGCTTTCACAAATTATTTTTGAATTGTCTAGTTTCTTTAGTAATTTCACAGCAAAACGGCAGCCAAAGCATTACATACACGCCGAAGTCAAAGCACAGTAAAAGCAAATTAATTAAAAACATCACCGCACTTTCAAACCGCGAGTAAAAACTATAAAATTTACTTTAAAAAATATAAAAAAATCGTTGGCAACAATTAAAATGGTTTTAATTTCATTTTTTTACAGCCCTAGTACAACTGTTAAAAAACACCCAAATCGATGGTCTTCTGCAATAACGACATTACTCAAATTTTCATTTATTTAAATTATATAGCGGATTAGGTTCATAAATAACCATATTTTTCTGTTGAACATCGACGTATGTGTACTTATTACCAATACGAAAGAGGGCGCAATTATACCATTTGTCAGAAAAACGAAATTGGCATTCCTTAGTGAGAAGAGAGGGGAAGAGTACAGATACCTCCGTACCGTCAATTCGTTTCAAGTTTTCTTGTCTCTTTTGATCTTTTCGTTGCTTCCCATTTAAAGAACCAAGGACTTGAATTCAATTAAAGTTGACGCGTGTGGAAGCAAATAGAAAACACAAAAGAGAATGCGAAAAAAATTGCTTTCAAGACTTGACGTGTCTGAAAGGGGACTTACTACTTAACAATAGCTCTGATCCAGTACTAAATGAACTTACAGTATTTTACACGAACTTGCAGGAGGTTACAGGAAAAATGTTCCTCTACTCCAAAATCCTGTAAATTAGAGCGATTTTTGGAGAGTTGTGTAGAGAATGAAGTTGCAAGATTTTACCCCAAGTTTTTCTTCTAGTAAAATCATGAAGTGTCTGGCGTTTTTACAGGAAAAATGTTTTTTTTGTTCCTGTACTTTTTGTTTGTTACACTTTTTACTGTCACTTCAGAGAGTAAATTTTGCTGTTTGACATTTTTACAGGATTTTACACGAAAAGTATTGGATCAGAGCTAGTGGCACATGTCTCTCTAATTCTTGTCTAATCCATGTTTAATCCTTACTAAATCTTTATAAAGCAGTTATGATTTGAAAGCTTAAAAATTTTCCCTACAGAATTGTTATAATTTTTGAGTTGCGTGTTGATTGCAGAGGGCTATCGAAATATGAAAAATATGTGCATCGAGCTACACCTCCTTAGCGGCCACTTCTTACCCACCGCCATCCACCTATTCCACCAAAGTCATGGGCAGACAAATGAGTAACTGTAGTGAAGCAATTGTCTATGGCTAATCGGAGAATTCTTCAGCGCACATACTTTTACGAGGTCGAAAGCCGTCAAAGCGAATGATCGTCATGTCGAAAGCGAAAATGCCAATTAACGAATAAAGAAAGAACATACTACATACTTAGATATATGTATGTACAAAATAGAACACGCCATGACAAAAATACCGATTATCTTAATGACAGCAAAGAGAGAATAAGGAGAGGACCGCCAGTGTGATGTAAAATTAAAGTTTTGCAAAATGTGTGCACAGACAACGCAGTTAGGAGCAACTTTTATTTTTTTTTTAGTTATTTTCTTTTTACCTTCAAGTAACGCACAACGATTGAGCAACATTTCACGAGCTGCATTTAGGAGAAGCGCAAGGCTTCATAAACAATGTCAAAGATAAAAAAAACGTCTATGTAATATTTAGAATAAAAGGTAATCTCTCGGCTTGGTTTGGGCCAGTTTTGCAAATAAAGCACTTCACTTTCGAAACGACGCAATGTGGAAATATGTAAATTTAAAGGGGAAAAATAACGAGTGCGCAATGACGAGAACCGCACTTAGTATGTATATACGCTCGCGCGCCTACAACGAAGCTCCAGAAGAGCACCACTTTTACAGCAGCAGCACTTGCGTAAAGCTCGCCACAACAACAACACACGGACGGCCGAACGAATGAATACAATCGCTTATACGGATAGACGGCACGTCATCGCCAGCGTCGCACGCATTGCCTCACGCGCAATTTTTTCGTTTTTGCTTTTGTATTTATTTTTAATTTTTTTATTCGCTGGGGTGCTCTTTGTATTAACCGCTCGCTTTCTTAGCTGTTTTCGCCCGTATTTAAGTGCCTGCTTTCTTGCATGAGTTTCTTCCGCTTTGTGAGCGCGGAAACGGCGGCGGAACGCGGAAAAAACGTGAAACAATAAATAGGCGCGCGCACGTTGCTCAGTTCGTCGCACAATTTGTACTGAAGGAAATTCCGAAATGGACTGAAAAGCAGTGCACAACACCGAACCTACAAACACACTTGCAAATTGAAAGAAATAAAATCCAAACGATGCAGCAAAGAAAAAGCCAACAGCAGCAACAAATCGTGACGCGGCGACGATGACTACAACGGCAACGCGCAAGTGAAATGTTAAAACAAAAAATAAATAAAAATACAAAAAGCGCCAGTAGAAATACAAAAATACATATATACTTTGTAATAAAAGGGTAAAATCATCAGCCAGCGCCAGCAACACCAGATGCGCCGGTGTTGCAGCGCTAAGAAAAAGTACAAAAAACAAACCCGCACACAGAAAGCAGATAATACAAAAGTAACAAAAGGCAAAAAATCATAAAATCAGAAGCTGCCAATACAAATACATAGTACAAAAACAACCAATATAAAAATCAATGAAACATACAAGTTAAACTTGAGTTTAGCCCAATAAAGGCGGCCGAGACGACGGCGTCAACTCTAGCGGCATGCATTTAGCTGTTGCGGGGGTGGACGTGGCGGCGGCGCAACGAAGCGAAAAGCATGCAAAGAAATCAGCAGGCAGCAAAAATGCAAAGTGCAAAAACATGTGCATATGTTTTACTTGTAATAGTCAATGAGGAATTTTTATGCCATTCTCACAGCAGTGGCAGTGCAGTGCTGCATTTATGGCTGGCTACATGCGGTTGGCAACGCTCTGAGCAACATCAACGCAAAGCAACATGTTGCTAGTCGGCTAGACGATATCCATTAGTGGTATAAAAAAACTTAATGAAATAAAATTTAATTATTGTAAAAATTAACAACTAATAAAAAATTAAGTTACTAGACTAAACAGTAAAATTTAATGAAAATTCAAACATTTGAAAAAATGTTAATCTGAAATTTTATATTGAGTATTAACGGAAGAATTATGTGTCGACTTTTTTTTTGGGATTATGTTATTGCGAACCATACATACTAAGGGCCGAACTATGTATAATTATATAAATTTAAATAAAATAAATTAGGCGTTTTTCGGAAAATTGATTAATAAATCGTTCATGTTGAAATTATTCCAGGTGTAGTAATTAGAGCGAAAATAAAAATTTTACACTATCTTATTTCAAAATTTGCCGAATGTCAAGAAAATAAAGCGAGAAAGCTGTTTTATTACTTCACCTGTTTATACTAATTTCACCATTGAAATTGTGCGAAGAAGTTTCAAATGATTTAAATAATATTAAGGATCTTTAAATTGAAGAAATATTAAAATATTTTTCTAAAATTTAAAATTTTTAGGTGTGTATGTATTATATAATTATAAAATGTATTAAGTTATCGCAGTCAAGAACAATTATTAAATTTACGGTTTTTGAAAAATTTAAAATATTAAAAAGTTAATTAGAGAAAAAGTTTAAAGAAAAAAAATTTAAGGAAAAAAATTTAACCTATCAAAATTCCGTTTCTAAAACAATTTTATAGTTTTTTTTTTAATTTTTAGATGTTAACCTTTCTCAAAAACACATTTCTGGAGAAAATTATTACATACAAAATAATAGGTGCGTTCTAGCGGAAATAAGATTTGCAGGTTTTAGAGCATTTAGCCAGGCGTTCTTGGAGCCAAAAATCCTGTAACTGACAGTACTTTCGTGAGAGTAACTTAGGCTCTCTCAGTTAGAAGTTGCAGGATTTAGTCCGAAGTTCTTCTGCCAATTTAATGAAAATTGACAAATGATCAGCAGGGTGGCATTTGACTGCAGACTGAAAGCGGCGAAGAAACGTCTAAGGTTACAAGATATTGTTCTTATTTGAAAAAAATTGGTTGTTGTCATTCAATTGTACTCATGAAGATACGGGGAATGTCAGTCAATTTCATATGAAATACAATTTTCGGTTTAAGAATTTTTTAGCCTGGCTAAATAAATGATTTTGTTAACAAAGTGTTTGATGTTTATACGCGCAGAAAAAGAGTTTTTGCGTTCCAGCAATTTATTTCTGTCATTATTGTATTACTCTCATTTGAGTCTTTAGTCCGAAAATTGCTAGAACACACCTAATTTTTATTATTAACTTATCCAATTAATCTTCAATAGGTTTTCGATAACTTGCGACCCTATCCAGCGCCTTCTTCTGGCACACACTTCGGCAGCCAAACATTTTATAAGTTAGTTGAGAATTGTAGTTGCTTTTCTTCCGGCACACATCAATGATCTCTATAGAACTTGGTTACGAAATTTTGAATCGTGAAGGGTCAGTTTTGGAGATATGGAGAAAGAATTTTATGCAAAGCGTAGCAACGTCGACCGGCTCACCTGAAATATGTAGATTCAAGGAGAAAAAGTAACGTAGCACTATTGCGAACCATGCATTGCATTGCATTCGTGTGCGTTATGTACATACATATATCTACTAAAAGTAAACAAATTTTATCGATTGTGCACTCGCCGCAGCAAGAAAACACTTGCAATAATAGAATACCATTGAAAGCAAACAAGTATTAATAATTTATAAAGGAAAAATAACACAAAACCAGAAAGAAAATGACGCATATCAAAAACAAAAGCAGCTGCAACTACAACTACAACAACGAGGAAATAAATATTGTAGCACTTGGCAATGCATAAGGTGGGAAAGTGTAGAGAGCAGGCGGCCAGGGAATACAATAAAAATGCAAGCAGCAACACGAAAGCTATTGCCACACCATTAGAGTTTGTCGGCAATTACAACTCGGTTGATTTGTCGTTGCTGCTGCTGCTGCCAGCCAACTCCACTCGGAATCTTATTTGAAATTGGCGTTCAACGCTGTAGCCGCTACATTTCTCCACTTCGCGTGCAACGGAAAAAAGTTGAAATGGAAATAGAAGTGATAGAAAAATTCGAACAAGCCCAGAGTAGAGGTTTACGATGCCGAGAAACGTCGCCGCTGCCGCCGTTTTTATCATTCCTCACGCGCCGCCGCCGCGCCTTTGTTTTCGTTGCTCGGCGTCGTAGGAATTTTGTACAAAATTTTCATGTTGTAACGCTGTTTCACAAAATGAAAAATTCATTTTTAAGAGTTTTTTTACCTAATTTGGTGTCGTCACTGTACAGGAATTTGAACTCCTTTATTTAAAAAACGTAACTCAGAAAAAAGCATAGGAAACCCGTTTTTCGGTCGAAAGCATTTATTACTGTTAAATTAGAATGAAACACTGGTATCTAACTTGACAATTTTTTTGCGTAGTAGTCAGTTTTTCAAAAGAAGAAAAACGGCTCAGGGTGAACAAGGGTGGTCAAGATTTTTTCTCAATCAGAAAACACTCATTTTAGGGCCTTAACCATATACCATACGTCTCACAGACGACGTGGAGTTAATAATCGTGAATATTTTTTCACCGAGTTTTGTATTAACTGGTTCGTTACAATACCTTTTATCCGCGAAACCGATCGTCTAGGCTAGATATATGCGTATTTGTCCCGGGTGAGTATTTTATTTTTTTGCCGCTGGTTTGAGCTACCAATGCAATTTGAATATTTTTTTAACCAGACTTTTAATAAAAGCAAAACCCTTGTTTGCTAATTTCTACAAGCGTAAGTTTTTTTCTTCTGGGTTTCAAAATACGTATACGAGTACTAGGTGGTTGTGTGTGGTTTTGGTGTATCGCTGCATCGCATCGCAATGTTTTCTACACAAGGTCAACGTTTCCGATAGGTGGTGCAGAAGTCAAGAAATATGGAAATAACTTTTTAATTTTTTTTTCAAATAGTAGAAACCTTCACTTCGCATTTTAATTCAAACTAATTAAATAGAATTATAATCTGGCGAACCCTAACGCTGACGAGATGACGTGATAAGATTAGTAGCCTTGTGGCTCTTTGGAATCTGTCTACGGCGTTGTCAGACGCACCGGCTTCGCCGCCGATTCTTTTTAAAAGTGACGACGCCGCCGCCTCAAAGCCTGTCGGCATAAACCTCTAATACAGAGCACTCTGGAAATAGCTAAACGGAAATTTACAACAGCGAAGAAATACGAAATTACAAAATTACAAAGTGCATATTGCACATGTCGCGTGCGAATGCAACATTCTAGACGAGTCAGCAACTTTGACGTATTGGGACATACAAATTACAACGAGCATATCCGAAGGCAACCAACAACAACATGTCGGTGGTAATGAAAAAAACACCTCAATGCAGCAGAAAGGCAAGCCTCCGCAAGCGCGTTGGCAACAGTGAGCTATCCACAATAAACAAAAATAAAATTTTGCAATAAAAATAAATTTTATCGGCGTTGAAATTTCGAAATGCACAAAAAAAATGGTAAACAGTCGGAATAGTAAAAAATATTGACAGGGAGAGAAGAGTTAGGTGATCTTCATCACGATCAATAACGATCAATACCTGCGGACGCGGTTAAAGAGTTGAGACGGGAGAGAGTGCAATCGCCGAGAGTTTATAACGATTTCTTGAAACGCTATACAACACTTGATCAGCCTTAGCAGAGCGGACATGTGTTAAAATATATGTATATGTATATAAGGCCACCCGTGTTAAGTGTGAATTTAATTTAAATTCAAATGATTAAGTCAATTAATACGAGTGCTGATGCATATCATATTCCAGGAGGGCTTGTCGAGAATATTATTTGTAGAAAATATTTAGACCAGTAGAAGGGAGATATAAGATGGACACGCCATCCATTCAAAGTCGTCGAAATGAAAATTTGGTTATTAATTCGAGTCTCGTCCATTTTAGGGTTTTTACACAGAATTTAGTTGATTAGGAACTTTCATTACCACAGTGGAAAAAAGCAAATCGGCAATTAGACAAAGAGAGTTCAAGGTTAAATTGAAACCATCAAATTAATGACAATGGCTTTGTTTACGTTTAGCTAACTGAATTGAAAAAATTTCCACGGCGAAAAAACATAAAAACACAGAGCGTTGACTGCATCATAAGTCACTTTTATGCATGCATCCATTCAGCAAACTGCTCGCTTTATAAAAATGAGCTTCATTTTATGTAACACTAGCATTAAGCAAAAACCAATACGCGTCCCTACACAAATTAAAAAAAAAATAGGCAAAACAAATGACACCTATTTTTTTATTGTACAACGACTATGTATATTGAAATATCGATCCAACAGTTTGAACACAAATAAAGATATGTAAAAAAAAGACAGCAGACTGTTTGATGGCACAGCGACTTCCTCACCAAGCGCATGTAAAGTAGCATAAATAAATAATAAATTAGTTTATATTTACATCGTCAACTTGTGCACTTTGCACAAATAATAAAATTAAATACAAAAAATTTCAACTCACTGCTTGGCTCGTTTTGCACCAACATCGGCCGATTTGAATGCCAAAGTGTACTATTCATACCGATTAAATTTAACTATTTTATGGCAGATTTTTTTATTCTTAAACCAAAATCACATTTTCGCCAAAACAAAGCAGAGCAAAACAGGTATTTATTTAACGTAAAAAATACTTAGTCAAAACGTTTATGAAGCAATGAATTATGACATACTTTATTCGAAAAGCTTACCTTCTATTAATTAATTTAAACTTTGCCATTAAAAATATGATGTTTTCACAGAGAAGAAAAACTAAATTAGTCAAATCGGAATTAGAATCAATGTATGTAAAAGCGTATTTTCTTAAAAAGATACCATTAAGGTTCGAGTTTGGGGCTGTACCGTTTGCGAGTATAAGCAATAAATTTGATCCTTTCAAAAAAGTCTTGGTACTTTCACAAAGTATACTTACAACCTTTTTCTAATCTCGTTTAGAACAGGTTTAAGTCTACAAATCATATCCTAACATAAGAAATAAATTTTCTAATCCATTAATATTCTGCGATTTCTCTCATAAATGCTGGCCTATGCTGAAAATACTAATGGGTCGATTACGGTTTGCAATCGCACTTCAGTGTAGTTGCCAGTGGGTGAAATGATATTACTCGTACCAACTGGAAACTGAGTTTGCTATATTGCGAACTGCATTTTTGTAGTTGTCGCGTAAATTTTGAATGAAAAAATTTGTTTTTTTTTTATTGGTTTTGCCGCTTTTTTAAACTAGTATACATTGTCATTTCAGTAGCGTTGCCCATCGGCCACCCAACAAAGGTTGCATTGCAATCCATAATCGGCCCACGCCCAGCTGATAAGAAAAATCAACTATAAAAGAAACGTTTACGAATATACAGAATCGATTCGAAAGCAATCCTAAAATGTTATGTCGCTAAAGTATGCAGTTGGATCGAGTAAATTGAGTCTTCGAATTTCCAATAACTTATTGATGCTTTGCTCACCTATGTATCTAACTTCTAACAACTACATAGTCAATCGGGGAATCTGAATTAAGGGCAACATAAAGTGTTTTAAAAATATGTTCCATTAAGTAAATTGTACTTACTACTTGTTTTAACACCGCCAAGCACGAGATTTTGCTGTGCCTGCTTATTGCCCTCAGCGAATGAGGTTGTCCTTGGACGCCCACTCATGTCGTCGTCCGTGTCTCCTACTGCGGCAGCAGCTAGAGTGACGCTTTTGACGGCGACAGTGCCAGCAGCAGCAGCAGTAGTGGCAGCGGCGCTCGCTGATGTACCGGCGGCGGTATTTTTTTTACCAACTGCTACGGGCGCGCTAATTTTGCTTGGATTTCTTCGCTTTTACAGCGGTACACAAAGGAGTCGAAATTTAATTATTTAATTTAAATGTTTTTGTTTTTTTTGCAAGCTTCAGCTCTGACAGCTTTCTAAGGTTATTTCTGTTGTTGTTATTGTTGTGTTGGTGATAATGGTTACACCGTAGTACCACTTTTATATGTTACAGTTGTATTTTAGTAAACCCGTTTTAGTTTGTTATTAACTAGTCGATTTGTTGTTGCTTGTATTGGTGAAGCAGCAAAATTATACGGCGTGATGTGCGGTAAGCTGTGGGAGATAAATGTAAAAACAATAAAAAAAAAATTAATTTTTAGGCAAAAAATTGTAAGAACAACTCAAACAATTTACCTCTAAATGCGAAGCTGCGCTTTTTTATGTTTTCCGACAAATACTTCACATCGAGCGTCCCATTTGCGTACGATCTACACTCTGCTTGGCTATTTTCTGTTGTGTTTTTACCGTACGCTTAGCGTTTACTATGCTTTCGCTTCGTTTTTTTTTTTTGTTTTGCAATTGGAAATTTACTTTTAGCAAGCGATAGTTTGCAATGCCTTTCCTCTTGCGCAATCAGTCAGTTCTTAAGCTGCTCTTTGTATCATCTGTTGCGCGTGCTGCTTCCACTATCGCTTGGATCTTATTTGCTTTGTTGCTATTGTTGTAGTGTGTGGTGTTTGTATGAGGATGATTAGTTAGCCCCGTTGGAATTCGATTCAATTGCACAAAAATGTTCATTTAATTTACTTAGTTTTTAAAAGTGTATGCCCAAAACTGTGATTTATTTCCGTTTTTGTATGTTGCATTGAAGAAACTAATTAAAAAAAAAAAACCTGGAATGGTAAAAGAGAAAAAAATATATTAGTGAGTAAAATTTAAAAACATGCATTTGAGCGAAAATCAAGAAATTTTAGTATATTTAAAGAAGAGCTGTAGCAGCATTCTGACAATCGCTGCGCTAAATTTTCGTCGCCAAAACTTTCTAAATTAAAAACTGAAAGTATAACAACATGAAAAAGTAACATGTCCTGTGTATAATCAACCAAATCTGGCATGTACTTAACTAGATGTTGCATATTGTTAGGCGCTCGTGTTATTCATTTAGAGATTTTTGATATTGAAAATAGCGATTTTCAGAATCCCACTGCTGGATTTGTTCAATAATTTTTTAAAACAAAACCGAAGCGCAGAACCGTTGAATTACGCAAAAACAGCAAGCAGTTGAAATCAAATGCAGTCGGATAATTGACTGATGCCTAGGACTTCGCCTTGTTGAAGTCAACCGTTCGTTCCAAGGGAGAAAGTCAAATCTTCAATTAGTTGTGGTGGGTCAAAACCTGGCTGAACATCGATATTTAAACTAGTTTCCTCAGTAAGGAACTGGGCGGTAATTTGATTTAAAAAATGCCTACTTTGGCGTTGAAGCATTCGTCCACAGAATTTGGAGGCTTTGATTTTAAAAACTGCGTCTGTCAACTAATTTTGTAAAGTCTCGAATACAAGTAAAGTCTAAATAATAAAATTTATCGCCACAAATAATCAAAAATATCGCCGAGAAAAAGAGCAGAAAACAAATAAAGTCTAGAAAACCTAGAAAATTTTTTTGAGATAATTGCAAATAAAAAATGTTGTATACCCTTAGGCGAAAAACTGTAGTCACACATGAATTGGATAAATTTTTCTAAATAAAGGACCTTAAGTTATACCTAACCTGAATCCTGATTTCAACAAAATTGATTAGCAATCACAGCAAAATATTTTTCTTAGACAAATCGCGTGAATCTGAAAACTTTCTGGTTGAATAAAAGTGGCACAATTATTTCTACACTTGAATTATTTCTTAATTATAAAACCCGTTTTGTTAGCATACTTCTAAGCACTCAGACTTTTTCTTCAATTTTTAAACAAAATTTCCACTCTTAGAACAAAAAAATAAAACCTTTTTATATTTCTGTAAACTCATATATTTTTATTCGGGACGCAAAACTATTCGAGACTATACATATTTCTATGCAATTCGAGCGAAAATTGCTATCTTTCTGCTGTCGATTAGTAATTAATTTCACTTTCAATTAATCAAATGTGATGGGTAGCTAATTAATAAGGGAGACAAAATATCCTTTGTGTGAACAAAATATTACACAAATCATCCAAACACACACCCACCCACTCACAATGAGCACACAAAGGACGAAACGACCTTGTGGAATTCGCAAGACAACCGTTAGCAGTGAAAACCCGTACATAGAAGCATGGTCAACCGCCTACAAGTACACATCTAGACATAAGTACATATGTATGTACATACTTACACCGTCGACATAATGGTCATGACGAAATTTTTATCAAATAAATCATGTACACTGGCGCATAAAATACAAATACAAGCAAAAACCAAGAAATAGCAAAGACAAAACAAAAACAAAACAAAATCGTTTATTGGCGTGCTAGTTGCTGAGTGTGTGAATGGGTGTTTAATGTATGGTATTGTTTTTGGTCCGATATGACCGTTGCTTGTTGACCCAATTATGTTGGCGTCATCAGCAAAAACAACAAAGCAAGCACTTTGTAACAAATGACTTGGGTGTGCACAAACTCACACACAAACACGCGTGCGCATGCACATAAATATGTATGTATGTATGTATATGTAACACATCATAACATAAAATTTGTTGAGATCAAAACTCGAAAAAATGCAAACTAACGCAGATTTGCTTTTTTGTTTGTTTTTTGTTATTTAAAACTAAACTGGCCGCAGCAAATATGCAAAATCGCAAGACCATAACGTGCGAATTTGGAACAGCAAAAACAAATATGAAATAACTAAGATTTAGTACACCAAGTAGTCACAGTTTTTTTTTTTTTAAGAAGCGAACCCGACCAAAGCATTTATTGTTCAAAAAAATCGATCAAACAAACTCCACTCGAAAGTGTTTTAAAAAAAAAAACACAATCCTATAAACGCTGTAGAAAATCGTCAAAAAATTCATAAAAATGCGCTGTAGTGAAACAGTCACGTCTTTTGAACAGCAAAACAAGAGCAGAAACCTTAGCATAGGTGCATACGTGCATGTGTACCCGTAAAAGTGTTTACAAATAGGCATAGTACATATGTATGTACATATATTTCAATAAATAAATAATGAGCTCAAGTGCAGCATAAATGGAGACCCAAATTCCTGCAAAGGTAGTTAAGTGTTGAATAGACAAGAAGACGAACAACCAGTGAGGTATATGTATGTATATGAACATACAACTCAACAGCAAAAACAAATAACACGACAGTGAAGATGCTGTTCTAACAAGCTGTAGCTGACTTACGGTAAAGTTGTACCAAAACATGTATTTTTCCTGGTAGAGGCAGATAATTTTGGTATATGGAATGGCATGTGTGCTAGTACTTAATATGGCTAGCTAACTAGAGCTAATTAAGTTGGGCATACTTTTAGGCGTAACTATTCTTAAAATCAGCTTCTGGGTGCATACTTTTAGGCGCAAGTAACGCATAAAACTGAAAAGCTACTTTTTTGCAAGTTATATGGTCGTGAATAGTTCAATAATTATATTTTCTATACACGACAACCTAAATCAGGAATGCTTTCCACAGTGTCACCACAACAAGAAGCCTTTGTAAACATTTCTCATTAGGCTAACAACCACCTGAATAACACTTTAATATTTTCTGTTGCACTATATTTGAAGTCCGACGGCG